>NW_024425341.1:37174236-37601953 GCF_017311325.1 Ursus maritimus | reverse complement strand
GTGTATGTGTGTGTGTGTGTGTGTGTGTGTGTGTGTGTGTGTGTGTGTGTGAAAATTTAAATGTGTAGATATGTTGAGTCATGGGGATCTACTGGGTTAGGGAGCATGCAAATTTTTCATCCTGTGGAAACGCACGCATGTCTCCATGAGGGACTTGAGCTGATTGGCAAAGGAGAGGGATGATTTTGAGTACATCATAGTATATATTACTTACCTTTTTATTAAAGTCTTATACTTAGGCCCATTCTAGGGAAGGGCACCAAAATCAAATAAATTAAAAATAATGCTATGTATTAATCATATGTCTTTACAGAAGAGAAAGTGCAAGTCTGCCGTGCTTGAATTTTTTATAAAGTGATTTATTTAATTAGTTAATCTGTTGGTTAAGATTTTATTTACTTATTTGTCAGAGAGAGCAAGCGAGCAAGCATGAGCACAAAGCAGGGGAAGCAACAGGCAGAGGAAAAAGCAGACTCCCTGCTGAGCCGGGAGCCCAGTATGGGGCTCGATCCCAGGATCCTGGGATCATGACCTGGGCCGAAGGCAGCCGCTTAACCGACTGAGCCACCCAGGCGTCCCAAAGTGATTTATTTTAGTGTATGAGTAATACCTCCTGCAAAATTAAGAAAACACAAAGAAAAACATAAATAAGGAAACCGAGAACTGTATTATTCCAGCACCCAAAAATAGTCACTTCTGTGTTACTTTCAGATAATTTTGAAGGCATTTTAGTGCATTTATATTATTTTTTGTTTTGCAGAAACATAGATCATATTACTGTAACTTTTGTAAACTGACTTTTTTTTTCTGTTAACAACTTATCAAGCACTTTCCATTTCTTCCCTTAAATGGGTTATGTGCGGCTTTTTGTACAACTTTTCAGCTTGCTTTAAGATACATTCCTTGAAGTCTTAGGTCAAAGGAGGCATATTTAAAATTTCTGTAAATATATCCCAATCTAGAAAGGTTGTACCAGCTTATACTTTCAGCAAGTTTGGAACATGTATTTGAGAGTTCTCATTTCCCTTAGTGTGCGGAGAAATGAGCACCTACACAGATTATAGGTTTGTTTGGTTTTTTTTTTAAATCAGTATTTTCACTTGTTTTCATTTTGATAGAGACACATAGCATTTTATTAATTTAAAAGTAGTTTTTAAATTCTTAATTTATTTGAATATTTTAACATATATTTTTGGGTTTTTTTAAATGAAAATTGGCAGTTCATTTTTCTGACTTTAGCAGTTGTTCTTCATGAATGTATTGGGTTTAATATACTCATTAATTTTAAGAGCTCTCTATGAACTTGGGCTAATAACCCATTGTTACATTTTGCAGTTTTTTCTGTTTATTCTTTGTGATTTTTTTTTCTTTTGTCCTATAGAGCATCTGAATTTTGTTCATTTTTCCATATACAAATTCAGGAGTCACAGAACCACTTATTGAGAGGCCACCCCTTCCACACTAGTGTGTGAGGCCACACCCGCTCTGCAAGTCCCTAAATTACTTGGGTCTGTTTATGGGCTCTTTTTGCGGTTACGTGGTTGTATTAGTTCATCCTGATACCAGTATCAACTATCTTACTAACTTGTTTTTTAGTAGTGGAAATCCCCCATCTCGTTCTTTAAAGTTGGCTCAGCTATTTTTTTTTTTTAAGAGAGGGAGAAAGAGTGGTGGTGGGGGCAGAGGGAAAGGGAGAGAATCTTAAGCAGGCTCCATGCCCAGCAGAGAGCCTGACCTACTGAACCACCCAGGTGCCCCCGGCTCAGCTATTTTTGACCACTTCCTCTTCCAAATAAATTTTAAGGTTCCCTGGTGGAATTTGATTTAAATTATACTGACATTACAGATTAATTTGAGGCAAACGGACATCACCAATATTGATTGTTCCTAACCACTGATAAAACATATTCTCCGAAGTATTTAGGGTTTTTTTTTTTTTCTTGAAAACACTTCACATGTAATCTCTGCATGCTAGTGCACATTTGGTTATATTTCTTTTTTTTTTTAAGATTTTTATTTATTTATTTATTTGACAGAGACAGAGACAGCCAGCGAGAGAGGGAACACAAGCAGGGGGAGTGGGAGAGGAAGAAGCAGGCTCCTAGCAGAGGAGCCTGATGTGGGGCTCGATCCCAGAACGCCAGGATCACGCCCTGAGCCGAAGGCAGACGCTTAACCGCTGTGCCACCCAGGCGCCCCTGGTTATATTTCTTGTAGATCTTATAGGTTTGGTAGCTTCTATGAATGCGATTTTTTTTTCTGTGTAATTTTCGAATTGATTTGTAGCGACAAACTAGAGCTGACACCACTTCGCAAGCACAATTGTGTGCATCTCGTCTCAGCCCTGCTTCAGTGACACCACACCACCCATGGTGGGGGGCACCTGGGTGGCTCAGTCGGTTAAGTGGCTGCCTCTTGGGTTTTGGCTCAGGTTATGGTCTCAGGGTCCTGGGATGGAGCCCCACATTGGGCTCGGTGCTCAGCAGGGAGTCTGCCTGGGATTCTCTCTCTCTCTAAAATAAATAAATACATAAATCCTAAAAAAAAATCAGCCATGGTGGGAGTAGTTGCACCATGGAAATCCGCAAACACTGCACATCAGGTTACTCTTCCTTTTTTCCTTTCCTGTCTTCTCCCTTCCCTTCCATCTCTCCCCTTCCTCCCTTCCTCCATTCCTTCCTGTTCCTTTCTTAAATACCAGGACATAGCTCGTTGTAGGTTCTTAATAGGAAGGTAGGATTTTTGTAATGCTAATCTTGAATCTAACAACATTTTAAATCTTTTATTAGTTTCTATTCATCTGTGGAGTATCTTGGATTTTATACATAGACATCAAATAAACTGCAAATACCAGTTTTCTTTCTTTCCAGTTCTTATACGTATTTTATTTTGTTGTTTAGAACCTCTAGTACAGTTCTGAATAAAAGTGATGAAAGACAGCATGTTTGTCATGCCCCAGAAGTTCAATGAAACTGCTTTTCAAGTTTTACCATTAAGGATGATGCTTGTCATAAGTTTTTGTTAGCTAGCCATTGCCGCCTATGACTTCCATGTTGCTAAAAGCACAGGCGAACACTCAGTTATTTTATGTGGCCAATCAGGCACATCGAGCACAGCTGACCTCTCCATGGAGCTCTTTGACTTCGGAACACCAGACTCCTGTTTTTCTTTCTATCTCTCCAGCTGTTCTCCCTGTCCTTGCTGGTTCTTTTTCATCTCCCTGATTTTGAAATACTGGGGTTCCAGAAAATGATTATTAAATTTCTTCTCTCTTATAATTACACCCACTTGTGACTTCAAATACACTGGACCCTTGAACAATACCATTGTTAAGGGCACCAACCCTTTGCCCCTGCAGTCAAACATCCACATGTAACTTCTGACTCCCCTCAAACTTAACTACTAATAGCCTGTTGGTGACCAGAAGCCTTAGAGATAACATAAACAGCCAATTAACACATATTTTTATGTCATATGTACTATATACAGTACTCTTACAATAAAGTAAGCTAGAGAAAAAGTGTTAGGAACATTGTAAGGGATAGAAAACACATTTACAGTACCGTATTGTACTTACTGAAAAAAATCCATGTTATAAGTGGACTCATGCGGTTCAAATCCATGTTGTTCAAAGTTCAACTGTACTACTATTGTTCGATGAGGTCTAATTTGTATCTCTAGTTTGTTCAGCTCTTCTGAACTTTAAATTTACATACATAACTGCCTACTCATCATGTCTACTTAAGTGTCTAGTGCGTATTTCAAAGTGAGCACCTGATACTAGCCGCCCCTACACGACCAGACTTGTTCTGCCTGCATCTGTCAGTCACTCAGGCCACAACCTTTGACATCCTCTCTTTGCACTCCACAATTAGCTTGTCAGTAAATCGTGGTAGTTCTACAAATTTATATGAATATTTACAAAGTAACTTGCTACCACCTTCACTATGCCACCCGGGTCGAAGGCACCATCTTTTTTTCCCTCCAGCTTTCTTTTTTTTTTTTTTTTTTTTTTACCTCCTTCCTCTTTGGTCTTCCTGTGTTTGATCTTCTGTTTCAGAGCTTTTCCTGAGAGCAGCCAGTACATGAAAAATCATGCGACGTACCACATCTCTCCTCTGTTTAAAATTCTCCAAAGGCTTCCCATCTCTTCCATCTCACCATGATCCCCAGGGCCTGTTGTGGTTTTCTGCCCTCCTCGCCTCACTGACCTCATCTCCTACTACTCTCCTCACTCCAGCCACACAGGTCGTCTTGGTCACCTGCTGGCCAGACAGCCTCTCCTTCTAGACTTGGCACTTGCCATTCCCTCTGACTAAAGAGCTCTGCCGCTTACTTCCTCCCATGTTTACTCAAGTGTCACTTTCTCAGTGACTCTCATCCTGCTTCCCCGTCTAAAGACTTACCTTACCCCTTCTCCCCCCTTCTCCCATGATGCCGATCATCCCTTTTCCCTGCGTTATTTTCTTCTCTTTTGGAGATAGTCTCTAGTAATTTCTATATTTGTTCTTCTGTAATGTCTTAAATTTTTTTTATCATGGTAAAAAAGTCATAACATAAGATTTATCATTTTAGCCATTTCTAAGTGTACAGTTCAGGGGTGTTAACTATATTTACACTGTTGTGTAATGGATCTCCAGAACCTTTTCCTCTTGCAAAAGTAAAACTCTATATCCATTAAACAACAATCCCCTACTTCCCCTCCTCTCCATACCTGGCCATTGCCGTGTGATTTCTTAACATGGTATATGACATTAAGAGGTTTTTCTCTTCGGGGGCGCCTGGGTGGCACAGCGGTTAAGCGTCTGCCTTCGGCTCAGGGCGTGATCCCGGCGTTACGGGATCGAGCCCCACGTCAGGCTCCTCCACTATGAGCCTGCTTCTTCCTCTCCTACTCCCCCTGCTTGTGTTCCCTCTCTCGCTGGCTGTCTCTATCTCTGTCAAATAAATAAATAAAATCTTTAAAAAAAAAAAAAAAGAGGTTTTTCTCTTCGATCAGCTTCTCATTTCTAGGCAAAATATGCTACTTGAGTATCATGTATTATCATTTTTTAATGCAAAGCAACCTGCAAATATTTTATTTAGGATTTTTTCATTTATGTTTTAGATCAAAATTTTCTTTTACTGTATTTTAAAAAATCTGTTACATATTTTGGGGCACCTGGGTGGCTCAGTCAGTTGAGTGTCTGACTCTTGATTTCCGCTCAGGTCTTGATTTTAAGGGCATGAGATCGAGCCCTGTGAAGGGCTTGCACTGAGCATGGAGCCTGCTTGGGATTCTCTCTCTCCCTCTGTCCCTCCCCCCTACCCTGCTTGCACACTTTATGTCTCTAAATAAATAAATAAATAAATAAATATGTAAATTGACAAATAAAATTGAAATATATTTAAAGTGTACAAGATGATTTGATACATATATGTTGTGGAAGGGTTTGCACAATTGAGTTAACATATCCAGCATCTCACATATTTATCTTTTATTTTCTTTTACTGCTCTGGCCAGAGTTACACTGCCCTTATAAATCAAGGTTGGCTTTGCCTCACACAATGAGATAGGTAATTTTGCTTCTTTTCTTCTCTGAAAAAGTTTGTATAAAATAGAAATTATATCTTCAATAGACTGGATATTCTTATTATGTTATTCAGATTTTCTATTTCTTAAGTCAAATTTAATATTTTTTCTAGAAAATTATTCATTTAATTTTGAAATATTGGTAAAAAGTTTTCAAATAATCCCATTATGAGTTTCTAAATCTGAAAGTATATCTCCTTTTTAAATTGCTACTATCGTATATTGTCTTTCCTTATTTTGTTTTTCTCAGTTCTCTTAACATTGCTATTACGTATAGTACTAGGCCCTTTTGGTTTTTTCTCTGTAGAATCCTGATTTCCTCGTCCACAGTTTTATTGGCAAAGTGGCTAAATCCACTCCAATAGAAGCTACGCATGTCTACTGCCTAAGGAGATATACAACTGTATGAGAGGAAAAGCAGTGTACACATGATTTAGGAAAGAATGGTCCTCACTTCTCCCCTGACACAGTGTTATTTTGGGTAATTGTTATACCAAAATCATATGTCAAATGCAAATTAAAAGTTGACAACATTTCCAGCTGCCTTTAATAAGACAAATGGAAATTATAGTAAAGCTAATGGAAAGAGCTGGATGATTACTTTAAAAAAAGAGAGAGAAAAAACAGAAGGATTTCAAAAGGGTTTAGGGTGGTTGTGGTGGGGACTGCTGAATTACTCATAAAAAATAAGAAGGAATGGCAGTGATGAAGTATGGTCAAAGCCATAGCTCCAGGGTTGAAATCATTCTCCCAGTTACATCAAGTCCAGAAGGAAGGCAGGAAAGCCTAAGAATCCAAAGAAAATGGCTAAAATGAATGAATGAGGGAGCGAGAATGAGCAGATAAGGAGGTGAGAGGGCCGGAGATCAGAAGCTGAGAGCCTCCAGGTGGATCACAGTTTGGGGACAATCAGATGGCAGTCTTACCCCTTCACAGGCTGCAAAGTCTATGCCTTGAGAAGTGAGACAAGAATGAGAAAAGAGGAGAGACAGCGGGGAGCCTTCACTGTTTTCCTCGACTCCCCTGGGAGTGCCAGCCTTCTGTTGCAGCTCCAAGGGTATTTTCATATTTACACTCAGTCACCATCTGTTATTTTCCTGCCTGACTTATGAAATCCCCTGTTCCTGCTGGACCAACTGAAATCTCTGCACTTCACTCTGGAAGTGAAAATAGTGATGGCCAGGAAGGCAGAGCTGCAGGCAGTCACTCTCCCTGATCTGACCTGTCTGGGTCCCGGTGGGTGGTTGTGGCCACCCACATCTCCAGCTGCTGGTCACTGGTGCTCTGCTGCTGGCTTCTGCCTGACCTGGTGAATGAGGGGCCACGTCTAAGTGGCTTACAAACAAATGCAGCAGGGGAAACGGAATGTGACCAACACCTTGCTCTGAGGGACGAGTAAATAAGTAAATGGGGACCTATCACCAGCATCCTAATTACACCTGAAGAGTTTGAATATGTATCAAAGATCCCTCCCCTCCTCCCTCCCCCTATATAATTTACTGTTGGTTGGGGGTGAGGGGAAGGACTCTGAAATAAAGCCTGAACTCCAGTTTCTAAATAAAGAAACTAGAGTCTCTGAGCCAATTTTCCCAAGTCAATTTAAAGGTGAATGTTTACATTCAAATGATAAACTCCTATAAAAAGGTATGAGGGAGGGAAGGGATTAAAACATTAATGATGAAAAATCTTCAAATTGGAAGCTTCTTTATGTATCTTTTTAAGATTTTATTTTTTTGTAGTGCTGGGAAAAGGAAGTACACGGCTTAATAAACTAAGGGTTTCTCATCTAATGGCATTTGTTTTAATTCAGCGGAACCCGCAGCAGAGCAGAAGTGGGTTGTGTGCAGCACACTGGTCTCCAGGGCCTTCTCTTGGCCCCACATCTGCTGGTGCGGGGCTCCCCTGTTAAAGATGGCCGTCCTGGTTTCTGTCAGAATGGCAGCACTGTTCTCTCTGATAAGGATGGGGGTGGCAGGGTGTTCCAGACCTTCAGACAAATGTACCTGGTCCTCATCCTGAGGATGCTGTTCAAAATTTGACTTAATGACTTGATGCATGTCACCTCACTCCACTCCTGGGAGGGCAACTAAGAAAGTTTTATGCAGATATTAATAAGAAATTTAAAAAAATATAATATATGATACATAATATACATTTATATAATGTATAATATATACATTTATATTTATAAATATTTATATAAATATAAAATTATATATATTTACATATATACATTTATATTTGTATATGTGTGTGTGTATTTCTCAGTGTCTAATGAATTAGACTATATTTTCAACAGACAGATGGCATTGTGAATCTTAATACTTGCTAGGTTGCCTTCTGTGTGCTGTTCTAAAAAGTTAAAAATTGAAGGAAGCATTTCTACACTTTCCAGCAGCATCAGCAGGAGTGTGAAATAATTCTTCCTTTCAGTCTGCTCAACTTGTACTTGGTTAGTCTATTATGCTATATAAAGGCTATAACAAAAAAAATAAAAAAAGAACAAAAAGCAAAATTCAAGTGTGGTGTCTGTCACATTCCAGCCTGGGAACCAGTACTAGACTGTTTGCTCAAGGATATAATTTTGCCCTTTGTCTTAATTAGCGGTTGGAAGATTGTGAGGTGTAAAAATGGGGTGACATAGAAAAATAAATGTCTGTTCACCTGCAGCCAGCGGGGTCCTAAATTATTTTCTTTTCCTCTGAAAATGACATCGTCATGCTAGAAAAAGAATGATCTGATTTAAAAATATGAGAGAGAATGTATGAACCAGAAACGCAGTACTTTATAGAAGTATGGAGATCTTCGTATGCACCGTCTAGGCATCCTTCACTGTCTGCATGTTCTTTTTATTCTGTCGCAGTTGAATTGTGTGATTATTCAGAATTTATTTTAAAAAGAGCAAGTACTGCCTCTGACCTTTGAAAACCATAAGGCACTGCAGAAACATACACAATATTGTCATGTTGGTTTTGATTATTCTTACTGCTGTTGAGATATTGTCTAGAATCAGATTAGAGTCTGATGACATCCAGTTTGGGGAGCCATGATACTACACCATTAGGTGGAATTGTAAAAAGTGTCATCCAGTATTCAGACGACATTTATTGAACATCTTCTATGGCAGGACTGTATTTGTCATTTATTTCTAAGTAGGGTTACCAGATTAAGGAAAAACAAAACAAAACAGATTGAAACAAACCAAATCAGAATAGGACAACCAGTTAAATTTGAATTTCAGATGAACAGCTCATCATTTTGTTATTATAATCATTTTCTTATTCCAATATTATCCAAATATTGTATGGGCACCCTTCTATGAAATAATGCTTTGTTGTTTACCTGAAGTTCATATTTAATTGAGCATCCCGAGTTTATCTGGCAACCCTGTTTCAAAGATAAAAGGTCATAATCTGTGATCTTGGGAAACTTCCTGTAACGAAGAGGTCAATATGTCTGTCTTACTGTTTGGAGCTACAGTAGAAATGGAACAGCATGCTTTATGAACGCAGAAGGCGTAAGCTAACTCACTGAGCCCAGCTCTCTTTCTTTCTTCACTAGAAAAGTGCCTGTGGACTACTCACAAATATTTTGTTGTATGCTAAGATCCTCCAAGCCTATGTAAGATGGATTTTTCTCCCCAGATCAACTCATACAATGGCACAGGATTGGAAGTGAGTAAATTAGTGAGTTCATCTAGTCTGAAAAAGCCTGTGGAAATCACCGTCCCTTGGATTTGGGTAACTGGGAAGCTTCTGAAGTCACATAATATCAAATACTGATTTTAAGCAACATATAATACAAAAGCAAAATTTCTAACTGATCAAGAAGTTGCATCAGGTCACATGTTTTATTTCTTACCTCTAAGGAATTGGTGGTACTATTAGAATTATGTTTCTATTTTCTACCATCCACACCCAAGTGCTGTAATTGAGTCCCTATCCAAATGCTGACTTTTTATCATGAACTCATAGCCGCCAGATTTTTCCCCTCAGGGAGAAGGAAGTAGCCCGGAGCTAGATTTAGAATCTCTGCACTTGAGCCATCGCTCTGCCTCATTTGTTACATGACTTGATTTTAAATTAAATTAGATAATTGAAATACACACTTTCTAAAGATTTTGCAACACTAGAAATTCATACCTTTAAAATCAAGAAATATAAATCTCACCTTCCATTTATCCTTAGCTTAAAGGTAGGGCCCCAAACAAATGCCTACAGGGGTCAGTTTGGTAAGTAACTGAGTGACAAGCAGGTGGAATTCACTGTGGCTTGGAAGACATGCAATTTTAAGTTGTTGCGAAGCTTCAGCTCCAGACAATGCTTCTGATAAGGGAGTGAGGGCCATTGTGGCTAGATGCTGAAAGATGGCAAGATGTTTACAGAAGGTGAGAATGTGTATTTTTACATAAAAGCTCTTATTATATGGCAATAATTAATGCAATATTTTTAAAAACAGAGAAAAAAATTTGCCGTGTGGATGTGGTCTTTATGCTTCTAGGCTGTCCCTGATTTAAAGCATTGTCATGTCCATAAGTTTTGTTTATTTGTTTGTTTTTGCCCACATTTCTAAACAATGGAGTTTTTGTCCTTATTTGCCTCTTTCTTATATTCTGAAGTAATGTGCAGATTTTGAACAAATATTCTAGAATTTGCATGTGTATAATAGTGTAGTCCTCTTCCAATTAGTTACTTTGTAATAATAATTGTGATTAACATCTACTGAGCATTTATATGGCCCAGAAACTGTTCTAAGTATGTATATTTTCATTTCATCTTCAACAAAATTGTGTTAGATAAACATTATTATTATCTGATTATACAGTATTTCAGGTAACCTTGTTCTTTAACAAAGCACCCCAAAACTTAATAAATTAAAACAACAACAGTTTATCATTTCTAATGATTCTGTGGATTGGTAATCTGGAGGATTCTTCTGCTGGTGCCACCTGGGACTGTTCATGTAGTCTGCCATCATCTGATGGCTCAACCGAGGCTGAAGGGTCTAAGATGGCCTCGCTCACACATTTGGCTATTGGCTGTCAGCTAGAGTACCATGTGTCTTCTCCACATGAACTCTCATCCTTCACTAGGCTAGACAGGGCATCTCTATAGCATGGTGTTCTGATTTTAAGAAGGTGAAAATGAGAGCTGCAAAGCCTCTTCACACCTAAGCCCAGAATGTGCATATGTCACACCCATTATATTCTACTGGTCTAAGCAATTCATGGGACTAGTCCAGATTCAGTGTGAGGGAGACTACACAAAGCATTCATTTAGGGAGGCGTATTCCATCCGAGGCCGTTTTGTAACAGCCTACCATGTACAGATACCTAAACTGAGACATAGAAAGTCTGAATAACTTGTTTTAAATCATACCATTTGTAAGTAACAGAATTAGGTTTTGAACCTTCTAGACCTCTCATTGTTATTTCAGGCCAAAAGTTGTTATTCCAGTAACATTGCATTTATCCAGTGTAATTTTGTGAAAAATAACATTTATTTAGAGATATTAGTTTTTTATCCTTATTTTAAAAATCACTTTGTAATTATTCTTAGTATGCCACTTACTTAAAACAGTTTCCTATGGGAAGTTTTAAACACCTACAATTGATACTTAACATTCTGCACTTTGGTTTAAATGCCAAAAAAGATCGAAAAAATATGGATTCAGATTTAGATCTTTGTTTTTGCGTTTATAGGTAGAAAAGGCGTGTTAAGTGATGCAGAATCAGTTGCATACATTCATTCCATCTAGAACAAGGTAAGGGAGGGGAAAAAAGATGAAAGCTAATATATCTTCTATTCATAAAGAAAAAATAGGTAAAAAATTATAACTGTAGATAATTCTGAGAAATACATTTTAAAAATGTTCTCGGCTTTCCTTTAATGGGGTTAGGTGTACATCTGAGACTCGAATGCATTATTGGAAATGATTTCTCCAAGCAAATAAAGATTTCATATCTTAGAAAATTAAGTTGCTGACCAGCATGTCAGATTAAACAGATGAAATATCATTTCTTAACATTCTAGAAAAAGTATTGGGATACTTAATGCAAATCAGAAGGACCATTCATTGGTAAGATTGACTGAATGCTCTATTTTGAGATACAAATCAACCTACAAAATTAAATATGCAGTACTTTATTAGGTGCTCAAAAGTTGATCTAACTTTATCATCTGTTAAAAAATAGTTTCACTTTGGTCATTAATTATTTATAAATTGCTTCCTTTCTCCAAATAATATTGCATATTTTTGTGTGGTACTATTTAGGTTTATATACAAGGGAAAAAACCAAAGAGAGTTGCAATGAAATGGGTTTAGTAGGAACAAGAAAACGTAGAAAACTTCTCGGGCAATGTGGGATTTTCAAGATTTGTAAGATATTCGAGTTTATAATTTGAGTCAAAGACACAGTATTTATTCACTTCTTGGAGATAAGAAAGTTTGTGCTCCTAGGATAAAATATTGGAAAACTCAGATCTTATGGGTTCTCATATCAGTGTTATTAGCAACAGCTTTGAGCTTGTCAAATAACTTTCATTTACCCCAGTTTCTATCCTTTGTATTGGGTATAAATACATAAGCTTGCTTTAGGGACAGAGCAGGAAATTTTTGTTCTTCCATAGATTTAAAATAGCCTCAAGTGATTGGTAAGGAAGACTCCAGAACTCATCATGGTATTGCTCACGTCCTATGTCTGTGTCAAGTATACACTGGGCAGGAATGGGTGGCAGTCACATAGAGGCGCGGGGAGAGGTGCTGGAGCAGCTGAAACTGGAAGAGTGGCTGGGTCCCCACTATGAACAGAACAGGGTGACAAAGCCATTTTTCCCTCCACTGTCTTGTAAGTCCACTTCCCTATGGAAAAGCCCAGATGCTTCCAGCCTATGAACACATCTTATGACTGAGACAGGTGTGTTTTCTTGTAATAGTACAAGGTAAACTGAACTCCGTTCTTTTTTTTTCTTGGAAACCATGATTCTGTCTGGATGTACTGTTACAGAAAACATAATCAAATGTATAAATATGTATACTCAATTTAAGAGACATGCTCATAGATTTTAAGGGAAACTGGTCTAGATGCTTCAACACTTAAAAGAATATCATGAAAACATTAGAAATCTTGAAACTAGATATTAGTTATTCATTTATTCAACAAATACTTATTAAACAATTATTACTTTGGGGTATTATACTTAACATTGGACATAGGGTAGGGTCTTCCACAAAATAAGACATGGTTTGCATTCATGGAGCTTGTACATGGGATGCTGCTAGCTTCAAAAGGGGAGCTCTAACTTGTGCCAACATCAGTTGAATGAAAACTATCAGCAGGATCTACAGAGCAATAGTCTCCACGTAATGTGGTTCTAACCTACATAATAATAAATGCAGCAGTATATATACAGAGAATACTTTTGTTTTATGTGACAGGGACATGCACTACAGTTTATTAAGCCTCCATGCAAATAATTTTTTCAGAGATATTTCAAAGGGCCAGATTTAGGAATAAAATAGAAAAGCAGCTGTATTTATTTGCATATATTTACATGAACACTACACATTCTTCATTGGAAATTAGAATTTTAAAAAGTTACCTCAAAAATGTAATTTCAAAGTTTTTCTTTTCTTAATACTTTCTTATAAACTTATTTGTGGTTTCCTAAGTAGCCATACCAAAGTTTTGGAATACTTATTTAAAAACGTTTTTCACTAAGCACATTAAAAAGATAAAACATTTACCTTTCGTAAATGTCGTAGATGTGCACATCTGCTGAAATCTGAGCCCAGAGGAAGGGATAGCCAGAGTAATGGCAGAGTGGCTGGAGCTGGGGAAGGAAGAAAGACAAAATTAGTGAGTCCCACATCCCGTTCTCCTCTCCGTCAGAGTCAGAGTTGTGGTTCCACTCGTCAGCCCCTTCATGTCGAGAAAGAATAACAACCTTTCGATGTATTTTTAGGTAGTTCGGGCTTCCACTGAAATTTCAGTTCTGTTTCTGTTTTCCAATTATGGTTGCTGTAATAGTGAACAACAGCAATAATAATGACAGCTATTACATGTTGTTTCCTTGATGTCTGCCAGTGACTTGCTAAATGCCTTTGTCATTTTATTTAATTGATAGGGAAAAAAATCCTATGAGGTAGGCGGTATAATTATATTCATTTTCATATAAAGAAACTGACATTCACAGAAGTGACCTGAACAAAGACACAGAGTTAATAAGTGGGCTAGCCAAGATTCAAATTAGATGTGTCTGGTTTCAAATATTGGGATGTTTACCTCTACTTATCTTGCTAAGAAAAGCCATAAGGCAATAACTAAAATAGAATAAACTATGCATATGAGAAAAGCAAACCCAAACCGTTTGGGTGGGAATTTACATATGAAAAGTGTCCATGTGAAAATGTGAATGCATTTTTATATGTATCATGTGCATACAGAAATATAGATAGCAAAACAAATATTTTTTAAATTTTCATCCTCTGTATTGAAAGCAGCAGCTTAAAAAAAAAAAGAAGAAGAAGGACTGAAAAGCAAAGCTCAATGATGAGCCAAGAAGTACTGGATAGGTGGATAGGTCTGGAATACTAAATCAGTCTGCCAGCCCTTTTCACACTGGTTGTTCAGTGTCATAATGAAGTATGCCTCCTGCTTGAACTAAGAGTTTCAAAATGTTTTGGTACCAATCTGATTAGTTTATATAACTTATTATATAAAATACTCATAAAATCTACACAATGTAAAAAAAGAATAAAAACAAAAACTGCGAACTCTGGACTATTGCATTACAACTTGATTTTCAGCCCTTTAAATAATTTTGCTTAGAAAGAAAATGACAGGGCGACTGGGAGGCTCAGTCGGTTAAGTCTTAGGCTCAGGGCATGATCCCAGGGGCCTGGGATCGAGTCCCACACTGGGCTCCTGCCCAGCGGGGAGCCTGCTTCTCCCTCTCCCTCTGCTGCTTCCCCTGCTTGTGCTTATTCTTGCTCTCTCTCTCTCTCTCTCTCAAATAAATAAAATCTTATTAAAAAAAAGAAAGTGACACTTCTCATAATTTAGGAACTAATTCATTTGCTTGTACATTATGCTTAGGCTTACCAAAAATATGTGCTTAAATTCTTGAAAAAATGTAACAGAAATCTTAATTTCTTGAAAAAAATGTATATCTTAAATTCTTGAAAAAAATGTAACAGAAATCACCAGACTGAGCAGAGGTCTGACTGTCCTAAAACAAAACAAAACAAAACCAAAAAACATTGCTTTCACATCTTCTTCCAGTGCTCTAAAACCTACAGTTATCTTCTCCATCAATTCAGAAATTTGACTCCAAGTTCCTCTGCAGTCAGACTTCACTTTACATGCTCACCTTCCTTCCTTCAGTCAAGCCAGCGTCTTAAGTCTGAAGCTCTCTCTACACACGTCTAATTTCTGCTTCACACCATTGCTTATGGTGTAACACACAATACGTCTTTATATTTCATGCCTTTTCTCCTTCTCTTTACCTGCTACAGATTCAGTTTAAGCCTTACCTGCTTCACAAGACACATTTTGAAGAGTTCTGTTACCCTTATAATCTATTACATTTAGAATCATTACCACAAAGCTTATTGTATCTCGCGCACATGTGTGTGTGTGTGTATGTATGTGTGTCTGTCTGCTTTTTATTTGGAGGGCATTCTGGCAATATAAAAGTAAAAATGTGCAAATCCTTTAATTCACACACACATATGTAAATTCTTAGCTATATGTATTTATATATGTATATGTAATAATGTATATGTATTAATATATATACATGCCTATGCACACACATACATTCTTATGTATGTATATATAACATGTCATATTATATACATGAATTTATATATATTATGCATGAAAAAACTTGGAAAATAGCCTAAGTAGGAGACCAGATAAATTTTACTTCCATATAGGGAGGTAAATACACAGTTTGATGAAACTGGAAAATATTGATAACTGATACTATAAGCACTTACAGTGTTGACTTCTTTGTGTTTATTTTCTTAGTCTTCATAAAAACTTTACTATAGTAAATGCTGTTATCATCCCCTTTTACAGATGAGTGTGGATGTATGTTTATATCTGTATACAGGAATTACGAAAGGATACACGAGATATTGACAGTGGTTGCCTATGGGGGTACAGTTAATATTGGGGAGACTTGGTTCTCATTATGTGCCCTTCTATACTGGTTTTTTAAAATGTATTTAAATGCATAATATTTATATGCATAATAATAACAGAGAGGAAAACATCTGCTGTGTCTTTCCTTCTAGCTGGACTGTGAAACCTTTTAGGAAAAAGCCCTGATCTATCAAATCACATTGATATATTCAGTAGATCTGCTGTTGGAGTACTTATTTTCAGTGAAAACAAAATAAAAACACAGATGCAGTTTTCATAAATATAGATTCTTAGAAAAAGCAAACTCTGCTCTTTTATTTGGGGATATAATATTTTACTTATTTCATATTTGCAGTGTTGTAAAATAGATCAGCTGCTTTTTAACAACCATAAAGGAACTTCTGAGAATCTCCTTCAAGGTAGATGCTTTGTAAGAAGGATATAATGTCCTTTGAAGGGATTCTGCCATTGTTCAATTTTTTTAAAGAATTTGTAAAGTGTTATAAAATACATTTATATGCTTAAACTTTTAGAGATTTTTACCTACTTATATCTGTATATTAAAGTATCAAATAGTTGCTTGTATCAGAGCCACTCAAAAACCAAAATACCTGCCTTTGGAAGTTGCCATTATTTCTAAGTTCAGGGTTCAGAGGTGGAAGCCCAGGAGCTGGAGCCATCCAGGGAGAACTAGAACCCTGGAGAATACCAGAGGGCAGAGATGGCACCAAAGTAGAAAGAGAAGGAAATACTGTGGTTTCTCTCTTCTGCCTGCCATCCTTCTGCCAGTGCCTCTCATTGACTGAAAGGGAACAGGAGTCAATTTGCAAAAGATCTTTGGAAATTTAGTTTACAGAGATCAGCTCCGCACCCCACCAACCAAGCAAGGGAGAGAAGAGAATGATTTTGAGAGAAAGCATGGAAATAAGCTACGTTGTGTTGAGAACTTACTTTGATACATGGTAGCACCTCCCACTTCTCCCTTGGTGTTAGTGCCTTTTTTACAGGGGCACTTTTAACTCTTTTAGCCGTTTCTTCCGTAGTTTTATTCATACTTCTAAATAAAAGTCTGTATTGCTACTTGGTAATTTTTTTAAGTTGATGTATCATATATTGATTGTTATGATGGATATAGATTTAGTTCTCTTATTTGCTTCTCCCTCTTGCAATAGAATTATTGCAATAGAATTCTAGCATCTTGACACGTAAATCAGCAAGCAGTGTTTACGACCCCATGTAATGTAAATATTATCCACTGCTGAATCAAGTATCATACTATGTATGATGAGTATCATACTATGCTTATTTTTCTTATCTTGGGTAAGTATTCATTTAGAAGAATAATCACTGTTCTTTCGCTTGCATAGTTCCTCATATTTTAAATTCTTATTTTTTTAATACTCTTAATTCTTTTCTACGACCCTCAAGATCATCTGCCTTTCTACTGAGGTGGTTTTTGTTGTTGTTGTTGTTATGTTGTTTAGAAGAATCTCCTTTTGGACCCTCCTTTCCCTTGCTCTCTTCTGGACTGGCTGCCCTTTAGCGTCGTGCTGACGTCTGGGGCTTGTGTTAGTAATTTCTTGATGTGGATGCACTCTGCCTCTTTCTTAGTTACTTTCTGTTTTTCTGCGGCATATCTTATAGGAACTTACTTCCTCCCACTGCTTGCTTCTCACTGTCTTCTCTCTTCTCCTATTTTCCATTTTAATAAATTCCCTTTCTCCTCATTTTCTTTTTCTCTATTTCGTGCATTTGTATTTCATAAGCAGTTAATCTGTGTCCAGCACCGAGTTAGCAAATACAAACCATGCTATTTACTGGTTACTTTACCTTTACAGCACACTAGATTTATTTCAAACAATTGTTTGGTGCAGTTTACTGAAATACGCCAATGTTCCAAATCTCTCTCATATTTATTCCAATCATCCTTGACACTCCCTACTGCACATTTTCTCATAGGAATGGAAAAATTGCCTTATACAAGTAATATTTTGAATTTTGAGCATTTAAAATTTTTCCTAATTTATACAAATATATGTTACAAGACTCAATCCTTCTAAGAACCTACTCTGAAATTATGTACATTTTACAAATAAAGAAACAGTGGTATTTTAAGTATCCTCATCAGTGGCAAATAGGTTCATTGGTAGAGTCAGGAGACCCAGAAGTCTTCTTTCTCACCCATATCGTATAGCCCCCCTTATCTGTAGTTCATTTTTTGCTGTTTCAGTTACCTGAGGTCACCCCTGGTTGGTCGTAGCAGACCCTCCTTCTCACCAATCATCAGAAGGTGAATGGTAGCTTAAGGCTGCACACATCACCTGCCGGCGTCCTTCACCTCACTTCCTCCGCTCACATCAGCACTGAACCATCTCACAGCATCATAGGAAGGAAGTACAGCACAATGCACGGCAGTGTTTTGAGAGACAATGATACCACATTCACGTAACTTTTATGATAGCATATTGTTGTAATTGTTCTATTTTATTGTTAATCTCTAACTGTGCCTCATTTATAAATTAAGCTTTCTCATAGATGTGCATGCACAGGAAAAAGCATAGTATACGTAGGGTTTGGAGCTCTCTGTGTCCCCTGGGGGTCTGAACGTATCCCCAGAGAATAAGGGGGGACGACTGTGATGTTGTTTGACTATCTGCTCCATGAACTCGTATAAGATTACACCAGTATGAGGGATCCCGCCTTGGCTATGACAGTCATTGAGGAAATGATTGAACCAACATTTATTTACACCAAGTTTCTCTACTTTTATATCTTGTTCTCAGTCTGGAGGCTGGAGTTGGCAACACATAGCATGTTTGAATCACCTGGGAGAATTTTGTTTTGTTTTGTTTTTTCAAATAATTTTGAGGAGTGTGTGTGCCTGTATGCATATTGTAATGTAGCTGAGGGGGCAAGGATGCGGAGGGTTGATGACCTCGGGGTTAGTGTTGCCAAATGAACCTGTGGAATTTCCTTACCTAAAAATATTTTGAAATTAGAATATTTCTCTACCTCATGAGTTAAGTTTTTCTTGATTAATGTTAGAGAAACCAGTTTATATTAGTACTTTCAGAGATACACACCCATCTTAAACTGAATCTGTTTAAATATTATGGTCATATAGGGCTTCAGAATACATTTGTGGGATCACATGTTCTTTAAAATGATTTATTTTACTAATTAATTTTTATCATTCTTCAAAGAGACAGATTAACAATAAAATTAACAGGATAACACAATGCCATTTGCGAGGCAGCACAGTGTGCTAGAAATAGCATTCCAGGGGCTCCTGGGTGGCTCAGTCGTTAAGAGTCTGCCTTCGTCTCAGGGCGTGATCCCGGCGTTCTGGGATCGAGCCCTGCGTCGGACTCCCTGCTCTGATGTGAGCCTGCTTCCTCCTCTCCCACTCCCCCTGCTTGTGTTCCCTCTCACTGGCTGTCTCTCTCTCAGTCAAATAAATAAATAAAATCTTAAAAAAAAAAAAAAGAAATAGCATTCCATTGAATATTAAACAATTTAGGCTCTGGCCTCATGTCTGTTACTCATTCATTTTTTGACCCGTGGAAGATACTTGCTTTCCAGTATCTTATTTAATCACACCTGCAAAATGAGGTGCATGAATTAGGTAGAATCTAAAGATCCCCCCAGCACTAATTCTCTAATTTCTAATTTTTAAAAAATTAGATTTATAAGTGCCAAATGAATTCAGAGACTTTCATGGACATAGCTATCAAACCCCCATTAATATACACAGACACACAGAGACACACACACATACAGATACACACATTTATGTGATTTTATAGTTTCAGGTAAGTGAAAAGTATAGATGATTATTTGTTATCATATATATTTTATATTATATAAAAATATTGTTTCTTTCTCTATCTCTACATCCGTCTGTCTCTATCTCTATATCTTTGTCTACACAGAATGGCCAACAAATCAGCCAAAGTACATCCTTTTGAATTCTAGCAAATAGACAATGGGTTAAATCTGTTCCCTTGCTACATTGCCCCAATGAAATAGGTTCTACAGAGAGAGAGCTGTTATTCCTAGCTTTGGCTTAGGAAGAAAAAATAATTTATTTTATGTTTTGAAGTAAATGAATGTGGGATAAATGTATATAAAGCCCCCTGTGTGTATTTATTGCTAATATGTCAGATGAACTGAAAACTTTTCAACATTTGGAAGAATTTCTCAAGATCGTAATTAGCTAAAAGAGTCTCTGTTTTATTTCCTTTGTATGCATGTTTGGATATACTATATATGTGTGTGTGTGTGTGTGTGTGTGTGTGTGTATATATATATAATTATGTGATATATTTAATATTAATTTAATAATATATGATCAACACTTTATATGTTATATAATGACATATAATTTATTGTATATACACTTAAATATTTAATATAACATTTAATTACTTATTTGTACCTTAAAATATTATTCTCTTGAAAGTCATGCATTTTTTGTCTTTGTAAAAAGCTGATATAATGTACTTTGTTACACTGACAAATATCACCTTTTATGATACAACTAACAGTACAGCCACATCAAAAGATAGAATAAGAACATTTAGTTAGTATAATAATCTGTACAATGTGAAACCAACATTTTTTATTCTGAACTATCCACACTTTATTATCCAAGCTTTTTTTTGACACAAACATTTTTTTTAACAGTCTTGCAAGCAAGAATTGAAGATGGGGAAAGGGGTCAAAAGGACATAGATTAGGATCAGTGCCCCCAAATTTGGTCTACTCCCACCGGTCCATGTCGAATAATCAGAGGGGAAAAAAATAGAATTCAGTGGAAAGCTCTGAACTCGTATGAACAGAACTAGATAAGATTCCCTGTAGATCTCTGTATTAGTTTATCTCTCAAGTTTTAAATCATTTTGATAGAACCCCTTGACTTCAATATCAAATAAGATGCAATCATGAACACTATCTATTTGTTCAGCTTGCTTCCAATCTATTTCTTGTTATATCTTTACTAGCCTTAAGTATACACAATTAGGAGCTTTAAGCAGTGACAGGATAAATCGTCATGCTTTTAAATGCTTTATGTATTTGCATATGGAGATCCTAAAATTAGACATGTTAAAATATGGCATGCTTCTTGATATAGTTTTTATGGTAACTAGAGGTATAGTTGAAATATTTGCTGTGAAATATTTAAAAATCATAACAATACATTTTCTTTAGAAATACTAGTTCTGCATAATATTTTATAATCATTCTTTAGTTTTATTTCCTTTTGTGGTTTTTTGACATGGTGCTGTCTCATATAATATGAGTAGAAGATTGATTTTTTGCAAAATACGAGAGACAGTTAATTTCATTGTAAAGACTTCTTGATAAAAGTCTATGCCCAATTAAACCACATATATACTCCTAAAAATAGCATCTTAATAATTTCTTTCTAGTCATAACATCCCAGTGCTCTACTGCTTTAAAAGTTTTTGGTAAATGTATTTGTACTTAGATTTATCACTTGACCTTTGCTAATAAATGTAGCCTAAAGGACAGAATTCCGAAGATATCAGAAGCAGAGAATTGGGCCACGTAGAAGTTTTAATTCCACCACCAGGACCCGAGTTTTGTGTTGCCCTAGTTTGCACTAACGTGTCACAATTTCCAAAGAAAGCCAGAAAAATAAGTTGATCTCTTACTCCAGTTTTACAAAATCACTTGTAGGAAGGATTTCTGTATCCAAGTATTTCAAAGGAAGAAGGAGGAGGAGAAATCAAATTATTAAAAGATAACCTAGAAAATTTAATAAAAGGAAGATTTGCTAAGAGAAAAATGTGGGTGAAGTGAGAGACACAGGTGAAAAAAAAACAAACAAACCCAAAGAAGCTCTAGGGAAATGTTCGGGGAAGAATGTAAACTTTGGGCCTGAGAAATTATTAGTATAAGATGATGAGAAACTTATAAGGAAGAACAATGAAAATTGCTTTATATAAAGTCAGTTTCATATTCCTGTGGACAGTCGTGGAGGCACACGTGCTTCACCCTGCAGACCTCGGAAGCATTCCTGACTCCAGGCGCTCTCACACTACACAGCATCTCCACTTGAGACTTGCTTTTACTATCCTTGCCTCCCAAGTTATTACCATGATAATTGTTGAATTTCTCATTACAGAAAGCCACTCTTTCATAAATATTATATGAGGCTATTATTGGCAGGCACAGTGTCAGTTTTTTTGAGAAATATGGAAATTCTGTAATTTGAGGTGATTCATTATTTATCTTTTTTATAATTTTAATGAATACAAGTGTCTCTTATTCATTAAAAATAGAACAACAAAAATATCCATCTAGCCATTATCCTCTTGATGGATCTGCCTCATTAAGCTAAAGATCTGGGCAGAGCACCTGAAAGCACCTTCATTCTTCTTCAAAGATCATCATCACACTAAAATTATTTGCTTCTGGAGATCATTAATTTCATTTTATGGATAGGAGGATTTTTTTTTTTACTGGATTGAGGTAGATTAACATTCCTTTTCACTCACCCCAGTCAAGGAATTCTTAGTAATAAAGCAGAACTCAATGGCCCATATTAAACATCATTCATTTAATCTTGGGGGAAAGACAGGTCTAAGGAAAGTTTGGAAAGTCAGTTGAGAATGGCTTTTTGATCTCGTTGTAGGAGTCAGGGCCGGGGTATTTTGTTCCATTTGCCTGTAAATACATAGCTACCTGTGTTACTTGTGCATATCAAGACGTATAAAATGATCACATAATCACGCATCTCTCTTGAGATGCCAGGAAGTCCTGGGATTGATACCTGTGCGCCTGCATCACCCTGTAAAGGACCTCTTGGCGTCTGCGATGTTGCCGCTGGGTGGTGGTTAGAACGCTCAGTCGCTCCAAACTCAATTCAGACCAGTGTCTGCGGACTGCTGTTCTAAGGGTTAGGAAAGAGAAACATCTAAAGAGGGCTTGGTGACAGGAAAAGATTTCATGGTATTGTAAAGAAAACGCAACTTTTAAAGAAGTAATCTTCAGTTCTCACTTCTGTAATTGTTTCAAGTTACTCTATGTACCAAATTGAACCATTCTTTTCCCTCAAAATTATCCATCAGAAGAGAGGATGTGTCCTTAAGAAGTCTGTCATATAATATGTCTCAATCATTTTGTTTCGAAAAACAAAATTCAGATTTACCTGAAATGATTTCAAAGTATGCTAGATCTTGATGTTTAAAAAAATCTTAATCTTATGGATAAGGAAAAAAAAAAAAAAGAAAGCAATGTGAAACAGATTTTATACTTATTCCTAGAGGTAAAGTCTCACAATTGCAAGTGTTGGATATGGTTGTAAATGAGTCTTTTGACAATCACTTGAAAATAATTTGCAGAATGAAAGGCTTTGTCATTTCCACATGGATCCTTTCGTTCTTCACAATTCGGAAGAACAAAGTGCTAAACCCCGGATAGGTTTAGGACTGTCTTCAAAGAGAATGGTGCTTGTATTCCACGTCTCCTCTCTTCGGTCTCATTTTACACATAAGTAACAGGACACTCGTCCTTTCCTATCTCTGCACACACCATTTTCTTCTAAATCTTCCTTGTATTTTAAAACACTCGGAAGAAAAAACTACATGCTGTGGAAAATATTAAACAATACATCTCACACCACTTAACGGTGGCGATGATAATGCTAAGATGTAGCTGAAGAGTTTGAATGAGAGTGGAAAGGAACAACATTTCTAAAAGACTCTTCAAGTTTCCACAGCCATTGTGTCCAGTTTGCTAGCCACTAGCCTCATGAGCCAATTTAAATTTAAATTAATTAAAATTAACTGTAAACATTGAGCTCCTCAGTTGCACTAGTCACATTTCAAATGCCCAATGGCCACATGTGGCCAGAGTCCACCCATTAGAGCAGATACAGAGCATTTCCATCACCGTAGAAAGTGTTGTTGGATGACATGTATCAGAGTATAATTTTATATGTCTGGGTAATTAAAATAATTAATATTATAAATAGACATTTGATTATTTCATTTATATGCCTATATTTTAAGTTCAAATGTTCAAAACATTTTGGTATAAAATGGGGGAATTACATTTGAGTTTATATTTGGGCACACATAGTAATGTATTTAAAATATAAATTGACTGTGTTTATTTTATTAAAAGTCAGTGCCTTACATGCTCAATGTGGTTTAATTTTAAGACATAGCTGATATTGACACCAAATTTTGAAAAGCAAGTATTAAAGTCACTGAGTCTAAGGTAGTGAATATAGGATTTCATACTTTATGAAAGTTTTACCACTTTCATTATCCTTGATTTCATTTTATCATGACATTTACTGCTATAGACTTCTGTTTTACAGAAGGGCCCCGGGGCACCAAATAACATGTTATATGAAAATGTAATATAGAATAGTAAAGTTTCTGTTTAAGAAAGAGTGAGAATTGTATTGCCTTTAAAATATTTTCTCCCTGGACCTGATAAACAATCCTTGTAGGAGCAGTGGCCTCCCTAACCAGTGGCCTCTATAACTGAGTCTTCATGGAATTTAGAAAAAAAAAATATATATATATATATATATATGACTGGTTTCTAAATTTAAAAATATAAACCTGCCTAGTGTTTTAGTCAGAAGTCCAGGAAGGAGTTTTATGTTTTGTTTTTTTTTTTAATTTTTATTGTCATTGTTAGTTTTTGCAAGTAAATTTCTTTGGTTATATGGTTTCCTGAAGGGTAATTAGCTTTAAAAGCCTTTTGATGGTCTTACATTTTGCCTTAATATTTGTGTGAGAAAGTAAAATGAAGAACTTGTCAGGGTTCTCACCATCTCCCTCTGCATCTGGATCCTTTAGCTTCTGTTCTGTGTCCTATTTTCTGAATTTAGAAAGAAGAAAATTTTCCCAGTAGAAGTCTTCAGAGGTGAACAGTCTTCACTGTGGAAGTCTTGTGCACCTGCTCCCCGTGGTGCTGCCCTGAGATGTAGAGGGGAAGCTGGGGAGGAAGTGACATCCCAGGAAATGGAGTGCAGGTACAAGGAGGGCGTTCTGAAGGAGGCACATTCATTCACCAAATATTAATTGAGCCCCAACCGTTTTACTGTATACTCGGTAGGGACCCCACCTAAAACAGTCAGCTAACAGATAAGTTTCTGTGACTCTGCAGAGTTAACTGTCAAGTGAATGTGAGGTGGGCAAAGGAGATAATCAAATAACTTAGGGATTGAAGAGAGCATTGCTTTGGACGCCTGTGACTTCAAAAGGAGTTAATGAGGAAGGGCAAACAATCAAAACAAAACAAAACAAAACCCTCCAGCCATCTTTTCTTTATCTTTTTTTTAAGGACTGAGCACCTTTCATGCATTATCTTATTTAGTCCTCACTACGACTTTATGAGGGCTGTTATTATTTTCAAGTACAAATTAACCGCAATGTAGGAAAGTTAGATAATTACGTGAAAATCACATAACTGATAAGGTATGGGTTTTTGTTTTGCTTTGTTTTGTTTTTAAAAAGGAGAAAAACTAAATTCGTTTTAAGAGAGATTCTTTGAAAATTTGTGTGTGGGCTCATAGTTTCAAAATTATGGAGATTTTTAGACAAGGCAAGTAATTACATGAAAGAAATCAGAGGATTCAAGAGAAGATTATACGTCACGGACTTCAGACATTTCCTTATAGTGAGAAATAGCTGGTGTTGATAGCAAATAGGATTTGCATTTGTTTATTTTTTGCATATGAGGAAAGCCAGATTTATGTGTCGTGTACCCCCCCCCCCCCACAGAAGGAAAGGACTTAAAGAAGTATAAAATGTTAAAGACTAGAGAAAAGGTAAAGATGTGGGGGAAAGTAAGGCTGGTCAGAGTCAAGATGAGAGACAAACTATGGTGCAAGATAGCAAATTAAGGACCTGGCTCTTTTTTTTTTTTTTTTAAGATTATATTTATTTATTTGACAGAGAGAGACAGCCAGCGAGAGAGGGAACACAAGCAGGGGGAGTGGGAGAGGAAGAAGCAGGCTCATAGCAGAAGAGCCTGATGTGGGGCTCGATCCCAGATCACCGGGATCACGCCCTGAGCCAAAGGCAGACGCTTAACCGCTGTGCCACCCAGGCGCCCCAAGGACCTGGCTCTTGATAGACTGTATCCTTCAAGAAGTAAGGTGGTCACCCACAATGATGAGCAGGAGTCAATCAAGGGAATGAAGGAATTCTTCAGGGAGTTGCCCCTTTTCCAGTTTTCATGCAGGCTAGTATTTCTAACCAGATACAATCTAACCTGATGGAAGGCAGAATAGTGGCACCACATCAGTGGAGCTGAAAAGAAATGGAAGGTACCATGGGTAGGGGGTGACATCCTGTGAGGTGAGATTGTGTGAACTTTTAAGCCTGTGCTTGAATAACAAAATTAGATACTTGCTTCAAAAACAATTTATTTCAGGGCACCTGGATGGCTCAGTTGGTTGAGCATCTGACTCTTGATTTCAGCTTAGGTCATGATCTCAGGGTCATGGGATCAAGCCCGTTGACAGGCTCTCTGCTCAGCAGGGAGTCTGCTTGAGATTTTTCTGTCTTCCTCTCCCTCTGCCCTGCCCCTGCTCACATGCATTCTCTCTCTCTCTCTCTCAAATAAATAAATCTTAAAAAAAAAAAAAAATACCCAGGATTTATTTCTTGGACTCTGCACACATTACTTGAAAAGCAGTTAAAAAATAACAAATGACTATTGACCAAGATATTATTCTCCTCAATTGGGAAAATGGTAATATGGTATTTTCTTACTTATATATGTGATGAATAAAGATCTTCTTTCACATTTTCACAGACCCCTTGTGTCAGTTTTGTTTCAAAGCTTTAACTAAAGAAAAGGAGACCCAGCTCCATGATAAAGTCTTTTCCAATTTTTTGAAGATTTAGGGAAACAGAATTTGATGGATTGATTTACAATTGAACAAATCTAAAAAAATATGGAAAACTAGAAAAGGCAATACTAACTTCAAAATAATGCAAAATCTTGCTATGTAAGTCTCAAATACTCTTCCTTTTGGCAACTTGTTTCCCTTTCTCTCTTGTTTGTCTCACTTTTCTTCTTCTTTACATTTTTAAATTTATGCCATCAGTTTCTATAAATGCTATAAGTATTAGAGCTACCCAATATATGGTGATTACAAAACTAGTTTCATGGGAAATCAGAAATTAATACTGACTTATTTAAAGCAAAAATAACACATGTTATCCCATAATAAAATATATTTTTAATCTATTTATCTGTACAAGATTTCCAGAAGAAGTTTAAGTAGAAAAGAAAAGAGAAATTATCTCTATATCCTTGCTAAAATAATGGGTATTCATTAAAATGATGTATCAATAATACTTTGGAGATTTTAAATTAATAAAATTTTAATTTTTTCCCAATATTAATATTGATTGGATTTTTACTTTGGTCACTACACTGTTTTTAGGTTAAATAAGACAAAGATTGAGAAAAAAATCTGAACATACTCAAGGAGTAACCACCCAATGGCCTGGTGCCTTGGCAGTTTGATGGGTCTGATTATCCGATTTCTAGGACAGTCAAAACAAGTTGGCCCAGGTGTGCTCACCTTTTCACAGATTTTCTATCCTGAATCTTTTTGGAGACCACAACTTCTTAAAAATAGTTAGGCCTATTTTGAACTTAAAAAAGGATTTTAAGGCTTACTTAACCTGAACCAAACTTTCACTTCTCTCACAAAGCAAACTCATTACTCAAGTCATCTTGAATATACCTCAAAATTTCCAGAGTCCTGGAAACAAAGGTAGACCTGGCTGACCTTCAGGATTTATAAATAGGCTCTCAAGGTGTAGACTGCCAGAATGCCTGGAAATGGAATCTGCACAGAGCTTTGGAGGCAAGAGTGAGAATTCGAAACAAAATGGAGAGAGATCTTTTTATATACTATGGCCTATTTTAAAGGTCAGGTGTTAAGGCCCACTGATTGTAAGAACTTGCGAAATTATGTCCCTCTGATTCTCAAAGTCAAGTGTTATGCGTATTCCGTGTGTCTGTGAAGCCTGGTGTGAGAGTCTGTTTCCTTTCTCCTCTCTGGACCCATGGTGTTCCTCCCTCCCGTGGACAGTTCCACGTGGTCTCTTCAGCTCCTGACCACGTCTTCATCCTTCCTACCCTCTTTGATGTGGCCTCTTCTCTGCATTTAGTTGTGGAGTCTGTTCTTCTAGTCTTCAGGTTGTTTTACATTGATGTGGGTTGAATCTGTGGGAGCGGTGAGCTTAGGGTCCTCCTACTCCGCCATCTTCCCTAAAGTCCTACTGTGACTTCTTTTAGATTATGAAATGTCATAGATGTCACGTAGCTGGACAGGACTTTAAGATTAATAAAAAAATAACATTTGTCAAGCATTATAAGTATTTTATAAGCACTGTCTACATAAATCCCACAACATTTCATGAAACAGATACTATTATCATCCACAATAATGAGGAAATTGAGGCTTGGACAGATTAAATAATTTGCTGATGAGATTATATAACTCCGTATTCTTAAATTACAGATGAAGACTCAGAAACTAAGAGATAAGAATTAATCTCCCTGTAGCAGACTGGATTGTTGTTAATTTCTGCTCTTCTTCCCTCTGCCATGTGACTTTGCAAAACCATAGAGGGGGCAAAGTATATTTCTCTTAGCCACTGATGTTGGGTTTGACCCTATAACTTCATTCAGCCAGCACAGTTTTAGCAGAACACTGAGAAGAGCATGCTTATAATAGCTACTTCCCTTCAGCCTTGACCCAGACCTAAAGCTTGAAGGAGAGCTGCCCTGCTTGGCCTGAAGACCCAGGAATCAGAAAAATCAATGTCATTGTAGGCGATTGGGTTGGGGTGATTTGTTCAGCAACATTATTGCAGCAATAATTTAATAATACGATATCCTTGGTTAATTAGTTTATTTTAGATAAATTAATGTTAATACTGAACAGAAGCCAAATGCAAGCTAGAAAACCTGAGTTATCAAATAAGAAAACAAGAGGTAAACAAAACCAACAACCCAAGGTCTATTCAGCTAAAATTGGATATTTTTTTATTGTAAAAACCACATAAAACCTGCATTAAAGTTTGAATAATTATTACCACTATTTTGAAATACTACTAATACACCCTTGTGGATTTTATATATCATATTCCAAATGAACTCATAAATTTACCTATTAGTAATTACTCTGCATATGTAATTTTATATCATGAGTTTCCACTTGTAATTATAAAGTCATACCCTATTTCTATAGATCTTATAACCTTAGTTTTTAATGGATGCTAGATTAAGTGAATTAATCATAATTTACAATTTGATTATTTCCTGAGAATATGTTCTATGCTTGTTCTGAACTAGAATTACTGATTAAGAGTATAGACTTATAGCTCATGTTGCCAAATTGCTTTCCAAAATGGTTATAAAAATTGAGAGTGTCACTAGGAGTATGTGAAAGTAATGCTACTCCACTGCTATTTAATGTAAAATTTTTCTCGTTTATTGAGTTTCAACAGTTTCTCACATTTTAAAGCCAATATTTACTTTAAAATGTGCTACTTTTTTTAGTGAATTGCATGTTCACATCATTTTGACATTTAACTAATGAATTTTTTTACTGTTATTTTTCTAAATTTCATGATTTTCTAAACATAAAAAAAACCCTCTTCTTTGACATTATCTTCAAACATTTTGAGGCTTTTATTCATTTATGAATGACAACCTCAGGTGGAGATTTGGGGGGAAGAAATCAGAGTCTGTTTGTACGTATCTCTATAACACTTTACACAGAGTTATTTTGGTTTAGGTGAGGGGTATGGATCTAATTTGATTTTTCCCCCAAATTGCAAAGCACTTAATTCAAACAATATTTGTTAAATACACCTTCTATTCTGCATAGTTGCGCAATGTCTCTTTTAACATATGCTAAATTGTTAAGTAGATAATTCTTTCTTCTTAAGTTAAGTCCTCTTTTCCAGGGGTTGGCATAGCTGTTTTTTACGGAGCTTTTTTAGAACAGGAAACATAAGTAGCACGTTCTTTTTATTTCCCAGTGTTGTGCACAGGAGGCCGTCAGTAAGTGCTTATTGGCGTTGACACCGGAACAAAACGTGGAGAAGAGAACAATCTCTAATACTCCGTTCGGTACTCCGTGTCTGCTGCCTTGACTTGAGCAGCAGTAACATAAAGGCATTTCCTACATTAAACAACAGGACCTTGGTTATGTGATGATACCCTCTGGGATAAGTGAATCTCACAGGTGGGTCCAGTTGCTGAACATTGAGACTGACTCTGGGATTTCGGTGTGTAATGGATAGGAAAGAATATGGTCAGAGGATTTGGAAAAGATTCAGAGGAACAGACTCTGGAACAAAAAAAAAAGATCATTGGAGTTTTAGAAAAGGCTGAAACAAAGAAGGAAAATATAAACATTGAAATCAGGGAGGTTGCTAAGAACCATCCGCTCTCCTGTCTTCGTATGTCAGAACATGAATAGTAAGGTAAAGCAATTTAAGATTGTTTTGTTTTTACAACTCTCTCATTTGTGTTTTTAAAAATCTCTCTTTTCATGTAGTATTTAGTAGTAAAAACTGTTTTAAACTCAAAATAAATTCTCCTAGGGACAGGAAGGAAAGGAGAAACTCCCTAAAATCCATTCTTAGTGTGTTTGAAAGGTGAAAGTCTAAGTTCTGGTAACAAAGTTGGCCAGATAGACGCCAAAGCTCATAGAAAACTAACAAGAGAAAGCTTGGGAGTGATCCCAGAGCAGCAGTGATGTGGAGGAGATGGGAGCTGGTGGGAGGCAGGCCGTGTGTTTAGGATCTGTTTGCTATTTCTCTTCCTGTATGCCTGCTCTTCCTTCTGTGTTCTTTTCCTTCTTTCCTCTCCCGCATTTCCTGCCTGGTGGGTGTGTTTACTTCTTGGACCTCTTTTCAATTTAATATATTTTGCTTGGTGATATCAACTTATATGCAAATGATCTCCAAACTTATGGCTCTGAGTTCTGCCCTTCAATTATCTTAAATGTCCCACGCTTTGTTTCTGAGATAATTTTTGTGAGGGCCCTACCCAGCAATTCAGATTGAGTATTTTCAAAGCCAAGTTCATTATTCTTCACCATTCTTCACCAGCTACTTCTTCTATATTCCCTGTCTTAATTAATAACTTCAACAACCATATAGTCACTCAAGCAAGAAATATTGTAGCTTTCCCAATTCCCTTCTGCTTCATACCTCAAATTCAAATGTTCACATTCCATATTCAAGCTAGTCTTAACTCTTTGAAATGTCTCTCAATTCGGTCTTACAATGGCTCCCATTCTGATGACCCTTTTAAAATCTTGCCTGGAGGAGTACAACAAGTTCCTAATTTACTCACCTTTATCTTTTTCATCTGTGATCCATTCTCCTTTCTACTGGATATATTTCTCGAAAACAAATGTCTGATATTGATTAATGTTGGCACTTTGTCTACTGTATAAATTCCAAGATGGGGCCTGTGTCTGCTTTTTCAACCTTATTAATTGTCTCATGCAGTCATGCTCGCTAAACTTGATCCATGCCAGGTTGTTTTCCTTCTCTCAATATGTTATGCTGTGTCAGTTTCCATAACTATATGACTGGTTGAAATAAACTCATCAAGGAAGAATTAACCCTTCTCTCTTTTATTTTCACATGGCACGTTCTCTTATCCTGAGTCACACTCAAGGTTGTTTTTACAATAGTGGTGTTTGTGTAAGTACAGAAACACACACTAATTGAACGCAGAGCCAATGTGATCTCTCCATTCTTATGCCCTCAAGTGCCTTTTGTAAAATGTACTATAGCAGTTTGCACATAGGAGGTGTCCAGTGAATGTGCTTTATTGAATTGAATATTGTCTCTTTTAATCTATAATATTCCACTTTGAGCTCCAGCTCGCACATATTCTCCTTTCCAGGGCTTGAAACGTCAAAACCCATGCATATACACACGGAAAACAACTGAAACAATATACAAAAAATTGTTAACTGTGATTACTTCTGAAGAGGATGTTTGGGTGGAGGGCTGCAGAAGGAAACTTGTCCTTTTCACTTCATGATCTTTCATAACCATTTACAATATTATACTATTTATTTTATAATAAGATCAAAATAAATGAAACTCCCCAGCCCCCAGCGCAAGCCCAGTCATGCTTGTTTATACCTTAAACCAATCTAATGTTGATTCAAGAGTATGTCTCGAGTGGAGAATTATAGAATCATGCTGTCTTCCTTTTTTATTAATCAAAAAGTTTCATCATGTCAAATTCTAAGGAATAAGTGCCATGAGAAGAGTTTAAAATTTCTTGAATGTGCACATAAAAATAGTATTTACTACATCAAAAACTAATGAAGTACTGTATGGTGACTCACATAACATAATAAAAAATTTAAAAAAATATTATTCCAGACTTTAAAACAAAAAGATAAAATTGAAATATAGCTTACCAGTTGCTGTATCTTTTAAATATTTAAAAAGATAACTGTTTGATTTTTATAATTTGAATAACTTCTGTTTAAAAATTTTTTTCTTTATACCTCTCCATAAGGCTGAGAAAAAAACTAATCATAGTCACTATATTTATCCCAAGATACAGTGGGTCATTTGTGTCATAATTGTAAAAAAAAAATAGTTATTTTAAAGTGTCTATAATCAGTTATCTATAACTTAAAATATATGAGCAGTAAGATCATAAAGAGTGTTACACACAACAGAGTTAATGAGCCATAAACTTGCCCTGAATGAAAGTGCTGGCTATGGATGGGTCTTATACATAATTTGTCACTTCAGTGATATGATCTTCCTTCTTCCTTTTACCCTACTATAATTAGAGATGTATGAAACATAAATTATTCTTTTAATTTCTTGTGCACGTTGAAGAATTACATGTCATGAAATCCCTTGGTATCTTACTATTTTATCAACAGTGATTGTGAGATGAAGAAGGTGGTTCTAAGAGCAGCTTGAGCTCCCCCTCAGAAGTCGACACTAATCTCTTGAGAGCGCATATAGGAGCAAAGGAGCTGCAAATTAGGAAATTACAGAAAAAGCCTGTGTCTTCACCAGGCATACAACCTGCAGCCTAACTAACCAAACGTTCTTTCCTTCCGCAGAAGACCCTGCGTTATTTTAGGAACAGAAGAGCAATTCTAGGATTTTTGTGAGGCTAAAAATTATTGGTAAGTCTGATTTCCTTGATATCTGATATCCTAATTAAAGCAGAGTTTAGATTCTTGAAAGAAAATAGTTTCATTTAACTCCAAACTGGGAAAAAATATACTCTGGGCCCAGTCCATCTTGTTATGCTTTATTTATGTGCTGTACTTTTCATGTTCCTGCATCTCTGCGGTAGTGCTCAGAATATGTCTTAATAAGTGCCTTTTGGAACTGAAATTTCTTGTGTTAAACTAGAATCACAAGTGTAACAGTTTCAGATGACTACATAATACCGGCTGTCAGCAGTATTTGTTTTGGTGGCTTGTTCTGCATCTGACTTAAAGCATATGCATCAAAATGTTTATCACTACAAAATAAGAAATAAGGGCCACTTTATTTTGAGTTAAGCAACAATAATAACCAAAGATTTAATCCGACGGAATTTTCTTCATGACGATTATCGCTTATTGTGATTTGTCACGTACAAGCTTGATTTGAGCACAAAAAATCGTGACTTAAATGGTTGGTTTACATTTTCTTTTCCTCTCTTGCTAAAAGAGTATCGATCTCATGATTTTTCTTTTTTCTTTCTTTTTTTAAAATTGAGTTATAATTTATATACAGTCACCGCAATCAAGGCAGTGAACATAACAATCTCATGTTTTTGAAGTGAGATAATTTGATTAAAAATATTAAGTATTTGATATTAATATTAAATATTAATAAGTAACTATTAATAAATAATATAATATTAAATATTTAGATTAAAAGAGACAACATATTTGTAACATTTCATATAGTACCTTCACTGTTGCAGAGAGTATAGTACATTGTAAACAAGCAGGTGGTATAAGTGAAGCATAATTGTAAATTTCATCCAAGGTGAACTGCCTGCCACCCTCTCATCCCTAACCCCAAACCCACATTCACCTCTACCTCAGATCTTTGAGGAAAGTTCATCTCTCCATTTCCTGAAGATACTGGTAGGCATTCTACTTAATGGTGTCTTTACACGATGTACAACTTGGATAGAAGTAGTAGGCAAAAATTTGGAGTCATCTGGGAAAAATAGAAATGGGACTGACAGCAGGAATCCAATTATATGTGCATATCTGTTCTGATCACTTGTTTTTTCCTTCTGTAGAAACACTGGCAACTTTTAAGGACCAAAAAGGATGGGTATTGTGTTGGTTACCTGTCTTTTTAAATTTTACTGTAATTACAGGGAAAAGAATAAGGCGGGTAAAGGAGTACAACTACTTATATAGAAATTCTAGTTATTAGGGATTATTTCATCATAATATTAGAAAATATGAAACACATTTTTTTTTATATCATAAGTGGCGGGTGAGGTAAAGAGAACTTGTGGAATCTGGGAACACCAGACCTGCCTCTGAGTCATTTTTACTGGCCAAGTGACCATGGGCAAGTGACTTTGCTTATATTTTTCAGGGGTTCAGCTACTTCATTATAAAATGAGGTGGTTGAGCTATACCAGGGATCACCAGCTCTTCCCACAGGGCTAACGTTGTTTATTTTTTCTCTGTGGCCTTCAGTGGAACAGCTCGACAGAGCCACTGGACTGTGAAACAGACGTAGACTGTATTTAAGTGAATGAGTGAATGAGAACAGGAGTGGCTGTGTTGTAATGAGATTTTATTTACAAAACCAGGCAGTGGGCAGCAGCTTGTTGACCCCTGAACTAGATAGTTCCTAAAACTCCTTTCAAGTATAAATGCTGGTTATTGCATTAAGAATGTACTTATTTCCTAAGCACTGGAAGTTGTCATAGAATTATATTACCGAAAGACATCGCAAGAGCTGATTTAGTTCCTCTATCTACTCAGGCAAGGTTATACTTCAATCACCAGGGAAGACAGTTATTCAAGTACCTGGTCTAGTAAAAACATAAGTCTCCCTTCATACTCTTTTTTGTAAACTCACTAGATAATATATCCAGGGCTAGTGTAAGGTTTTGGAAATATCTTTAATGGCTTTAGATTGAATATCTTGCAATTTTTAAAATTGACTTTACACATGACAGAAGATAGAAGAATGATAAATTCTTTTGCATTAGTCTTATAGCTTCAAACTCTAGGAAATCATTCTTTCTCTTAATGGATCTAACCATTATAAAATTTTTCTTCCATACAAAGAAATTGTCATAAATTATTTTTGAGATATGGGATATAGATTTAATAGATGAAGAATCATAGCTCCTCTGTGAGCTCTTCAAGCTTTTCACTGTTTATCTTTTTTATTTACGTTATTTTGTGAGCTTTATAAACAAGACATAAAAAGTACCCAAGACAATGTAGTAATCAGTGACTTCATGTAGTAAAAAGTACTGGGATACTCTAGTCTTAAAAAATAACATTTATGATTAATGTTGCTTCATAGTGTAAAAAATTCATTGATATAAATAATCTTAATTCAAAATAGAAAAACACGATACAATTACATGATGTATTACATCAACTAAAGTTAGCATTAAATTTTACTTCTCCATTTTCTGCCTCAATATACAAATAACTGTTTAGCTTTGTAAATGAATTGATTTCCTTAAATTATACTTAGTATTTATTAAATGTATTTTACTCTCATATTAACCGGGTAAGTGCATATATAAAGTTGCATTAAAATTCTAAAGATAAATAATCCTTAAGATTAGTTTAAATTTCCTGCAAGGCCCACAAATATTTGCATAAGCCATGCAGAAAATATGAAAAAAAAAAAAAGCTGTTGGAAGTCATTCCTGTTTTCATCTTGAAAATCTTTTCTTCAAACGTTCTTTTTCTATTAAAGTCCAAGTAAAAAATCACTAGCTTTCATTACCTAACCTTAGGAAGCTTTGCTCAAGTTAACAGTAAGTTCTGTCAGGACTGGAACAACGTCTATTTAATGTATTCCTCTATTGTTAGCATCCAGCAAAGTATGTACCCCATATAGAAGCTCTATAAAACAGATTGGCTTGGCTTAACATGGCATCATCTTCATCACCATCACCATCACCATGATCAAATCACTGTCTTCCTTACTATGCCACACAAGTGCCTGCCACTTAGATCATTTCTAATCATACAAAAGAACTACACAGTGGGTTCCTTCCTTCCTTCCTTCCTTCCTTCCTTCCTTCCTTCCTTCCTTCCTTCCTTCCTTTATTTTTTAAAGAGAGAGAGTGAGTGTGTGAGTGGTGGGGGAGAGGCAGAGGGAGAGGGAGAATCTTAAGCTGACTCTACACCCAGCGCAGAGCCCAACAAGGGGCTCCATCTCACAACCTAGAGATCATGACCTGAACCGAAATCCATAGTTGGCCACTTAACTGAGCCACCCAGGCACCTCTATTTTTTTTTTATTCCAACTTTTAATTTTCTTCATGTTGTTAAAATCTTCTGTAAAGTATCAGATCCGGGATTTGAACAAAAGTAGTCTCACTATACTATTGTGTTTTTCTAGCATGCTCAACATGTAACTGATATCACACTATAAACCCAGAGATACCTTAATTAGCTTCAAGGAAAAATATCTCTAAGTTAAGATATTTGACCACTGTCTTACACCATTCAAATCAAAACTACAATCAGGTATCACCTCACAGCTGTTAACATTGCGATTATCAAAAAGACAAGAGGAACAAATGCTGGTGAAAATGTGGCAAAAAGGCAACCACTGTGCATTGCTGTTGGGTATGTACGTCAGTGCGGCTATGGAAAGCAGTTCCTCAAAAAGTTAAAAATAGAACACTCATATGATCCAGCCATTTGACTTCTGGGTTAGTTATTTAAAGAAAACAAAAACACTAACTTGAAAAGATATCTGCATTCCCATGTTCATTGCAGCATTATTTACAGTAGTCAAGATACGGGAGAAATGGATGAATGGGATCAAAAGGAAATGAATGAATGAATGAGTGAATGAATGAATGATGTCTTCTTGATACAGTAAAAAAAAAAAGCTATGGTTCAAATTACCTAATACATATTTATATGGAACGCAGATTTAACAATCGCTTAGGGAAATAGAGTGGTTGCCATAAATACATAATAAAATGTCTCATTCAATGACTTACAAATATTTGTATAAATTTCGGAAAGTCGTTTTTCCTATAGAGATGGCAAAGATATTTTCCAAGTTAATATTTTTCAACATTAAAAAAAAATCTCACAGAATAGATGAAACGTTATCCAATCCAGAGTAGTAAATAAAAAAATGTCCGAAAAATTTGCCTCTCTGCACCTCAGGAACCCAGTCTGGACTCTGCCGTGAATATCCCTTCTCAGCTCCAAATCCATCACTCTCTCTGTATCATTTCCCTCCACATACATCTGGGAAACTGTTTCACCACAAAGCTGATGTGAATATCTTATATTTAAATTCATTTAAAAAGAAAAAGATTAAAAGGAATGAAGCAAGAAGCGTCGCCTCGGGGATCAGTAGTTAGTTAATTGACAGTAGTCCTATTGTCAGAATTGGTGCAAGGCCTGTAGCTTGTGGGTCACAGGACCTACAAGGTTTCACCTCCAACAGAAAAGCTGCTTTTAGTTGTAGGTGTTTCTCATTCGTGAATCCTTTTATTTCGCAGACTCCTGAACTTCAGTAAGAGCATTGTAAGAATTCTTCCTTAAAAACACATTACCTTAAAAGAAACAATAGGAAGTGAGAGAATATATTGGTTTCAATCACTGGAATAAGTAGCCAGTCATTTTGGCTAACTTGGCCCTGGTTGGGTGATTAGAGAACCATGAACCTGTTGATTAAAATTTGCAGATGTTTTCAGTGCTACTTTTGAACCAGGTTGGGCTGAATTATCTGGGTCACCTAATGAGTAATGGACTATTAACAAATAACTCTGATTTTGAAAGAGCTTCATCATTTCAAGTTAATATCAACAAGAAGATAAGGAAATTTATGATATTCCAAACATCCTCATTTGAGAAATCAAGAATGGTTTTGTAAAGTATGTTTGGTCTCCATTATAGGCAGAGAAGTATTCTGAAACTTTCCAAGGAACTTCTAAAATTCAGTGATGAGTCTCTATCCTGTGGAATAGTGGAGTGCTATGTCTTTTCTATTGAGATTTGCTTTAGAAAGTCAATTCGTATGTTCTGTACTAGAACATTTTTTTGAAAATATAGTTTTAAGGGACAAAGGGACAGGAAAATTGTAGAGAAAACCTAATAGACCACTGTCTGATGCTAAATTGTATTGCAATGGCCCCTCCTCTTCTGAATAATAACGAGTATTACCTACCTAGTGCTTTATTTTTTGCAAAGTTTATTCACATCATTTCAAAAAACATAAAATCTCATTGTAGCCAGCTTCTACAGTTGGTAAAGATTTTTCCATTAAAAAAATTGCCTTTTTTTCCCCCTGCTTCCTCATCTCCTCCCTCTTGACCAGCTGACCCAGAACTATTTATTGAAAGGACTATCCTTTCCCCACTGTCACTTTTGTCATAAATCCATATTCCCTGTTATTCTCTGTTGGTCTATCTGACCAGAAGCCTATTTCACAAAGTGCTAATTACTATAACTTTATAATTACATCTGGTAATGTAAATCCTCCAGCTATATTCCTTTCATTTAAAATGTCCTTGACTGGAGCGCCTGAGTCACAGTGGGTTAAGTGCTGCCCTTGATTTTGGCTCAGGTCATGATTGCAGGGTCAGGAGATGGAGCCCTGCGTTGGGCTCTGTGCCGAGCACGAAGTCTGCTTAAGACTCTCTGTCCCTCTCCCTCTGCACCCTCCACCCCCGCATTCTCTCTCTCTAAAATAAATAACTAAACCTTTAAAAAAAATTGAAATGTCCTTGACTACACTTGACCTCTTGCATTTCCATATAATTTCTACAATTCCCTTGTTAATTTACACACACACACTGCTAAAATGTACATTGGGATTGTGTGAAATTTATAGATCAGTTTGGAGAGAATTGACAAAACAAGGCAAAAGACTTAACTGGCACTTAATAAAAGAGAAAATTCAAATGACCACTAAATGTATCAATACTTCATTACTCATCAGAGAAATTCAAATTAAAAATTTACCAGAGTCTAAAATGACAACATCAAGTGTTGGTTAAGAATGTGGAACAACTAGACTTCTCAGACAGTATCCCTTGGGAAAACCATCTGGCAATATCTATTAAAAATGGCCATATGTACATCCCCTAACCCAGCAATTTCACACCTAAAATACATCCAACAGAAAATATGTTCTCTCAACATGTATGTGTGTAAATGAATGTTCACTGCAGTACTATATGTAATAGGCCAAAAGTGAAATCTACTGTAACCCTGGGCAAGATATTCTCTTTGTGTTCTCTGTTCTTCATCTGTGAAAGCAGGAAACATAATAGTGCGTTACTATTATCATTATCATTATTAGGGTGGCTTTGGGGATTAAACATGTTAATATGTGTATAGCACTTAGAACAACAGTCCCTAATATATAATAAGTCCTATATAAATATCTACTATTAAGATGAAACAGATAGCAACAAGAAAGTTTCTAATATCTCAGTGTCTTAGGTTGCTTCTTGTCTAGAGTACATTTTACTTTTGTTCAGAACTATTTGGGGAATACTGACAAAGAAAAATCCCTGTTTGTATTGATTGTCTCATCATCAATCAAAGAACATTAATTGTCTCTCCACTGTGCCAGGCATCATCATTATCAGGTCAGACAACGGCATTTATTACCTGTTCCCTGTGTGCAGTGTAGAAAGGAGTATTTATTAAATGTCCATTTTCACATTGTGTCACGTTCTCTCTAAAGCTAGTCAAAAAGCAGAGTCCCTGTTCTAAAATAAAATCATGATTTACAGTTGCATAAGAATGAAGTTACTGTGGCTTTGAATAGTACCCTGCACAGTGTGAATTCCAGTTCATAATTGATGACAGACAGACATTCTTCCTAGTACTTAGCACTTAGAATGATGCCAGTTAGCAGCATTATATTGTCCAGGTCTGAGACACTTGAGACTATCATATTGATCAGGGCAGTTAGTCTTTCATTCTCTGCAAACAGAAGTATCCAGGGTCAAGGGTCTTCTTATTATTAGCTGGTGTTCTACTTCATCATTTTAAGAACCATTCAGTTAAAACAGATACAGTGGTGAATAAGGCAGACAGGTGTGGAAAGAGACATAGCCGGGCGAAGGACATTTCTGAAAGGCTCTTTACAAGTGGTTCTGCGTCTCAGAGTTTATTTCAGGTGGAGATCATGGCTAGAGGCCAAACAGTATTCTCCGTGACTTTGAGTTGAACTCATTCACTATGTAGATCTCTATAAACATTGCAATAAGTAGAATCTTGATAAAGTTTCTGGACACAAGCCAGAACACTTTGATTTCAGTTTAGGACTAGTAGATAAGCTAGAGTCCTTTCTACTTACCTTCTTTGTTATCAGGACATGAAATCAGTGAGAGTGGCCTGCTTCTTTACTAATGGAGACATAAATCTTCAGCTGAGATTCTGTCTTTCAAACAGAAATATAATTTAGTTTCTCATTTTTTAATTTTTGAAATATGCTGTTTCTTTGCAACTAAATTTGAATATAAGTATCTTTTGACATTATTAATTCTATCTTTTATAATTGTGATGCAAATTAAGTACCTGGTCTAAAACTGAAATATTTGATTAAAATTGCAGGAGTCTGATTTGTTGATTCAAGTACCTTCTCCTATGTCCTAATTTGCATGCTAAGAACCTCCCTAAATAAAGAGCATAATGTTTTCAAAATATCCATTGAATCTATTAATTTATTCTTTCCTTCATTCAACTATTTGATGTTCACCTATTATGTACCAAGCACTATTGTAAAGACTGAGAATAATAGTGAGAAAGACATACAAGTCCCCACTATCATGATGTTTACATGGCAGTGGGGGTCAGGCAGTGGACAAGTAACCAAATACATGACCAAGATAACTTCAGGCAGTGATTACGTGAAAATGATACTTGAAAAAAATGTGACTCATATTTCTCTACTGTTTCTGAATGTATCTCTATCTGTCCTATCAGTTATTAAGAAAAGAGGGCTAAAATCTCTAACTAAAATTGTGAATTTCTAAATTTGACGTTTGAGTCTGTTCTGCTTCTATTTTAACTGGAGTAATTAGTTATATGCACATTTAGGATTTTAATATGTTCTTGATGAATTGAAGAGCATCAGGAAATGTCCCCCTTTATTCCTGTTAATATCTCTTGTGCTGACATATACTTTATCAACAGAGTCAACTCATCTTTCTTATTATTAATGTTAGCATGGTATACGGTCTCTATCTTTTTAATGTACCTGTTTCTTTATGTTTAAAGTTTATTTATTATAGATAGCTTTTTGCACTTGTTTTTCTTCAGTCTGAAAATCCATGCCTTTTTATTAGAGTGTGTAGACCATTTATATGAATTCTATAAGCAATAAAGTTATGTTTTAGTCTGTTACTTACCTTTTGTTTTCTATTTGTAACACTTGTTTTTTTGTTCTCCCTTACTTGCCTTTTTTTGGATTAATTGATTATTTCTTAGTATTCTGTTTTATTTCAGCAACTGGATTTTTAGGTTTATGTCTTTGTGTGTGTGAGAGTACTCTTACAATATGCATATTTAACTTATCACAATTTACTTTATTCAAAGTAAATTCAAATTATTGAATTCAAATTATTCAATTTCATGTATATTTTAGATGCTTACTGCATATACTTCCTTTTACTTTTCTTATTTGGAATAAACTTAATTTTTATATCTACAAATATCATTTTACTGTTGTGATGGTTAACTTTATGTGTCAACTTGACTGGGTCATAGGAAGCCCAGATATTTGGCCAAACATTATTATGGGTATGTCTATGAGGGTATTTTTGGATGAGATTAACATTTAAATTAACAGACTGAGTAAAGCAGATTTACCTCCCTAACAGTTGAAGACCTGAATAGAACAAAAAGTTGACTCTCCTCTGAGCAGGAGAGAATTTTTCCTGCCTGATTGCCTTTGAACTGAAACATCAGCTCTTCCTGGGTCTTGAACCTCCTGGCCTTTGGACTGGAACTATGACATTGGCTTTTCTAGTTCTCAGGACACATGTATATATGTCCTATTGCTTCTGTTATTCTGGAGCCCCTAATACAACTATTTTCCTTTTGCACATGTTACTGATCCTTCGATTCAGTATTATTTTTGCTTTAAATAACCACTTATCTTTAAAAGAAATTAAAGTATGCCTTATGTTTACCCATACATTCTTTATTTCTGAGATTTGAGTTTTAGCTGGTATTATTTCCCTTCCTTCTGAGGAATTTCCTTTAACATTTCTCATAGGGCATATCTGCTGAAAGTTCCCTCAGTTTTTATTTGTATCGAAGTCTTTATTTTGCCAACATTTTTGAGAAAAAATATTGTCAGTAATGGAATTTTAACAGGTATGTATGTATGTATGTATGTATGTATGTATTTTTTCCTATCAAGACTTTCAAGATATCTTTCCATTGTCTATTGTCTAACATTGTTTTTGATGAGAAGTCAGGGATCCTTGCTACCTTTGTTCCCTTTATATATGTATATATGTATTTTATTATCTGATTTCTTTTAAAATGTTCTCTTTACCATTAATTTTTCAGAATTGTGATTATGATGTGTTTTGTTGTGGTTTTCATTTTGTTTACCCAGCTAGTTGTTGAGATTCTTGAAAACAGGGTCTATAATTTTCACCAAATGTTTTAAAAATGTCAAGCCATTATTTGTAAAACATTTTTCCTGCCCCCCTCTCTCTTAAGGGATTCTAATTCTAAGTATGTTAATCCACTTGGTATTTTTCTCCAAGTACAGCGCTTCGCTCTTTTTTTTTTTTTTAATCTTTTTCCCCCTGTGCTTTAATTTGGGTAATTTCTACTGCTATGACTTAAAGTTCACCTACCTTTACTTTCAAAGTGTCTGGCACCTCTTTGTATACTTGGGTGAGGTATTTGCTTCAGTTTTCTCCAGCTCTATTTAGAAGATGGGAGTGTTATATACTCTTTTTTCAACTTTAGATACTGGTGGTCAATTTGAGATCAATAAGAAAAGTCTCACTTCACATTCAATTATTCAGTTTCATATATTCTTTGTATATGACCTAGTTGAACATTATGCTAATAATCCTAAACTTTAGTTAGGCACCGGACACAAAATAGTGAATAATAAAATGCTGATTTCTGATCTCTACAGCCATATAGACTTTCAGTCTAAGAGACAATTGTACAAGTAACCAGCTGCTCCCTACAAAAGGTGATAAAGAATGCAGCAGAGTTAGAATAGGGATGATAATTAAGCAGATAACATCATTTTTGAAGTTATGGAAAATTTTCTAAAAGAAGAAATGGTAAAGCCAAGATGTAATGATAAATATTATGGAGCAAAATAAAAGGGGCAGGGAGAAAGGATTCAGATGGTGTCAATAATTTGGAAAAACCCAAGGGAAGAAGAGAAGAAAGTCATTTGATAAACTTAAAGAGATTCATTAATAGTAAAATGTAAGCTTCAAAGAGGCATAGTGTTAGTGATGGGGCCTGTTCTCTAGCAGTGGCTATACCATGAACGGCATAGTAAGCCATGTTAAGGAACTTGCATTTTATCTGAGGACTGTGGAAGCCTATTGACTGATTTTTTTAAAAAAGAGTTTATTTATTTATTTAGAGAAAAAGACAGATTGTGAGCAGGGGGAGTGGCAGAGGGAGAAGGAGAGAATCTTAAGCAGACTCCACATTGAGCATGGAGCCCCACACAGGGCTTCATCTCACCACCCTGAGATCGTGACCTGAGCCAAAATCAAGAGTCAGACGCTCAACCAACTGAGCCACCCACGCTCAACTGACTGACCAACCCCTACTATTGACTGATTTTTGAACAAAGGAATGATATGATCAGATTGTATTACAGAAATATTACTCTCACTTCAATGTGGAGAATGTAGTGGGAAAAAAAATCAAGGGCAGGGAGATGCCTAAATATGATGCTACAGCATCATTCCAAGAAAAATATGTGATAGAAATACGAAAATGGCACTGAGAACAGAAGTGGAAGAATTAGTCAGAAGGACGAAAAGAAAATTTATGATGAAATGTACAGAAAGCAGTAATGAGAAGGAGGGACTAGTCAGAGATGATTTCTAGGTCTTTTGCCTGAACGCGTGGATGCCACTCATGAAATAGGGAACACATAAAGTGTTTGTTTTTGTTTATGTTTGTTTGTTTGGAGGGGGAGGGAAGCTGAACCAAACTTAGACTTTCATTCCTTTATATATTTAATTACTCAGGCATTTAGCAAATAAATGAATGCCTATTTATGCCAGGCACCATGAAAGTCACTAAGGATATAATCATAAAATGATAGGCAAGTTTTTGTTCCCATGGAGCTCATATACCCCAAGTTTTACAAACTAATTCCCATTTTCCTCTTTTTGTTCAGACATTTTTCCCTACTTAGTGTAGTTTTTTCCTGTTTGCTTAAAATCTAGCCTCATTCATTTTATCCTTGAAACCCTTCCAGGCTACGTCAACCCACCGTGACTTCTCCCCATACTGTGCACTTCTTTTGCATTTGCTATGTGTACAACTCTTTTGGTGCCTAACATTTGTAACCTTTGCCAATATGTCATGTTATAATAGAAGAGGCAGTAGAATGTAATAAGAGCATGGACTCAGGGTTCATATTCCATCTCTACCATTTCTTCCCTGTCTGTCCTCAATTTCCTTATCTGTAAAATGAAAATAATCATCATAATTATACCAATCCCGTAGGGTTGTTTTAGTATTAAATGAGTTAACATATGTAAAGTGCTTAAACTTATGTTGGAGTATAGTAATCATTATATATTACTAGGTTGTATTGTATGTAAGCAAAATAATGCATATAATTTGTTTTGTTACTGTTGTTGTTATTATTATTATTATTATTATTATTATTATTATTATATAACTTCCCAAACTTCCCATCTTAACTGGATGGTAAGCTCCCAGGGACCTGGATAGAGGTTTGATATGTATTTCTGTGCTCAGTTTCTAACATTCAATGGATCTTTTTTAAAAAAAAATTCAATTAATTAACTTATAATGTTTTATTTGTTTCAGGGGTACAGGTCTATGATTCATCAGTCTTGAGTAATACCCAGTGCTCACTACAATATATACCCTTCTTCATGCCCATCACCCAGTTACCCCCTCCCTTTACTGCCCTCCCCTCCAGCAACCCTCAGTTTGTTTCCTATGATTAAGAGTCTCTTACGGTTTGTCTCCCTCTCTGGTTTCATCTTGTTTCATTTTTTCCTCTCTTCCACTATGATCCTCTGCCTTGTTTCTTAAATTCCACATATCAGTGAGATCATATGATAATTGTCTTTCTCTGATTGACTTATCTCACTTAGCATAATACCCTCTGGTTCCATCCATGTCTTGCAAATGGCAAGATTTCATTTTTTGATGACTATGTAATATTCCATCACATCTTCTTTAACCATCTATCTGTCAGTGGACATCTGGGCTTTTTCCATAGTTTGTCTATTGTGGACATTGCTGCTATAAACCTGGGGGTGCAGGTACCCCTTCAGATCACTACATTTGTGTCTTTGGGGTAAATACCCAGCAGTGCAATTGCTGGGTTGTAGGGTGGCTCTTTCTTTTTTTTCCCATTCTGTCAGTTGTCTTTTAGTTTTGTTGACTGTTTCCTTTGCTGTGCAAATCTTTTTATCTTGATGAAGTCCCAGTAGTTCATTTTTGCTTTTGTTTCCCTTGCCTTTGAAGACATGTCTAGCAAGAAGTTGCTGCAGCCAAGGTCAAAGAGTTTGCTGCCTGTGTTCTCCTGTAGGATTTTGATGGATTCCTGTCTCATCTTTCATCCATTTTGAGTTTACTTTTGTGTATGGTATGAGAAAATGGTCCAGTTTCATTCTTCTTCATGTGGCTGTCCAATTTTCCCAACACCGTTGTTGAAGAGGCTGATGTTTTTAAGAATCACTCCAATGGAAAACCATATTATTACTATAATATTTTTAGTGGGCATATACTTTTGCCTTGAATCAATACACGGTTTCTCAATTTTATATTTTTAACCAAGAAATCATAAAAGGGGCTCATCAGGCGAGAAAATTATCTATCTCTATCTATCTATCTACATATATATATATATATATAATTTTATAATTCAAATGGGAGAAGAGTTTAAAAAGTTGAAAACTCTTGTGCTTCCACAGTGATGCCATCTTGGAACCTGGAGACTTGACAGGTATATAATTTATTATAATGAACTGAAAAAATGTCATTTGCTGCCTTGACTTTTCCCTTCTAATTGTAAATGGGGCCAGTGCTTGTATAAATAATAATATACAGCAGGGTTAAGTTTTGGTAAAGGATGTTATTTTAATTTATATTTGACTTATTAAGAATCTAGGGAAAATTTCTTGTGCTAGTAATGATAAACCCAGAAAGCAAGTGAAAAGAAAAAGTTACCTTCTAGTTATTCCCTGCCAGTGTGTAAATATAGTTTGGCAAATGACAAATGGTTGTAGCTTCTGCACTGTTAAGGACCATATTGGTATTCTTTTCCCATGCGGCTTTGTATAAAAGCCAAATTTAATTCAAGCAGTAGTATGTAAGACAGTATTTTAGTAGATGGAAATGCATTATGCACTCAAAAAAGAAGGTAAATGCAGAAAAGTAGATGACTATGGAAAATGTATAGTTGTATATAAAAGGCCTGCTTTAAGTAGGGGCATCTGGTGTCTCAGTTGGTTAAGAATCTGACTCTTGATTTCGGCTCAGCTCATGATGTCAGGGTTGTAAGATTGAGCCCCACGTCCAGGCTGTGCTTGAGATTCTCTCTTTCTCCCTGTGCCCCTCCCCATATGCACACAAGCATTGTCTCTCTCTCTCTAAAAAAAAAAAAAAAAAATGTTTGCTTTAGCACAAGATGAAAAAGATGAACCTTTAAGCAGAAACTCTCCCAAACCACTGATGTAGATGGAACTTCCATTTAAGTTCAATGTTGGTATTTGGGACTTAGGTTTATATAGTTGAACATTATGCTTTATTTTTTCTAATGAAATTATTCTCAAAATGAGAGCAATATATACAAAACTTTTATGACCCTTTTTGTTCTCTGTCAAGACATACGATATTTAGTGTATTTCAGCCCAGTGAATCTCAAATTTTATTTTATAAAAGTTGACTTTTTAAAATTCACCCCCACCTCACACACCCTAATTATAGCTTTGCATATATATTATTTTCTCACATTTTTACTAAAAGAGCCTCATGATTGTTCATATTGTATCTCTTAAATCCAAAATCTGAGTCATTTCTGCAATATGTTAAGCAAACACATTGGCTTGAAATTCGACCTTCAAGATGATTTCATGAAGTATAATCATTCTGCTTATTCAATTCTATGGAATAGACTTGCCTGTTACATTTAGCTATTTACCCTTGCAAAGTAAGGTTAAGTCAAATTATGTGGGATATTATATTGTGCTATTGAAAGTAGAGTCTGACTGGCCTCTCAAGCTTACCTCTATTAAATCAATGAATTTTTTTCTTGTTTCCCATGAACTGGCCAAATTTAGTGATCTGTGAAGTTCACTGGGGGGTATGTTCTTTCAGACAGTCTCAGAGTTCCTAAAAAAGCCACCATCATCACCATCATCATCATCATCATCACCATGTCTGTTACTATATCTGTAACTCCTTTAGGCTGTTGATATAGTGGATTCCATTAATTGTTTTTCAAATGTTGAACCAGTCTTGCATATTCGGAATAGATTCCAGGTATATGATCATTGTGTATAATTCTTTTTATACATTGTTGCAATCAATTTCTAATATCTTATTAAGGGTTTTTTCATGTATATTTATGAGAAATATTGGTTCCTAGTTTTTCTTTTTTATAATGTCTGTCTGGTTTTGGTATTGGAATAATGCTGGCCTTGTAGAATAAGTTAGGAAGTGTTCCCTCTGCTTCTATTTTCTGGAGCAGATTGTAAAGAATTGACATGATTTATTTCTTAAATATTTGATAGAATTCACTAGTGCAGTCATCGGGGCCTGGCACCTTTCAGTTTCTTACACTCACCATCACTGAGCTAAAACAGTTAAAAAAATCTGAATCCACAACTCCCTTATTCATTATTCTAGAATGCAGCTCAACTTTCTCCATTGCATAAAATACTTTATTCTCCATTTCTTTCAGTTTTTATTTTTGTGTATCGGCTCTGAAGAGAGATGTCTGTATGGTGTGTGTGTATGTGTATATTGTAGACCATGGGCTTTAGAGGGTAAAAGAAAAATGAGGAATTATGAGAGACAACAAATGAATAAACTGGAAGTAACTAAAAAGGGATGGATGATGGGGGCTGTGATAAGGAAGCTTGATTGTTTCCCCTCAGGAAAAAAGGTCACAAAAATTCTTATCCACTTATTTCTAAATCTAAATCTACAGAAAGTCAGGGTAAATCTCCACATAGGACCAAACAAACAAACAAAAATGGCTTTAGGCTATAAAAGGAAGAAATAAAAATTGATTAAATAGAAATTTCTTAATTATAAGATACGTAAATTATGATATAAGCAAGGCAGAGAATTTATTCCCCCAAAATATTTTCCTATAGGGAAAAAAAAAAACTTGATTCTTTAAAATAGTTTATTTCCAACCTCATCTTTGAAGGCAGGGTATAACATGTGCTTATGATAGAAATATTTGAAATGGCAGAAATAATGGCAATTGCTCTGGAAATTCCTCCCTGACCTAGTAGTTAATAGTTTTGGTATTAGCAGGCACATGGTTTTCATCCCTGGACTTCAGAATGGTGAAGACTCTGCTCTGGTTTCCCACAAATCCTTCAAACTGCCTCAACATTTAATCTTGTTAGTGTTGCTGCTCTTGAAGGTGATGATGATGTTGATGATGATGATGGTAAAGATGATGATGGCTTTTCAGAACCTCTGAGATTCTCTGAAAAGTGTATACTTCCTGTGAACTCCATAAGTCCCAAAGCTTAGCCAGGGCAAGGGAAACAGGGAAAAAGCAGCCAATGTAATAGATTTAGAGCAGGCTTTTTCAGTCTTGGCACTACTGACATTTTGGGCTGGACAGTTCTTTGTCACTGGGGGTGGGGGAGGGGCTGTCCTCCTGTAGGGTGTTTAGAGCATGCCTGGCCTCCACCATCAGATGTCAGTAGCATCCTTCTATTGACTCCACTCCCATTTCTGACAATCAGAGATGTCTCCAGATGTCCCCTGTGTACTGAGATCACTCCTGGTTCAGAATCTACTGATCCAGAGTTATGACTGAGAGTCCAGGTCAGACTTCACTTTTAATGCCACCACGTAATAGCCTACTTAATTTGATTCAAACTTCCTATCACATCTTCTCAAGTATTTTTCATCTATAAAGCCAGGATCCTTACTATTTGGGGGTGTTTTTGAATACCTATTACCCTACGTTCTTTGAATATATGGTTACAGTTGTCATACTCAAGGAGCTTACAATTTAGTAGAGAACACGAGGTATCCTTAAATGACTAGAATGCACCATAGTCTGTGCGAAATGACAGAGAAGTAGATAATAGCATACACTAGGTGTTCAGGGTGAGCAAATCAAGTAACGAGCCTCCAGAGAGGCATTTGAATTTTGTCTTGAAGGATTAGATGGGATTTTCGAGAGGTGGTATAGAAATACATTCTTGACAGTGGGATTATCCTATGAAACGACATTGATCTTGAAGGAATGTCATATCAATCTGAAAAGGCGACTTTATGCCTATGTTGCCTCCATGAAGAGAATGCAGAACAATTTGGCATTCAGATGGAACGCGCCTCAGTGAGCATCATTCGTGTGAGTCCATTCTTGAGAGACCAAGTGATTTTTAATGTGCCAACGAAATCCGGGATCTGACCACATATCTCTCACAAGACACATCTAGCACTTTGTGAAGCATCATCTCACTCAGCAGGTCGCCTTTATAGGCATGAGCCCTGCCTGCCTTAATGTTCAAATAAAACCTTTCTTCCAAGGTTGCGGTAGAGTTAGAAATACTATGTATAAAGAATACTCACTGTGACTACATCTCTGCCTATATTCTTCTGCTGTTGGTACTTGTACCTCTGTGGAGTATTTGGAGACACAGAAGAATCTCATTGACAGAATCTTAGGAAATCTCTGAGCAGGGTGGGTGGGCTGGGGGAACACTGAAACCTAGCTCTATAGGGTACCATCAGGTCTGTCCTCTCCAAGGCTAAATCAACAGCTCATCTAAGTTGATCCCATGACAAGCATCTGGAATATTTCTGGGTAGGTGAAAGGATTGCAACAAATTAGAGCTCAACAGGAATGTTATTGGTATTTTGGGTAGGACAAGTTCCTCATTATGCAGGACTGTCCTGGATATTTAAAAGTGTTTAGTATTTGTTAGCTTTTATCCACCAATACCTTCAGTAGGCCCAAGTCACTGTGACCTCAGTTCTCTCCCATTTCCATGGCTTCTGGGCCTACAGACATCATCACATTGAAAATCACTGAATTATATGTTTCACCTTGGCATGAAGGTGTGGGGCAAATGGGTACCCGTGCGAAATCTTCCTTTTGTTCTGCATCTTCTCCTGTTGCCTTATTAGCCACCTGGCCGTGGGAGTTCAGGAGAAGGGACATAAATATCCATACTTGATCACTGGAAAATATCCAAATGGCTCCAGACTCATTTGAGATTTTGGCATTAATTATATTAACATACATTATTGATCGAAAAATATAGCATTATTTTCTGTACTACTAAAAAAAATAAAATGCTGCCGATTAATCTATGAACTAAATCTTCATATAACATAGACTTTTGACAGTTTTAGACTTATGAGAGAGTTCCTTTAGACTTAGACAAGATTTTTTATCATATATTATTCTTGTGGATTAAAAACAAATGTTACAAACAAAACAAAATGAGAAGGTATTCCTAACTTGTTTACACTGAGTGTGACTTTTCTAAAAAGCATTGTCACTTGGTGTCCATGTTTTCTATACCATCAAGAGTATTCTCTTAGTGCCATCAGGATTCAGCAATGTCTTCAACTGCATTTTTTTTTTTTTTTTTGCCTGTTAGAAGTCTTAGTTGTGCTTGTAGGTACGTGCTAGAATGTAGCAACAGCTTCATTTACCTGTGCATATCTTCTTTAAAGCTCTTTGTTGTTGATTTGCAAGAAAATATGGAATTTTGGTTATTCATCCAATGTCTAAGTTTTATTTTACTCATGTCAAATTTATCCCCATTGCCTTAGTCTCATTGTTTTTCTGTGACCACAATGACTTTCTGTTTCAAAGATAAATTATAGTGCAATCTTTCTGAAGATATTTTAAATGATACCCAAACTCGACATGTGTAAAGTGACAATACTCTAATACACATAACTCAGTTGAAATCATGACAAATGAACCACCGTGACCAAGTGTGCTCATGTGCTGACACAGCCATTTCAAACCGCGATTTGACTGATGCTGATCGGAGGGAGCACCCTGACTACAAAGACGGGAGACTGTGAAGAATATGTATAGCGTATGCTGTGAAACTTGGGTCTTCCTACATTTCCAAAATAAATTGATAATATCAAAATTGTATCCATCCTGTATATCAGGTAGGGTAAAGGTGAAAGCAAAAACCTATTAAGATGATAGATTCTGGTTTTAATAGCCTGGTTCTGTTTCACAGCGAAGGGGATATTATATGACTCCGGGCCCAGGCAAGTAGACTCCCAGAGGGCAGAGAGGGGAGGAATGCTAACTGAGGGGAATCTCTGTCAATGGAAAAAGGAGCCCAGGACAGAACCCTGAGTTCTGGGTGAAGGAAGACCACTGAGTGCCTCAGGTAGTCAGTCCCTGGCACGTAGTAGGAGCCCAGTGAATGGTGGTCACTATTAATATTTGGAGGTAGTAAGGAATAAACGTAGAGACTTAAATTATGAGAATTTTTTTTTCAGAAGTTTCTTGAGTGTAGTGCTGGGTCACTGTCAATTCATGTTTCTCACCATATTCTGAGACTCGGGATCTGAGTTCTGCAGACCGCTCTGATCTCTCTCACTCCCTTCCAGACACACTGACTTCTTTCCATTCTTCAAACACCCAGAGTAATTGCTCCTTCTGGGACTTGCTTATGCTGGTTCTTCTGCTTCTAAGATTCCCCAGACTGTCACATGCCTACTTCCTTCACATCATCCGGGTTAGACTTCGAGTCTCATATCCTCAGAAAGGTTTTCCGGACCATTTTATTTCAAGTATTCGCTAAATCCTACTTCAGTCATTCTGTAATATTAACCTGTGTTCTTAGTACTACGTCTGACTCTCCAGAATGGCGCTATCCAATATAAATATGATGTGACCACATAAGGACATAATTTAAGTTTTCTAGTAGTCACATGTAAAAAAGTAAAAGGAAAATGTAATTTTAATATTATTTAACCTGGTATATCAAATTATTATCATTTAAAGATGTAATCAACATAAAAATTATAAGTAAGATATTTTATACTCTTTTTGCCACTGTAACTCTTTAGAATTTTGTGAGTATTTTTTGTTTATGGTTCATTCAGTTGCTAGTCACATCTCATGTACCAATAGCCACCTGTGCCTAATGGCTGCTATGTTGGCTGCTGCAAATTCTAGAATAATTTAAGTTTTTAATTTATATATCTTTCTATTCATTTCATTATGCTTGTATTTGTGAATACAGTATTGATCTGTAAGGTCAGAGAATTTAAGTCTATGAGGTTCATCACTGAATCATAACATCAGGGATAGTACCTGACACATAACTGGCCCTCAGTAACTATTTGTTAACGTAATGACTTAACTAGATACGAAGTTCCAGAACCTGAGATATAGCTGCATGGTTGCTGGATAAGCCCACAGGGCAGTAAAGACGGTTGAGAGAGTAAGAAGAGGCATAAAGATACTCCAGCCACATCTGTTAGACTGACTAAAAACAAAACAAAATCTGACAATACCGAAACACTGGTGAGAATGTGGAACAACTGGCACTCTTATATGTTATTGGCAGAAATGCAAAGTGATGCCATCGCTTTGGAACACAGTTTAGCAGTTTACGAGAAAATTGAATATTCACTCACTATACGACCCAGAAATCCCACTCCTGGGTCTTTTTACCCCACTGAGATAAAAATGCGTGTTACTGCAAAAACGCATACGTGAATGTTTATAGCAGCTTTATTTGTAATCACCAAAAACTGGAAACCCAAACGTCATTTAACTGGTGAACAGATTAACAGTGCCTGGTACAGTCATACAACGAGATGCATTTAACAGTAAGGGGGAACAGACTATTGATGCGTGCAACAACACGGATGAACCTCAGATGCATTATGCTAAGTGAGAGGAGCCAGACGCAAAAGGTTATATGAAATTCTAGAAAAGGCAGAGCTATAGGACAGAGAACAGATCAGCTTTGCCGGGGGTTAAGGTAAAGAGGAACATGAGGAGCAGCATGGAGTAATTCCTAGGGACTTGTCCTGTGGCTTATAGAACCGTACACACAAAAAGAATGCAAACTGAAAAATTTAAAAAGAAAACTGAATGCACTTTATACGTGCATTTAAAAAAAGAAGCCCCGGAAGGTGGGCATTTGATATTATACGTGTATTAACAAGCAAACGCAGCACAGATTCAGGGCATCTGGCATCTGGTAGGAGGGGGCTTCATGTAGGTTGGGAGGAAACAAGGAAAGAGGCTAAAAGCAGGTAGTAGGGACCCAGTCAAGGGGCCTGCATACTAATCCAGTGTGGAAGAAAAGAGAGGGTCTAGTAGGGCTTCGGCCTCAACAGATGGGCTGCTGAGAACCAAGATGAGTTCTGAGGCCTGGAACGAAGACAAAAGCCCTGTTCATAGAGACTTCGGTACTCGTCCAAAGCAGGACTTTACACGGCTGCCTTGATGCTAAGCCAATGGATGTGGATCTTATATTCTTTCCTGCTGTGTTAAGGAGAGCTAGTTATCAGTGGACTACATTCACTCTGTCTTCCTTTAAAAACAAAACCAAAGTTTCTTTGCTGAGCTAGAATGCTGACTGATCAGGCCCGGAGGACCCACAGCCCCAGTCAGCTCGCTGCAGTGTGCTTGATGCATCTGAAGATGGGGTTCCTGCTGGTGACCAGCAGACCACTGGGCCGGAGAAGGACATCATGATGGCTCCATAGAATGACTTGGACCCTTCAGTATGCTGGCCCTGAAGGAAGCCTCAGGTACCAAGAAAGACCCTAAATTAGTCCCCTCCATCACCAACAAGCAAATAGTGGGCTGCATCTGTGAAGAGGACCACAGTCTGCCACCTGATTCTGCCTGCACAAAAGTGACACCCAGTGATGTCTTGACAGTGGAACCCGTTACAAGAGGGTACTCCACCAGTTGGTCCCACTAGTTGGGCCACTAAGCCCCTGAACTAACTGACTTAAAATGTGCATAAGTTTCTTCTTTCTAATAAAGACTAGCCACTGCATTGGCTCTCTTAAAAAAAAGAAATTCTCCCACACCTTCCCTGGGCTCCTGGCCTTTCAGCTAGGGCATTTCGTAGCAATCCTTGAATCCAGGCATCACCGAATACCTAACTGGAAACAAACAAATGGTGGAGTGACTGAGAATTTTTCTGAAAGAAATGGAATTTCTAAACGTAAAAGTAACCATAATGGGGAAAATATAGAGGGACAGAAGAGGCTGAAAATAGACCTACATAGGATGGGAATAAAATAGAAACCAAAAATGAATCAGAAAATACATGTCAAGACTGAGACTGAAGGAATGAGAATGGAATTGAATGAGAATCGGGTTATTTGGGGAGAAAGTGTTGCAAGAAGAAGTCAGACTGACAGTGTTGGGGCAGAGAGACAAAGGCACGTGAAAACACACGCTAGCTGTCCATGTTGCTGTGGTGGTAGGAACCAGGGCTTCCTGCAGAGTATTCCAAAATAAACTTCTCAATATCTACAATTTGGCTTTATTTCACGAGTCAAGGAATTAGCTTTTCTCTTTCCATGCACTGCAAGCCTACTTCTGCTCATCTACCCACCCCACTGCTCAGAGTTTCTCTCTTCTTTCTGTAGTTAATTTTCTTGTATTATTTAAGATTATTAAATATAAATGAAATCAGGCAAAAAAGTACAAGTATCTTAAGAACGTTATTTTTTCAGACATGGGAGTAAAGTTCTGCTTACGCCTCCTCAAAGAGTTCTTTCTATGTTAAGCTTGAATGATACTTCTTTAAGTGAGGGGCAAGGGAAAAAAACTTATATTTTGAGACTGAAATTATTAATGAGAAATGAATTTTTAATATTATTCAATCAGCTGGGAGATTTTAGAAGACCTATAGAGTGAACTATCCTATAATATTTTTCAAAAATTGACATTACCCAGTGGAAATACTCTCAGTTGAGCAAACACATAGTAACGATGTGTATCATTTATTCAGCCCTTACTCTGTTAGAGACTGAGCACAATGCTTGGTCTGGGCTCTGTGAAGTCAGGGGAAGTGGTTGGTACTTGGGTACCCGACCTGGTCAGTGAGGAAATGGGGTTCAAACTCAGGTTTTGGATTCTAAAGCCTGCTTCACGAACCACGATTACATATTGTTTAATTCAAAGGCAGAAAACCCAGCATATGAGGTAAAGCATTTGGAAAATACACTTGGAGAACTGGAAATACATGTAATAAGGAATTGCTTAGTCTGGCTACAAGACTTCTCATGTATATTGAGAGGACTGTACAATTCAGAGAAATAGGCTATGTTTTTGCTATTAGCCTTTTATTGACATTGTTAAAATATTTTTCTAGATATCCTTTAAGTATACAATTTTGTCTTTTTGTATCACAGAGGCAAAACCCTGAATTAGCTATATTTCTTGGAAAAAAAGAACAGTGTTTGCTTTATTTTTTAATTAATAATTTTTAAATTATTTAATCTTAATTAGATTAATTTTTAATCTCCTTTCCCAAGTGCTCATGTTAACTAATTTTCTCAGAAAGTAGAATTTCACTTAACGTGGTGATTAAAAATGGGCTTTGGATTTTATTAGGTAGTTGTATACAGATATCACATTAAATCAGATTATTAATTTCATTTATTCAGTTGATTCTTTCAGCAACTTGACTTGAGCTCCTATGTAATGTTAGGAGAGATAGCGAGGAATTACAATCCAGCCTTTGTATTTAATGTTTCTCACATTTAATATATAATGAGATAACTAGTCAATTCTTCATTTCTTTCATTAGAAGAAAAGAGTACCAAAATTTCTCCAAATATTCCATTTGTAGGTAATACATTTTAGAAATTACTAACCACTCTTAATTTCTATCACATGACTATACTTTAAAAATGTCCTTATAAAATGGTTACTAATGCTTGCAAAAACAATTATCAAGAATATTCTTATGGGCTGAAAAAATTAATGTAGGAGACAAAGATTTGCATTACAGTGCATTACTGTAATGCAATTTATTGGACTATAAATTCTTTATTCACTCTTCTATTCACAGTGCCTAGTGGAAATGACATAGAAGATACTCCATAAATATAGCATTAAAAAATAAATAAGGATACAAAAAAGAATAAGAATGTTCAGTGATTGGGAGAAGAGAAAAGTAAATAATTAGAATACTGTGTGATAAATGCTATGATAGAGTTAAAGCAAGACAAAGAACAGGGTCAACACAGGACATTTCCAGAAGATAATGCTTGAGGTAAACACCCGTGTAAATAAAAGATGGCTGGTTCTTCCTGGAGGAAGTGCAGCCTGCACATAAAGGCACAGGGGTACTGCCTACTCTGTTATAGGCAGCGCCCTGAACAGTCACCTGGTCCAGTATGACTGACACAGTTGCATCCATATGGAATTTTGGTGGCTCTGTCTCTCACATCTGGTCCTCTACAAAATGACTTCTTTCCCTTCCCCACTCCATACTCATTTTATGCCTAATTTTATTTCCTTATTTAACTTCCCCTCTCATTTACTCATCTACTTATTCATTAAAAATATTTATTAAAAGTTATTACATATTATGCACAGGTATTGGCTGTGCTGGACGAGGTGCTGATAACTTCGGTTTGTATATGATGATTTAAATTTGAGCAGTTCCTTCAGTAGCATCATCATGAAAGTCATTAGAATTGGTGATGAATGCTTCCCACCCACATAACACTACAGCGGCTGCCAGAAGCTTGCCATTATTGTTGATCCTTTGTAAAACCTGCCCCAGCCATTTTTTTTTGGTTCATGTTTCCAAAGTTTACTCTGCTGCTCCTTCATCCTTCGGTATATTAATAGCAACATCGAGAAGGGTTGCTGGGAGGGATGGTGGATAGTAGAAGGAGCCCTGAGAGTGTGAGAATTATTTCTGCAGATAACCAAATAGACTATATTAGAAACAGCTCTAGTGTTTAGCAGCTTTTGTTGCTTTCCTATTGTGTGCATGTCTCTTTGCTAGACATTGAGGACATAAAGATGAATACAGTATAGTTGTTCCTTCAAGAGATTTGAAATATAATGAGGATGGGATGTATTTAATTGCATTTCTCACATTAAACCTGCAGAATTAAAAAAAAATAAGTAACCCAGAAAATATTTAGATTGACACGTATTTTGTTAACTTTATATTTAAAAGAAATACTCAAAAATTACTAAAAATGTTTTTTTAACTGAAAAAAAAAAAGGGCTTGTTAAAAGTAAAAGTGCCGTTTCCCTCCTGAATTGCACTTAACAATGTGGGCATATCTCTTTATTTGAGGCTCTAATAGTATAATTTCATGTTAATAGCACTTTATGTGACTTCACTTCAGCTAATTTCAATTATTTTTAAATATAAATGCAGTTTCTTCCCTATAAATGTCTTTAGTTTTCACCATTTTTGAAAGAAAAGGCATTGCATTTATGAGGTTTACTTAAAGTCTTAAGCACTCCCATATAAAATTGTCCGAGGCAAAACACCTTTGCTAGAAGCAGAGGCGTCTCCTTTCCCAAGAGCGTGTGTACTGTCAGCTCCTGGAGGGCCGGGATTCTGCTTGAGCTGCATCTTCAAAAGGACCTGATACTATGTGTTGCCATAGAAGATGTCCAGAAATACTTCATTTGTTGAATTGATCTCTATGAAATTAACCTCATCTGTACATCTGCATTTTCTTTTTCAAGTGTTTCCATAGCCAAGCAACTGATCACATATTCCCAGTGGTCTCTTCCAGCACTACGTAAATCACAGAGGGAGTTCATATTTATTGTTGTCTCCAGTGATTACAAAACGCCGAGGGAGACAGGAAGACTACAGAGTCACCAAGATAATACAAAATTACACCATTACGAAAGAGAAAACATTTCCCCGTTTTTGTTTTCCTGTTTTTCTGGGATAAAAATTTTTATCATTTCAGTTCATAAAGTATTTAAGTTGCCTTAACACCTGTATTTAAACAGTGACAATATACAAGCATAGAGACACACGCATACATTATACTTGCTATTGGCAAAACAGCTAGTTAAAATAGGAAAATGCAATCAATAATTTATGTTGTATACCTATTTCTTTTGCACAGTTCATTATCTTTTAGGTCATGTTTTGGATTTATTTACCCTTTTGCATTCAAAGTTGGTCACTAAAGCAATTTTAGCTTTAACTCAGTGAGACAGAATTAATGCTACAAAAGTTAAGGATGCAAATATTTCCTGAAGTATTATCCACTGGGAATTTGCTTTACTTTATGTCTGCAAGAACAGGCTCATAATAATGTGAATATTTAATCTTAATTATATGTGATCCTTAAAAAACCTATGCACACTTCACAATTTTACAGACACTGTACAAATCTCACAGGACCATGTGATGAAATAACAAACACAACACTCTCCAAAAAGATTCTGAAAATTAGCATTTAAAATAAAAGTCATGCCCAAGCCAGGAGATGACTAGCTAGCAGTTAATATTTCACATGGTTGCACAGCATAACTTCCACGCTCTACAGAAAAAAAAAAAAAAAAAAGCACATGTTGAATTTCATATTATCTGGCAATTTAAAAAGCACAATTACTAATTTTGTTATCACGTGGCTAAATATTTTCTAATAAAAGGTTTTATATTTATCTCTAGGTCATAGGGATCTTTAGGGTTTCCAGTGGACTATTGAATGAGAGCTCAGAGGCAAATTCTAGTTTAGAGACAGTCACCTTTGTAACTAAGCACCGTGACTTCCTCCACCCAACAGGAATGGCCTGGGAGGGCAAGAATGAAAACAACATCCTAGAGAAGTGCGAGCCTGCCTGTTACTGGGTCTTCAACTCCTTGCCCCATTTAAAACCTTATTATTATCTAAATAATCAGATTTCTCCCTATTATCTCCAACCTCTCTCTTTCCACTGGCTTTTATCCTCAATTTCAAACATGTATACAGTTAAGGTTTTTATCTACTAGAGTATTTGCTTCATTAAGTGGTTCTCCTGTTTACAAATCTATGTTTATAATATTTCTTTAACATCTCTACTCTGATCTGTAACCAACACTGACCTTTGCATTTCCACATTGGCTGTCCTATTTGGCGTTTTAGTCAAATCCTGACATGTTTAGATTATAAAATAAATTTGCTTTTATTGATATGACTTAACAGCAAGTCCTATTGTTTACAGACTATTAAAAGCAGTGACTTCTTCCCTCAGTTTGCTGCTTTGCTTGTATTTGTCTGTAAACAAAATCTATCAAAATATCCTAGGTGTTGCTCCCTATTGAAGATAATGAGGACACACAAGGGAAAATGCTAGAGAAACACATTTATCGGGGGACAAATGAACATGTACAGAATAGCGCATTGAGGCATTGCCATGAAAAGAAATTATAAAGAAATTATGAATTATGAAATTATGAAAAGAAATTATAAAGTGGTAAAGCTGTTTTATATTTTTCAATAGTTTCTGTCATCCAAAAATGTTTGCGTTTTTTGCACATAGTTAAGCATGAATTTGTTTTAAACACTGTTGACATCGCAGAGGTTTGGGTTCTGTTAACTGTTTTCACTGCTCTCCCCTAGCTGGAAGTCGTATCTCACAGCCCTGTAACTGTGTCCTTGCATTGATACAACATAAACTGTTAACTTCTACTGAGGTCACTTGGATTCCTCTCTTGGGACAGGGATTCCTACCCATTTTCATTAATTAAAACTCATAGGTTCATAAAACAGAGCTAGAATGTACATTGGAGGTCACTTTTGTCTTTTGCAGACATATATACAGGAACAAAAATTCCTTCCATCTATTGCAGTTAATAATTAAGGGCTTATTTCATGGGTTTCTCCCACATGGGTGCAAGTTTATTAATATGCCTGAAAAGAAAAACCAAAAAAAGTGAAAAAAAAAAACCCACAAAAAAACCTTTGTAATTAGAAGATGTTGCTTGGAGCACCATGAGAGTGATAATCCAAACATTTAGTATTTATTTTTGAGACTCATAAATGTATATGCTTTGCCGTTTTCATTTCTTGTCCCAGGATAACATGAATAAAGAAAAGAAAAGAAAACAGAAAAGAAAAGAAAAGAAAAAGAATAAAAATAGAGGATTCTAGCAAATAGATTCTTCTCAAATGTTCTTCCAACATTGTGAGATGGACGTATCCCAACGGTTGATGATCCTGAGGACTTAGCACATCACTCACTGAAGACAAGTAGTCTACCCTTGTGTGAAAGTGGGCATCTAGACGTCAGCTGCAGCACTCTGCGCTTAACTCGGGGCTGCTTTGTGTTCTAGGCAGGAGGGTCGCCAACATGGTGTTAGAATTTGGGGCTTAAATGGGTGAACAGAACATTCTTGTAAATTGGCTTTAGTATCTGCCACCACATTTAAGCCTGTTACTAAGAGCTGTTAAACTTGAAAGTGTTTCAGAGCTCACTGCAAAGGCAAACATTTTGCAAACTATACCATGTTAAGTGAAAGCTCTGCAGTTTGCATGATCCTCGAGTTATCTTGTTCACAAGTCAGTTTCTTGTAGAGCAATGAAGGTAGAGTCCATATTTTTTTAAAGGAGGATTATTGTAAAAAACCAAAAGACCATTAAGAAGCTCTTAAAAAAAATGCCCCGTTGCATAATGATACAAGACGCCATCTAGGGTGTTAGAATCTACTTTCTTGTTACACCCTGTTAGTCTTCTGGCGACAAAACTGTCGAGGGCCGTGGTTCTAAGTCGCGGCTCTGACCACTCTTGCCCTGCAGGCCTGGTCAGCAAGAACGCAAGCTCGCTTTAGCACTGACCGAAAAGAGGGAGAGAAGGAAAAGAAAAGCAGTTGAAAATAACTAGTCTCACAGTATTAAATGCCTCGTGACCTCATCATCAAAACAGGCTGTTTTACCTATCTCACTGAATGATAGGAAGACACTCCCTGCATGAAGGACCACAGGCCTGTTTGTTGCAGACGGTGAACCAACAGTTAGTCCCTGCGTGTGGGCCTGACAGCTGATGCCTGCCGGCCGCGGCCCAGGTAATAACGACCCTCCTGAGCTCTCACCTGTGATACACACGGTCCAGCTCTGGAGAGAATCTATTACTGGAGAGAATCCAGAGAGATTCTTAATCTGCAGGCAGAAAAAATGTAGTTCATTCTGCTAGATCGTTCTTCTGACGGCTGGAATGACTGTTTTCCACCCAGCTTTAGAGCTACGGTTGTTATTTTAAGCACTCACACCAATAACACTTTTATAATTTGCTGGGTTTTGATATTTTATTGGCACATAATAACTGTCCTCATTTATTAAGTTTATCACTGCTCTACAGAGGCATGAATACATTTCAATTAGATTTGTATAAAATGCTGAATCGCAAGTTCTTTTCAAATAGAATGAAACGGTCTATCATCTTAGTTCAACCCACTCAGATAATTTGATCCATTTGACTTAATACACATGTAAAACAAATTGCTCTAGTAAATTTGCATATAAAATAGCACCAGTCCTAAAGGCTCTAATATAAACAATTAGTTCCGTGTTTTTATCTCACAGAAACACTGGCTTCCCCCACAACTAAAAACAACCTTGTAAAGTTTATATTTCAGAATTATGTTAGGGAGGAAGTGGTACGTGACACAAATAGTCCCCTTTCTCTGCTTTGCTGTTCAACAATGAGAATTTCCCTAGACCGTTTTGAATATATTCTAAAGATACATACACGCACTCATTAAAATCAGGAGCATTAGATGAAGTTGCTGTAATTCTGAGTTTAACTCATTCAAATTGAGCAAAAATTGTACTGGAAATACCTTTTAATCTTGGAAAGATAGGCTTATCTTAGTATGCAGGTCTGCACAAGCCATGTTTAAAAACCGAAAGAGTTCATGCACCTTATTGAAAGAAACATATTAAAATTTGTTCTTGATAAACCTAGAAAGTCACAAAGCCTGAATGGAGTTTATTTTTAAAACCGTGTTAGTATAGAATTTTATTTTTTTACTTAAATGTGTTCAGAATATTCGAGTTAAACAAAGAATATCATTTTCTGTTCTTTCAGTGTGCCAATAACAAAACCCCAGGTCCTTGAAGCTGATTACATATAGGAGACAGAGTGGGAATTTGTTACATTAACTTCATCATTACTATTTCTAACCTGGAATATGGTGTGGCATCGTGCGTGGCATAATTTTTTTTTTTTTAACCAGCATTTACGTGACTGTGAACAGCTCTGACATGGTTTAGAAATTAGTATTAGGAAATCTTTTTAACAGTTAATATGTCCCCTAAGAACACTTTCTTACTCTCTACAAGTCTCAGTGCCACAAAGGCACATAGTCAGTAGCCAATAAATATTTACTGGTATACTTATGGAATCCAATAGGGCATTGATATTATAGAGATGATACCAAAGCAATTTGGGGGATTCAAACATTTTTTAGATGCCAAACATGACCGATCAAACAAAACAGCGTTAGGATCTTGCTGTTTCATTTCACATGTTTGGATTAAAATCTATTTGGAGTTTTACTCTGCTAGTGTGTGTGCGTGTGTGTGAGTATTTATGTAGGACAGGTAGCTAATCTGAAACCGATAAACATTTGTACAGTAGTTACAGGATGATATTTATTTCTCTTCTCCCTTGACTAAATTAAGCACCATGATAGTTTATACGTCTGTTGCCGTGTGTATCAGCTCCAAAATGATTTGTGTCCTGTCCAGAAATAGCACTGACATTTTTTGGAAATTATTTCCTTTGCAAATATTGCTTTGAAAATATAAAGCTCAAATGAATGAATTAACCAAGATTTTTGGTTGTGAGACATTAAGCAAATAAACTGATAATTACCTGTGCGATACATGGGCGCCAGACAAGATCACTATGTAATCGGTTTATTTAAAAATCTCAAAAAAATCTGTCTTAAAAATTTAGTCACTTTTTGTAGAAACTAAGTCTTACAAGTATATATACATGTATCTTTATTGTGGTAAGAACACTTAACTTGAGAAATTTTGAAGTGCACAGTACGATATTACCAACTACGGGCACAGTGTCGTACGGTGACTCTGGAACTTAGCAGCAGTGATTAAGTTGAAGGCACTTTTCAAAATTATACGTTTAAGAAAATGTTTTAGCTTATTTGACCAGGGATACTTTTTTTGTTTGTTTTATTAATTTTTTTAATGTGTTTGCATTCTGTCCTCAGGATAAATTTGCTCTTTATTGAATCATTGTTCTTATTGTTTGAAAACAGCAAGTAGTCTGTCTTCCCACTGGATACAGTCTGACGAGGCATACAGTTTTTGGAGCCAGGCATTTTACAAACTTTTTAGTACTAACTCCCTGCAACACACACTTGTTTTGAGAGTAAAAGCTCCTGGCAGGCAAATTATCCATCTTATCATCTGCTTTCACCCAACCTAGTGAAATTGAAGATTTGCCGTTGTTAAAAATACTTGTTAAAATTTTCCAGCTCCCAAGTTTGTCTTTCATGGGGCTTGAATCACTAAAACATTTTCTTGGCAAAAACCAGGTCTGAGCCAGGTAGAACTGGCTGGCAGTTGATGCCATCTTTGTGGTTGTTCAGAATTAAACCAGGAATTCCTCCCTCCCCCAGGTTTAACCAGCTTTGCAGAATGGCAAAAGAATCTATTATAATCCAAAGTAAAGAACATTTAAGTTCGCCTTGAATACTTCGTCAAACATGGGGAGCTTGGTATGCATAAAGTTACTCGGTACTTCTCTTACTAGATAGTAAGATTTAATATGTTTTTGATAAAATGTAGTGCTCAGCACAGTGTGCAATTAACAAACACTGGCGGGGATGATCGTGAGAAAGTGGTTAGGGCAACTGGCATGCTTGTGACCTCAGATGAAAACCACTTAGGCTTTTTCCACAGCAAATGTTTTTGTTAGCTAAATTAAACTAAAAATTCGTGATGGTGTTCACTGATGGGTGCCTTGCTAGATTCTTGTATGCCATCCGGAGCACAACGTTAAGAGAAGCTTAAACATTTCTGAAAGGTAACAGTTGACAATGATTTTTGCACTCTTTAAATCATTTGATTCCCTTTCCTCCAAGGTAACACATAATTAAAGAACATTTAATATCAGAAAGTGAGACCAAAACTAATTTACATTATTTTGCACTACTCGTGTGGCCAAATTTATAAACCCACTTGGATTTTTACATGGTCTGGCAGGCAGTGGACATATGTCAGGACATGGACTAATTCCAGAAAGAGCCAAGCAGGACTTTTTGGGCAAAACTTTGATTTACCAACCCAGCAAATTTTTCCAGACCATGCGTTCAGTAGATACTAGGGCATTTCCTTGTCGAAATAAGTACAGAAAACATTGGGCTAAATAAAGTTAAACAAATTTCTTTGCAGGACTTTTCAGAGCCTTTAATGCATAGGTACAAATGGCAGATCTCTAAGGATGGCTTATGGTGTGCATCTGCTGGTGCTGTCCTCAATTGTATGTTCAGATGCTAGTTTCTTTCCTAATCATTTGGCCATGCAGGTTTTCTTTTGGGTGAAGTTTCCCAGAGGGTAGCATTCCAATAGGTTGACTTCTGATCCTTAGCCATTGGCTTGCCTCTGTAAATTTGCCAGTCTGCGGAGACCATTTCTTTTTTTCTTCTGTATAATGTCTGCACAGGGTGGCCTAGTTGCCATTTACAGTTGATAACTTTCAACCTAATATAATTTTACTCCTGCTAATTCTCATATGTGGCGTTGTTCTTTGCAACTTCTCTTGTTATTAAACTGTACAGAAAAAGGACCCCTACATCTTGTGAGAAATAAGTGCTGAGATGTGCTGACAATGATAGAATATACTTGGTTTGATTGACATTTCTAAAAATTACACTGTCTTTTAATTTCTCTAGCAGAACATCATGAGGATTAGCATACCTAGAACAAATTGTTCAGTGGTAACGCAAAGAAACTATAATCCCACATGTCAACAACTTCTGTCTGTTTCTAAGCAAAATGAACATTTTAGGAATAAACAAATATAATCGATCTAGGGTCAAGGAAATGAGGGTCCTTCTGTCTTACATCAAAATGATGCCGAGAGCCAGTATCGTCCTGACTTGGGAGATAACAAACAGAAAGATTCTGAGAGGGACTGATGTTGCAGGAAATTGGTAAGGTAGGTAAGGACAGTTAGTCTGCTCATCATTAATTTTGAATGTGATTGTATTGATGTCACCTAAGACGTCCAAGGCTTGTCTTTAACATCCGTCAGTGAAGGAGAACTTCCTGGAGCTTGCTAAATACTCTCCTCACGCTTGCCTCTAATTCTGAATAGATTCAATTGTAGTCTCTTGATTTGATTATTTCATATGAATATCTGCAGCATTGACACTTTCAAGAGATGTGCTAATATTGGACCCTGACCTTGGTGCTCATGTTCATTGCTTATTAGAATTACCAGTGTAAATTAAATACTTCAGGGAAAAAAATAAAAATTCTTATAGTACTATTCTAAAATTCCATTTTTTGCTCCTAGCCAAGTTCCACTTGAGAAATTAGTCTCTTCTTGCCTGTGATTATTAATACATCTGCACTAGAACACTCCTGAGTGTAAAATAAGTACATTTTAGCCTGTTTTCTGGGTGCATTGTTGCATCGCCTCCTGATGGCAACCGGTAGACTGTCCATACTCTAAAAGACACATGACTCTGGTTCTACTACCCAATTAGTAAGAACCTTTCCAAGATTCCTAATGATGAAATAATATCCTCAAGTAAACAGCAGGCCTCTGATTAAAGTCGCGAGTCCAGTTCTTTATTATTGTCCTGTCATGACACGGCAGAAGGACACTTTGCTGTATTGAAGAGCGGCAGCTGTACTAAGAGGGAAATCAGATTGAGTCTTGCAGGAATACTTATTAGCTGAGATCAAATAAGTTAATATGACCGGGCCCGGGAACTTTGGGAAGGAATACATTTTACCGTCTGTCTCAAAGTCTAAATTAAATTTAACCAATCAGAATTCAGGTCAGAAATACGTTGTTGACATCCGTGTGTGGAGCACTGAGCAATCCGCCAACTGCACTGTGGGGAGCTTATGCTGACGTTTCCCCGAGAAGTCGAGGGCAGCCTATTGTGACCAGTATCTATTGTCTTCTCTAGAGGGCGAATTCTTTGTTTCCAGGGTGGCCTTCATGTATGCTTTGATGAATTTTCTTTGTTTTGACTCCAGCAACAGTGTGCGTTTGAGCTTCCTTTTTTTTTTTCCTTGTTAAAAAGAAAATAAACCCATCCTTAACTTTTTTAAATGCAAGTCTGCTGTTGCTGTTCAACTGAACTAATCAAATGAGCAGCAATGGGAAATTTTCTCTTGGATGCTATCTAAATGATGACTATTATTGAATGCCTTTAAATTTATGTTAAGTGGGAATGGCATGCTGTCAAACTCTTTTGCCTTTTTTAGGGTTTATGGATAGATAAGCTCAAAAAAGAAAAAGTTATCTTTTCTTTATAACTTAAAATAAAACCAGATTTTTTTGGCAGTTTTGCTGTCCGTTCATTTTTTTGTCTATATTGTCTAAAAACAAAATGAAAAAGAACAAAAGAAAAACCTTCTCATCTCCACATATTGCAGATTTATCTTTACAGAGTTTCAGAATAGTTATTCTTTATGAATCTTCCAAAATTTCTTGGCAATATATATTATTTTTGACAGAGGAAAATTTATTAATATTTTTTCTAACATACTTCTTTAATAATATCTATCCTCAAACTAATCACCAGAATGTTACTTTTTTTTTTTTGAATATTTTATTTATTTATGTGACAGAGAGAGACAGCCAGCGAGGGAGGGAACACAAGCAGGGGGAGTGGGAGAGGAAGAAGCAGGCTCATAGAGGAGGAGCCTGATGTGGGGCTCGATCCCAGAACGCCGGGATCACGCCCTGAGCCGAAGGCAGACACCTAACGACTGAGCCACCTAGGCACCCCAGAATGTTACTTTTTTTAACAACAACAAAAAAATGCAGACAAAACTATTTTCAAAGTAACCTTTGTTTAGCTAATCATATTTTAGTTGGTAACTTTATAGCTGTCTTAAGTATTCACTGAGTATGATTTGTAGCTTGGCTGTAAGTATACAGTAGGACTAACCAGCTTACAAACAGATTTGAAACCATCCAAGAAAAGCATTGTTTTTACCAAATCACACGTGCTGCAGATTAATTCCTGTGAGGCCCAGAAGTAATAAAAAGAATAAATGCCCCTGGTGTAGGTTATCGCAAAGCTTGTTAACTCCACTTGGAGAACACATTCTAAGTCTGTTGGACTCCACGTTTCCACTACTTCTTGCTTAGTTCAAAACGTTCCATCTCTCTTCTGCAGTCTCTCCTCTCTTGTCTCCCTATTGTGACTCTTTCCCTACCCCAGTTCCATCAGACACATAAATGAGATCCTGTCACAGCCTGGGAAAGCCCTCCATTGATTTCTCTTTACACTTATAATAAATCCCTGACTCATCTCACATTACCCTCCCCCATTCTCCATGCTGGGGCTCATCTGGCCTCCTCTTTTCAGATATTTGAGGTTCTTCCTTCTTTATGTCCATGGCTCATGCTATTTTCTCTGGACAGATCTCTCTTTATCCCTCCGAATTTTCTGTGGCTCGCTCTTTTTTTGTCATTTTGTCTCAGCTCAATGTGATCATTTGGGGGCCTTTCCCAGCCACTCAACCTAAAATAACACCCCTCGAAATCACTCCCCATCATTCCCTATCTCATCACTAGTTTCTGTTTTCCTCGTCCCGTTTATCATTATGCTCCCTGAATTGTTCAGAGTGCTGTTTGTTTGCTCGGTCTATTCCTATGGAACGAATTTCAGGTCTTTTACAATCCCGTATCCTCGGTGTTTAGACCGATGTCTTGTACCAGGATGAGTTTATTAGACTGAATCATTGTGACACAATAGATTACTCCTTTTTCCTTCAGCCCTCTCTTGAGAATACAGTTTCTTGTCATGGGGTTGGGGGCAGTTTTTCTATATTACCCTTTCCAGTCTTTGATAGTTGCTCCTCTTTTCTCTAGATTTTCTTGTTGGAATGTGCCCAGGTTTAGAACGTGACCTTCCTCTGTTCTCCTTGCCCTCATTCCTTGGGTGAACTCATCCTCCCCCATGGCTTCATAGACCATTTATGGTAGCTATTGGCTTCTTAAAGATGGCCAATCCTAATTCCCAAAATATTTGAATATTTGGCAAATAGGATTTTGCTGATGTGATTCAATTAATGGTCTTGAGATGGGAAGAGTATCTTGGATTATCTGTATCAGCCCAATGTAATCATAAGGATCCTTATGAGGGGGAAGCAAGAGGGTCACAGACAGGAGTTGATGGAAGCACAGGAACAGGGGCTGGAATGAAGCACTTTGCAGATGGAGGGGAGGATTATCACCTGCAACAGGAGAAGAAAGAGATTCTCCTGGAGCCTCCAGAGGGAACATCCTACCGACATCTTGATTTTAGCCCCGTCAGACTCATTTTAGATGTTTGACCTCTAGAACTGTAGGAAACAAACTAGTGTTGATTTAAGCTACAGAATTTGTGTGATATGTTGAGCTCAAATCACATTCCAGATATATAGATTCTTGTATTTAACAGTCTGTGCAACTTCTTCACTCAGGTTACTGGGAGAATCTTCAGACTTTCAACAAACTCACCCCACCCACATTATTGAACTTCAATCACACCATCCCTTCCTTGCCCCTAGCATACCCAGTTCCCCTTATTTGACTCATTTCCCATTTTTTCTGTAATATTTATCAATATATCCAAAACTAAACTTCTGATCTTTCTCCCTAAACCTATTCCATATGAGTTTTACTCATCTCAGTTGATTGCAAATCCATTCTTCCTGTTCCTCAAGTCAAAACAATGGACCCCCCCCCCCGTCTTTCTCTCCCCCTTTGCATCCATTTTTTTTTTTTTAAAGGAAATTGTATACCCTTCTACTTTCCAAATATATCTAGGGACCACAGATTCCTTAGTCCCCCCACTGTTACAGCCCTGAGTTGCCATTCTTCTGGTCTGCGTCAATTATTTCAATAGCTTCTTAGATTTCCAGTACTTCCAGTCTTGCCTCTCCTAAAGTTTCAGCACAACAGCCACAGTAATCCTTAAAAAATGAAGCACAAACCCTGTCATTCCTCAGCTTAAACTCTCAGTAGGACTCCAGTTCTCTTCAACTAAAAGTTCAAGAAATACAATGATTTGTGAGACATTTGATCATCAACCCTTCCCCATCTTTCCCAGTTAGTTTCCCTTCTCTCTTCCTCATCCCACCACTTTCCCTCTGTTGGGGTTTTGCACTGGCTGTTGCCTCTGCTCACAATTCTATCTCTCTTCAGATCATCATGGAAAATCTCTCAATTCTTGTGTGTGTGTGTGTATGCATGTCTGTGTTTCAACAAAACCCACCCCACCCACATTATTCAACTTTAATCACACCATCCCTTCCTTGCCCCCAGCACTTCCAATTCCCTTTATTTGACTCCTTTCCCATTTTTCCCTATAATATTTAACACCTTTAAACAATGTTTTATTATGCATATTATTCATTTTTTCCCCTGGGAGTCGAATAGGGCAATCAATAAGTATTTGTGAATGAATGAATCCCACTTCTTTTCTTTCTAATGAGTTATGTTTTATTATAAATTTAGTATAAAAGCAGATTTATTATCTTACAGCCACAATTCTCAGTCTTTAATAACACACATATATTCAGCTCTAAAATGATTCTCTTAAGTCTTTCCATATTTTTTCAGAAAGATTTTCTAAGTGATGTCAGCAAAATGTATGAGTAAGACATTCCCTGCATATAACCCCTCCCCCAACAAAAATAAATTGGCATCTATCCATGGACAAAAGTGCCTTTGTGGGAAGTTTGGGATCGAGGTAGGATACTGTGAAACCATAGGGAAGTCCAGTACTGAAGAGAGCCATTTTGAGAAGCTAGGTTTGCACCACGATCCGGGTGACAGAAATGGAAATAGCTCCATATGCCTGGGGACTCAGCTGTAGCCTTGCTTGGCTTTGGGTCTGTTACCAGCACTGTCCACCAAGTGGTGTAATAAGCAGGCTGTGTCCAAGGACCCAGAGGGGTCCCACAGGACCAGCCAAGAAGATCCTTGGCTATACACAGGATAGAAATCAAACGAGAGCTGGGAGAGAATAAGAGCAGAGTTTATTGAAGATATAAAGAGTGTGCAGATACAAATAGAGCATCTGGGAGACTCAGAAAGGTAAAGGAGAGTCCCATCGTCATTCAGGGTCTGGATTTTTTATTGTGAGGATTGTGATCTGGTGCACATTTCCTCTCGGGCATCCAAGAACTGGTCAGAACAAGGGCAAGGGTCCAGGTGTCTTCCATAAGTCATTAACTGCTTGGATCCAGAGGACCTTGGCATTGAGATGTCTAGTGCCAGTAGTCTGGAATACACACATAATGACTTCGTTGGGTCATTCTTGCCTGGTCCTTCCTGAGATGTCACCTATTGTGCTGGAAGACTCTGAAGAAATCATTAAATCCTTGTCCCTTACAAAGAGGACATACATTATTTGTACTATGAGGCATATGTAAAGCGGAGTGCAGGTGCTAGCAAGAGTAGAAGCAGGAAAAGGAGCAAAAACATTTTTATGGAGTCCTTCAGTTACCTATCTCACAAGGGCTCTATAACTTGGCTTGAACCATATCACAGCTGCAGTCCATTGACAGACCTGCCTGCTAGCCCAGGAACCCAGTGGAAGACACTCCTGTCTGTGCCCTGAGATCCTGAAAGGGCCCTACAGGTTCTAGGTCCTTCCAGTAGTAGTCTTTCCAACACTGGGACAAGGCAGGAAACTCACATCTGTGTCTCAGGAGACCTTGGAAAGACTCGGCTCAGCTCAGACCTTTCCAGTCATGGTGAGGGATCAGTCCAACCCTCCTAGGAACCTGGTAGGAGTCACACCAATGGAGCATCTGGTAACAGGTCCACTATCTGAGGACCCAATTGTAGACCTTGAAGTGGACTCTTGTCCCAGTGCTACCCTACTGAACAAGTTACTAGAAGCAGTTTCATTGATCCAGAGACAGGATAGGATCCACTTTTGCCTGAGACCCTGGTAACAAGCCCACTGACTGTGGACCCCAATGCAGATCTAGCAGCAGCTTTATAACTAGTTCCAACCTAGCATGACTGCAATTCCAGAGGTAGACTCATCAACCCAGGGAACAGGCAAGAGAAGGTCTTCACCTGCTAAAACCAGTCTGTAAAGACTGGAAGAGGTGTTTGATGGTTCAGGTTCACAGACACCAATGCAAGACTACACAGATCATGAAGAATCAAGCAAATATGATGCCACCAAAAGAAACTAATAAAGTTCCAAGAAGAAAACTAAAAAAAAAAAAAAAAAATCACAGATACATGGAAATTAAACAACACACTGTTGAGCAACCGATGGCATAAAAAGAAACCAAAAGGGAAATTAGAAAGTGTCTTGAGACAAAGGAAAATTACAACACAACATACCAAAGCGTATGGGATTCAGCAAGAGCAGTTCTAAGAGGGACTTTTATAGTGATAAATGCCCACATTAAGAAAAAAGAAAGATCTATATAATTTTACACCTCAAGAAATCAGAAAAAGAAGAACAAACTGAGCCCAAAGTTGGCAGAAAGAAGGAAATAATAAATATCAGAACGAAAATAGAGACTAGAAATACAATAGAAAAAAATCAATGAAAATAAGAGGTTTTTTTTTTTTTTGAAAACACAAATTGACAAACCTTTAGCTAGACTCACCAAGAAGAAAAAGAGAAACCTCAAACAAAATTATAAATGAAAGAGGAGACATTGCAACTGAGCACAGAAATAGAAAGAATCATAGAAGAGTACTATGGACAGCATGCACCAACAAACTGTACAACTGAGAACAGGTGGACAAGTCCTAGAGTGTAAAACTACCCAGACTGAGTCGGGACAAACGGAAAATCTGAGTAGACCAGTAATGTGTGAGGATATTGAAGCAGGAATCAAACCTTTCAGCAAAGCAAAGCCTAGGACCATATGGTTTCACTGGTGATTTCCACCAAACATTTAAAGAAGAATGAATGCAAATCCTTCTCAAAGTCTTCCAAAAAACTGAAGATAAGGGAGTGCTCTCAAACTCATTTTATAAGGCCAGCATTGCATTGATTCCAAAGCTATACACAGACATACAAGAAAAAAAAAAAAAAACCCACATGCCAATATACTTCATGAACATAGATGCAAAGATTCCCAACAGACTCTAGCAAAGCAGATTCCACACCACATCAGAAGGACCACGCACACGATAAAATGGGATTCTCTTCTGGGATGAAAGGGGGATCAACATATGCAACTCAAGAAACGTGATACACCGCATTAATGGAATGAAGGTTAAAAATCTTATGATCCTCTCAGTAGATTCAGGAAAAGTGTTTGACAACTTTTTATATACCTATACTTTTTATACACCTCAACCTAATAAAGCCATATATGACGAACTCGTAACTAACATCATCCTCAAAAGCTGAAAGTTTTCTCTAAAATCAGGATTAAGACAAGGGTGCTTACTACTCCTATTTAACATGAAATCCCAGCCAGAACAATTAGGCAAGGAAAAGAAATAAGAAGCATCCAAATCAGAAAGGAAGAAGTAAAATTGTCTCTCTTCACATAATGGTATGATCTTATAAATGGAAAACCCTAAAGATTCCAACAAAATATGGTTAGAACTAATAAATGAATTCAGTGAAGTTGCAGGATACAAAATCAACATAAAAAATCAGTTGCATTTCTATACATTAACAATGAGGTATCTAAAAAAGAAATGAAGAAAAAATCCTATTTACAATTACATCAAAAAGAATAAAACATTTATGAATAAATTTAACGAGAGGAGTAGAAGATCTGCACAATGAAAACTGTAAGGCCTTGATGAAAAAAGTAAAGAAACCAGTTAATGGAATATATCCTGTATTCATGGATTGGAAGAGTTAATATTGCTAAAATGTCCATGCTACCCAAAGCCATCTACAGATTCAGTGCATTCCCGATCAAAATCTCAATGGCTTTTGCACAGAAAGAGAAAAAATCCTAAAATTTGTATGGAACTACAAAAGAACCCAATTAGCCAAACCAATCTTAAGAAAGAACGAAACTAGAGGGATCACACTTTCTGATTTCACACTATTCAGCAATGCTAGAGTAATCGGAATAGAATGATACTAGCATAAAAACAGACACACAGACAGAAAGGATAGAATAGAAAGCCCAGAAATAAACCCACACCTATATGGTCAACTAGTAGTTGACAAGGAGCCAAGAATACTCAATGGGGAAAGGATAATCTTTTTGATAAGTGGTGTTGGGTAAAAGATATTCACATACAAGAAGAATGAAATCAGACCCCTGTCTCACAGCATCTGTAAAAATAAACTCAAAACAGGGGTGCGTGTGTGGATCAGTCAGTTGAGCATCTGACTCTTGGTTTCAGCTCAGGTCATGATCTCATGGGTCATGAGATGGGACCCCGCATTGGGCTCCCCACTCAGTGGGGAGTCTGCTTGAAGATTCTCTCCGTCTGACCCTCCCCCTACTTGTGTCCTTTCTCTGTCTCTCTCAAATAAATAAAAATAAATCGTTTAAAAAAGTAAACTCAAAACAGATTAAAGACAAAGATATGACCTGATAACAAAAAGCTCCTAGAAGAAAACAGAGAAAAAGATCCTTAGCACTGCCTGGTGTGTGTGTGTGTGTGTGTGTGTGTGTGTGTGTGTGTGTATTTTTGCATATGATACGAAAAATATAAGCAACAAAAGGGAAAAAAATGAGTGGGATTAGATTACTTAAAAAGCTTCTGTGCAGCAAAAGAAACCATCAGCCTATGGAATGGAAGAAAATATTTGCAAACCATATATCAAATAAGAGGTTAATATCCAAAATACAAGTAACTCACCCAGCTCAATACCAAAAAAAAAAAAAAAATCCAGTTTAAAAATGGACAGATGAGATGAATAGACATTTTTCCAAAAAAGATATATACAGATGATCCACAGATACATGAAAACATCTTCAGCACCACCGATCATCAAGGAAATGCAAATCAAAACCATAACAAGATATTACCTGACAGTTTTTAGAATTGCCATCATCAGAGTACAGAATATTAAAGTGTTGGTGAGGGTTTGGAGAAAAGGGAACCCTTGTGCACTTGTTCGTAAGAATGTAAATTGATACAGCCACTATGAAAAAGAGTACAGAGATTCTTCTAAAATTTAAAAATAGAACTACCATATGATCCAGTAATCCCACTTCTGGGTAGATATCTGATGGAATGAAATCTCTACCTGGAAGAGATATCTGTACCCCCATGTTCATTGCAGCATTATTCGCAAAAGCCAAGACATGCAAACAACCTAAGCATCCATGTGTCCACTGACAGATGAGTGAGAAAGAAGGCGTGGTATATGGGATATTAGTAAACCTTAAAAAAGAAGGGGAAACCCTGCCATTTGCAACAACATGGATGGATCTTGAGGCATCATGTTAAGTGAAATAAGGTAGAGAAAGACAAATACTGTATGATCTCAATTATAAGTGTAATCTTGGGGGGGAAAAATGCCAAACTCACAGAAACAGAGAGCAAAATGGTGGTTGCCAGGGGCCAGGGGACTGGGGAATATGAGGAGATGTTTGTCAAAGGATGCAGGTGTCCCATTATGGGATGAATACATTCTGGGGATCTAATGTATAGCATCGCGACCTTAGTTAACAATACTGTATTGTGTACTTGAATTTGCTAGGAGAGTATGTCTTAAATATTTTCTCCACAAAATAAAGAAAAATTCTAATTTTGTCAGATGATGGATGTGTTAACTAATTTTATTGTAGTAATCATTTCACAACATATACATATATCAAGTCATGTTGTACACCTTAAGCATACTCCATATCATATGTCCATTATAGCTCAGTAAAGCTGGGAAAAGAGAAAGTCAAGCCAGAAATTCTGGAGATGACTTAAGAAAATGGACATTATGTCTAGAATGAAAAGTTTCTCCTGAGTTCATTGACATCTGAACAAAAGGGCAGACTTTGGAAATAGAAACACAATTCCAAATATGAATTCCTATTCTATTTATGAAAGAACTGCCTCCCAAAATATTCAGTCATTATAATTAAGTCCATGTCACAATCATGTCAGACCTCATTTACCAGGCTTTCTAATGGTCAAAGAGGTCATTAATCAAGATATTTAATTTCCATAGGGTTCTTATGCTGAATCCAGTTGGCCTTTTAATCTAGTCTTTCCCTATTTCTTTATCCTTGATTGGTTTTAAGAAATGAAGCGAGCCTCACTCTGAGTCTGTGAAGCTAGAATCCCAAACCTTTAATATTAAATTCCGTCGGTCTGTAACTTCCCTGTGAGCCATTCTACTTTACGTTAGCACTGGGGGCTCTGGTGCAGTAAACTTTGCCAAATCTCTGAAAGATCTCTACATTTATATGGAGTTTCTCTGTGTAGAAAATTTTTAGTTCATTAGCGAACAAAAGTGAGAAATATATTAATAAAAATAGAAATAAAACTTTAATGTCCCATAATCCGATATCTTTATTAAGTGTGTAAAATTTTTGTTGCAGGGCCTGGATCTCGAGTGCTCGTTCTTGGAGGGAATATCACAGAACTGCTTGGAATGCTTCCTAAGGTATGAGACCCTTCGGCTTCTGTAGTTCTTTTGCATTGTACCGTCCAATTTAAAGTGAAACCGTGACTCAAGTTTTACGACTAAATGACACTTAGAAGTCAATCAGTATGTTATTGAAAATTACCTTATTGAATATATGTGTCCGTGTTCATGGATAGGAAGTGTGAGTGGCTGTACATATAACATGAAGATTTGTCATAACTTGTGATTCATGTAATGTTCATATTTTTGGGAAACAAAATCTCGTTAGTACATATTGATACCCATCATCTACACCAGTGAATTTGAAATATCAGTCTACAAATTCTGGCATCGCTAACGATGTCCTCTTCTTGAAGGGGTGTATAACCTGAATTTTAATTATATTCCAAAAGTGATTTACTACTATTTCATCGTCAACAATGGTATGAAAAGTCAAATAGTTATAGTTAAAACTTCAGCGTTTACTTTAGACGCACTGATGAGCAGATTATCGGAGTCTTAGAAATCAGGAGTCACCTAATGTCTAGCTTTCCTTGCTGTCACAATGAATTCCTGTTCAGATGCAGATTTGAGTCGCTTTTCACCAAATAATTTTTGAAAATTGATATTGTAGAAAGATGAGAAATATGAGATATGCTCTGTTTCTGCTTTCTTCTTTTTACATTCCTTTCAGGAAATGGTTTTGGTAAAGAAAAACAATAAGGTAAAGGAAACCGGGACTTAGTCTACTCTTGGGGCAGAAGCATCCCAGTAATGCATGGTACTCTGATTATAGGTCAGGGGAATGACAGAATCTCTTAGGACAGGATAATTCCATATAGTAGTCACTGATACGATAGGCTGTACATATATCATTTCCTGCAATAGCACATTTTATTTTCCAGTTTTCATTTTGTCTAGAAACTTTTAAGCCAGTGCCATCATGTGTGTGAGACCAAAATTTTTCCATAATAATCAACATGCTCTCAAAATCAGGTTGATTTTAGTAGTTTATATAATAGAGGCAGGAATAGGGAGTCCCAGGTTCTAAAACTTGTGAGAAAGGCCAAACAGCAACTGGAAATATAGACAGTGCATTCAGAGCATGTGGTTTTTTGCTGAAATTTATCCAGAAATAAGGAGTGAGGCTAGACTACAAGATGCTTAGAATGAATGTTTGCCTAAACGCCATTCCAGATAAGGACTATTCCAGTGTGGTGTAGCCATGGGATGTTGAAACTTGATAGTCATTTGACTTAAGAGAAATTACTTAATATTTAAAAATATAGACATCCTTAGTTGTTGAGTTGAGCTTCTTCTAAAGAAGGATTGTACTTAACTTTAACATCTAAATAAGATAATGACGTAAGAGATTTAACTAAGAACTACATAGAAAATAGCCAGCACGTAGTAAGAGTGCAGTAAATGTGATTTCCCAGACTGCTCTATTTCTCATCTGTATCTATTTACAGTACCCTGAAGGGAGGCTGTGTAACCTCGTGGTTAGGAGAGCAGGCTCTGGAGTCGGTCTAACAAAAACACACCAAAACAGAAACAAAAATCGCAACAAAAGAAGCAAACAGGGTGTAAATCTAGACCCAGACGATAGTTTTGCCTCTTTAGTCATTAAGTTTTTCTGCACACAGTTTCTTCCTCGATAAAATAGTGATAGTAATAGTGTCAGGGCTCATTCAGCTCGAGCACCGGGAACCTGTAGTCGAACACAGCTGGTTTACTGACATGTTACAGTGAAGACAGAACGCAGCCGCAGGGGAGAGGAGTGGAGAGAAGTACTACAGGATTCTGGCTTACGTCAACTGATTTTGGCGAGGGCTCAAAGAAGAAAAGTTTGCTCGGGATTGGATGCTTTGGGGAAGGGGTTCTATGAATTCTTTGATTCATATCTTAATAATTCTTATCTGGAGGACAGAAGGCCTGGGGAAGGCTGAAGCTATAATCAGTAAAGATGCAGCAGCTACTCAGTTTAGTGAGGCCAAGAGGATGCTTGGTGACTTGTGTGGTTTGGAGATGTTCTTGTTTTTGTCTGGGTTCAGACTTGATTATGGAGAGGTGATATTTTGTGCTGATCCATACTGGCTACTAACTGGTGAATCTCCGTGAAATGGGTTACATTCATCAGGAGAACATCAAGGCCTAGCTCATGGTACCAGCTCCGGAGTCTTGTGAGAAAGGCCAAACAGCAACTGGAGTACCTAGTTGCCAGGGACTGCTTTCTCTTTGTCAATTAGAATAACCACAGTGTGTTTAAAAAAAAAAAATCTGCTTTAATAGTGGGAGATGGTGTCTGTTACCTCGAAGTTTGTATTATTTTCACCATGTGCCCCAAGTGGTTTTTGGCAAGACCATCCTATTTTATGTTATGTTTACACTTGATTTCTCATTAAGGAACTAGGGTCACATTCCCTGCATTTTATAAGAAGCATTCAGGTAGGACAGTGTCATCTACTCTATCTATATACTATTTTATTATATAATAACATGATGTATTAGTTTTCTGATTCCTGCTTTCTAGCCCAATTTAGAAGAAGCTGAAAAGATGATAATATCAGGAGGTCTTATAGTGCTTTCAAATTCTGAATTGAAGTACTCTTGTACTAATACTAATTATGGATAATTTCTGACTGTATCATTTGACAGTATCGAGTAGAGGTTAGGAGCATGGTGTGTCTGTCTAGAGTTAGTCTGCCTGGGTTTGAGTCCTGCCTTAATCCTGTACTGACTATATAACCTTGGTGTAAATTTAAAAAAACACATCTCTGTGTTTCTCTTTACTTACACACTTCATATTTTTGACACCAGATATGTGGGCTTTCCGCATATCAAGCAATTCTCTGACACAAGCTGGGTGTCTTAAAATTTAATTCGATTCTCCTACTACCTGGAGATAGAATCAGAGCCCACAAGTTAAGCGATCAGTCCCACGAGAGTGCCCCCTACCTCCACTTCAGATGCCACACGCAAGTCCCCGGTCATCACCGTACTTCTGGCTGACCAGTTACAAATTGGGTTCCCACGAACCTTCCTTGGCCTCAGTAATTTGCTAGAATGGCTCACAGAACTCAGGAAAATGGTTACTTAACATTTACCAGTTTACTATAAAGGATATGATTCAAGATACAGATGAACATCCAAGGAAGAAACCTGTAGGAACAGGGTAGCCGATGGGGGTGAGGAAGGGGGTGCAGCTCCCCGCCCTCTCTGGTTGCACCCTTCTCCCAGCACCTGCACTTGTTCAGCCACCCAGGAACTCTCTACGCCCCATACTTCTGGGGTTTTTATGGAGGCTTCATCACCTAGGCACAATCCTCCATTAACTCAATTTCTAGCCCTCTCCCCTTCCAGTGGAACGGGATGGGGCTGAAAGTTCCAAGCTTCTAATCGTGGCTCGGTTTTCTTGTGAATAGCCCCCATCCTGATGCTTCCCAGAAGCCCACCAGAAATTGCCTCATTAGAACAAAAGACAGTCTTATCACCTAAGAAATTCCAAGGGATTTAGGAGCCCTGTGCCAGGGACTGGAATCAAGGACCGAATATTGAACAGAGATGCTCTTATTACTTAGGAAATTACAAGGGTTTTACAAGTTCTGTGCCACGAACTGGGGCATAGATGAATATGCATATATATACTTTATTACTTCACACTAGCAAATGCTTTTTTAAGCTTCTGTGCCTCAGTATCTTCAGCTCTAAAGTGATTTAAAAAATACCTGCCTCACAGAGTCAATGTGAGGATCGAAGGAAATAAAACATTGAAGTGTTTAGAACAAATGCCTGGGACATAAGAAGCATTAATAGTAGCATATAATAAATGTTAGCTAATCACACTTTATAGCCACTTCATGCGATGATGAAAACACTTTGGATTTAGTGTATGTTGATTAGACAACAAATATTGTTTGCAACTCTGTGCAAGAAACTGAATTAGATGGGTGGAAATGCTACATGACCTGCCTTCAAGGAGCTTGCTGTATAGCTGAGAAATGCATGAAAGGGTAAATACCTAAATAAGCCTGTAAGAATTAAGTGCAAATGTCTGTCCCTGACAGTAACAACGCTCATGCCTTTGAGGAAGGAGAATTAACGTCTAGTTAGAGTAGACTGACAGATGCAGTGGCGTAGACGGACTGAGTCTTGGGAGATGTACTGAATTTGACCATCCAGGAAGATGACAAAATAGCACTCCAGTCAGATGCAACTTCAAGGGCAAATATATGAGGAATCAGAGAATAAAAATCCCAACGGCAATAGTACAGCCTACAGAATCAAAGCAGAACACGTACTGAACATAAAACGAAGCACTGAGCTCAGTACTTAAGTTCATTATCTTATTTAATCTTCTTTATGACCTTATAGAAAAGGTAAAATCATTATCCCCATTTAGTGAGGAAAACAAGGCTTAGTTTAATGGACTTATGGTTACTAAAGTAGCAAATGCTAGGCTACAATTTAACCAAGATCTAAAGGACTCTAGGTCCGTAGCTCTTAACCTCTATTTATCTGTTTCCCCTTAAATAATCTTGGTATATATTATACCAGTTAAGATCCTCCATAACTAACCCAGATCCATGTGGAGTGGTCAGATGACGCAAGACACGTAATGAATGCAGTGTCAGGAAATTTTTACATTCTCTACAGAATGGCGAATCCATTCCTGTTTGGAACAATGAAGTGGTGTGATTTTTTTAAAATATATTTTAATCAATAATCCCATCTTTCTTATTTATATAAATATTCTTCAGACACTCTGACACTGCAAACCCTGTTAGTTTACGTAGTCAGACTGAATTGGGTCTTACAAAGAAGAGCCTAACAAAGTGAGGGAAAGATTGTATTAGAAAACATTGTCTTTGGTTCGCATTTGTAGAAGAGCCCTCCACAAAGTTAGAGTTCATATCATATATGTATTTTTTCTCATGAGGCTGTGAAGCGTGTGTTTTCAGGCTTCCTTACCTATAGGACTCACAGAAGGACTCATGCCAAATAGCTAGGATGTTGACAAAAACAAAACAAAACACTTTGAATCATAGATTTAATGGTGGCTATCAAAGACCAGGACATCAAGAATTATGCTCTTCGGCTAATCGTTCACAAAGCAACAAAAGAGGCCGTATTGCTTAGTTTAAAAAAGAAAAAAGATAAGATGAAGTTTATTCCAACCAATAACCCATCTGTATACAAGCAACAATCGCTCCCCTTCCATTTGAGCTTTATTGAAATGTCAGTAATTCCCTCATCTGAGGATACAGTTAAACATCTGTAGAATAATTACTTTGGCTTATCTAGTATTCTTTGAAATTAAATAAAACAATGAATAAGAGAAAAAGATAAAACTCGAGGGAGAACTATGGGTATAGGATAAGTCGTTGAGTAAAAAATAAATTCCAAAACTAAAGGACTTCGGTCAAAAAGGTCGATAATGACAACTGCATACCTAAATAATGAATTTAAATCCTCTGAATCTACATTTGTAGCTCTTTGGATTATATCACTCACCTCCTGTTGGGTTCCTCCATATTTCAGTTATCTGTTAAAAGGTCACAGAAGTAAAGTTCTTTAAAAAAAAAACCACACAGTATTCTTGGGGCGCCTGGTTAGCTCATTACGTTAAGCATCTGCATTCTAACCATCTGCTCAGGTCATGATCCCAGGGTGCTGGGATGGAGCCCAGCATCGGCCTTCCTGCTTAGTGGGGAGCCTGCTTCCCCTTCTCCCTCTGCTGCGCCCCCTGCTTGTGCTCTCTCTCAGTCCCTGTCAAATAAATAAATAAATAAATAAATAAATAAATAAATAAATAAATAAAATCTTAAAAAAAAAAAAAAAAAACAACAGTATCCTTAATCAGCAATTCTTAGCAACCCAGGGCTGACTCTGAGTGGTCAAAGTTGAATTCCTTCTAAAGCCATTGCAACTAGAGTACAAATCTGCATGCCACAGATTTGCATGTATGGTTTAGACTTCACTCTTTTAAATTTAATTAGTATCTCTTGACTTTCTTCTTTCTGGAACAGTCACCTCTGTGAAACCTTTCCTGGGATCCCCAGCAACCAGTGATAGAACAAGCTCCCGGGGAGTGTTAAGTCTCCACAAGTGGGGGAAGGAGCCGAGACTGTTATCATTCATGCTGGAGTCTGTTACCCCCGATGGAGGTCTTAGATAAGAAAGACCTGAGTTTGGATCACTGCTCTGTCCCCTGCTAACAGTGGGATCTTGGACAAGTTATTTAATTTTTCTGAATTTTGATTTCCTCATTTTGAAAAAAAAAAACTTGCCTCATGAAATTATGTAAACAATGAATATAATCTTTTCAACATATATGTTCAAAATACTTTGCACAGTGCCTGGCACAATAACACATTTTTAGTAAATGTGAATTCCTTTTTTTTAAGGTTTTATTTATTTATTTGACAGAGAGAGAGAGACAGTGAGAGAGGGAACACAAGCAAGGGGAGTGGGAGAGGGAGAAGCAGGCTTCCTGCTGAGCAGGGCCCTGTGATCATGACCTGAGCCGAAGGCAGACATTTCACTGAGTGAGCCACCCAGGCTTCCCTAAATATGAACTCTCATCTTTAAATGTATTTAAGCATTAGTAAGTTATTCGGGCTAGAAGATTTTTAAGGTCCTTTCCAATCACGGTATTATTTACTATTCTTATTTCTTAAATCACTTCTCTGTACTTAAAATTCTGCACCCAATTTCATTGTGTAGGGATTTTGCCCACACCACCAAGCAATTCTCCAACATCACCTGGGGGTCCTGCAATTCAACTAAATTCTGGAGTGTCTATCCAGAGATAGCACCAGATTTGACAGGTTAAGGGCTCAGTCCCACAAGATGGCTCCAACTTCAGATGCCAGTCAAAAGTCTAGGCTGTTATCTGTGCTTCTGACCCATTGTCTATAAATCAAAGGTTCCTAAGATCCTCTCCTTGGATTTGGTTAATTTGATAGAATGTCTCACAGAACTCTAGAAACTAGTTTACTTCCTAGATGACTGGTTTATGACAAAGGATATTAAAGAGTATGAGACAATAGCCAGATGAAGAGATACAGAGGGTGAGGCTGGAACAAGGGGGCCTGTCTTCATGGAGTTTGGGGTACGGTGGCACGTGCAAGTGTTCTGGTTCCCCATCCTGGAAGCCCTCGGAACCTCATCCTTGTAGGTTTTTATAGAAAGGCTTCATTACATAGGCATGATTGGTTAAATCATTGGCCACCGGCAATTGAATCAACACTTCCTCTCCTCTCTGGAAACCATGGGGTGGGACTGAAAGTGAATTCCAACCCTCTAATCACATGGTAAGTTCCCCTGGCAACCAGCCCCTAACTTTAGGTGCTTTCCAAAAGTCACCTTATTAACAAAACAAAAGATACTTTTTATCTCTCTCAAGACTTAAGAAATCCCAATGGTCCTAGGAGCTCAGTGCTAGAAACGGGGACACTGACCAAATATATATTTATTATTATAAATCATAATATCATAGTACCTCTCATTTTATATGTAATTTATAGTCCTTTCTTTGTTGTTGTTATTATCTTTTTAGATGTTTATTGTATCTTCACTTAGATAGCAAGTGCCTTGAATCCAGGCACTGTGTCATATGTTCTTTTGTTTTCTTCGGGATACCATGGAACATTATCTCCTATACAGAGCAGATTTTCTAAAACTTGTTTCTGTTGATGATGCTGATAAATGCCTTTGAAAGACTTCTTCCCCAACTTGTCAGTATTTATTAATTCAGATTACATGAGTATTTCTATTATTCCTAGGGAGTAAGGTAGGTGCTTTGGAATATGCAGAGGGAATTCAAAGTGTCCTAAAGATTCCTTTTATTCCCAAGGAATAGTTTAGACACCAGAAACATCTGGCTCATTAAATGGGTATTTACACATTTTCTGCATGAATTTGCTTAAAGATTCATAGGGTGACAGCTTTGCACCAAATTACACTTTAGTGGCTGCCAGCATCTTTAACACTGGGGAAAAATCACTCTGTCTTTTTGGTAGTTTTAAAATACTCACAAAGGGTGATTTCAGTACTGATATGGGAAAAGGAACAGGACCAACTGCAGAGTACAGGTGGACCCAAACAAATGTGCAGACATTGTCAGGATAGACTAAGTTCCTAAGCATCCCAATAACTGTGTTTTACAAAGATAGCTGGAGGTAGAAATCTGCTCTAGAGAAATCTTCCTGAGCCTGTATTTTCATGCGGGAAGAGGAAAAACTTCATGCTTGAAGGGTCCCACAAGGAGTAATCTTCCTTTCTTCTTCCCTGTGCCCCCCACTGTTTTCAGCAATGACAAGAACAGAAAATATCCAGCTTGTCTGCCATAACATCATGCATTTCCTACATTGAAACTGATCTGCAGAGCTCTTTCTAGATAATTCTGTGTGAAATCCAAACAGTGCACTAACTCTGCCTCAGGAATTAGTAGCTGGTTTTCTGTCTGACATCCTGAGATTTTCTTTTCCTCTACAGAGCTCCCCTCCTGTACTTCAAAAGGAAAGATTTGGGGCAGATGGAAAGGGACATTTTACCTTACTGAAGATTTCCCCGTTAGAGTTAATGGTCCACTTCGAATCATGATTGCACTTCTCTGTTACGTGGTCAAACAGATGTGTATACTTGGTGCAGCTCCATGCAACCATAATGCCAAAGAGATCGCTGGAAGGGTGTCACTGAGTCTGTCTTTACATACTTACCTTTGCCCCGTCTTCTTGTTCAATACTCATCTTTGAGTTTGCTCACCAGTGCTATCTACTTTTCAGCACTGAATCTGTTCAGAGTCTGCCCTTTCAGACACTCTAATTTTCAGGCATTTAACCTTTAAAAAATTGACAATTTTTCTCTTCTACAGTTTTATGACTTTTGAGTCCATAGAAAGCAGGAAATAAAATGCCATTTTCTTTCTCCAAATTAAAAATAAAAGAAATCCAAAAAGAGAACAGGAAATGAACGGTTGGGCTGTCAGTGTCTTCCACGTTAAGACGTTGGGTAATGAAATCAAAACAGATCATCAAGCATAGGTCAACTCATATTTGCATTCAAGCATTTTAAAAAAATAATGTGACACAGAAGATTTTCTGCAAACCCCAAATGATTCTTATTTTGAAATCATCTTCTAAAACATGCTATGTATATTTAGCCTTTGTTTAATGAATATCGACTTGCAGAGGAATGTTAGAAAAAATACGAGAGTGGCTAAGAGTTTTGACCTTTAAGTCATTACTACTCATTATATTTGTTTAGAAATATGATCAAAGATTTTCAAACAATTTATCAATCTGTGTCTTTTGGATTCAGGTGTACAGCAGGCTCCATCTCAGTAATTAGAACACACAAATTATAGAGTAGTCATATTTGGACACATGTTCAGATATCAGCTAACAGTGGAAAAGATACTTGAAATCGGAACTGTCTTGGAAAATTCTAGACTTCCGAAAACATTCAGTTAACATAAAAAGGATTGTGTGTGTGTGTATACATTTGCAGTTCTGTTTTAAAACAAGGCATTCATTCTGCGTAGAAGTCCCATCACCCTTGGGCAGCTAATTAACAAGGATGTAGGCTTTACTTCGAATCCAGGATTCCCTGAGGCCTGATTGCAAAGTTTGGTCCACTGTTTCTGTCAGATTTCCGCAATCACAAGTTTCAGAGAACCACTTTCTGTTTTTCACATCTTCAAAAATCGTTGTGAAGAAAGAGAAACACATGATATTTAGACGGATTACTATTCTTAATGTTAAAAATTAGCAACAACCAGGAGCAGGCAAATAGAACAAGATGTTAATAAACTGAGGCTGAGCTATAGAAGAAACAAAGTTTGCAACTGTAGTTGCTACACATTTTTCATCTCCCCGGCTCATACTTAACCTACTTGGGTCCATTTTGTTGTTATTTCACTTTTTTATTAGCATGTTATTGTTTTTGTAGTGTTTTGAGCAGGCAAAAATTATTGGGGTTGGAGAAAAAAGGAACTTTCTTGAAATGGATTTTCTTATTCCATGCAATTTGTAATTTTTGTAGAGTACAACATTTTCAATAAAACCCATGCAGTGCAATCAAGACTATTCCCTTACGATAACTTACTGGTGTTTAGCTCCAACTTGATTCTTAGCAAGACAATATTTGTCCAGTCTCTCTGTACGGGTATAGAGAATTTTGTATAGGACAGATGCTCAGCAAGTTTTCCAATTATCTGTGCACCTATATTATTAAGTTTTTGATCATGGGAAAAATGTACCCAATTACAGAAAATCAGTGTTTGAAGCCTTGGAGACTCCACAGGCAGGGACACACACACCGGCACACACACACACGTAACGCATTAGCTCACCCAAGGCAACATCTTTCACTGGTTGCTTTTCCGTACAATTTTCTGAATGAAATCGAATAAAACACATTTTTAGGCCTACCATCGTGGTAACTAACCATCCATTAAGCATCGTCTGCTCCAATTCCTTGTCAACTCCCCTCCCCTTCAAAAGCTCTTTGGGGAAAAATAAATGTACTGGGGCAGGAAAATCTGAGACCTAGGAGCCTAAGTTATCTGCAAAGACTTAAGCTATTGGTAGAAAATCAATTCATGATGACATCTTTTTGAGGAAGAATTTGAGATTGATTTAACCGAATGCTATACTTGCTCCTGCTACTATTTTTGTTCTAAGGATGACATTCTGCTGAGGAAAGAGACACATATCTAAAGGCTTCAATCATTCATGAATAAAAGCTCTCCTATTAGGCAGTGTTATCTAATCTTCCTTGGTGTCAGCTCCTACTTTCTTTGTCCCTTGCTGATATTTTTAATGAAATGCCTAATTACATTGTTCTAGGAAACTAGTTCCTTTATGCTCCAAAGAGTTAAAGAAGCTTAACTTTTCTTTTACCTAGGCCCTATAAATGGTCCAGTAGTGGGCTTTTCATGACTGTGTAGGGAATGATGAGTGGGTCCATTTAAAGGCAATTCCCCTCATTTCTCTTAGCTGAATATGGAAGGGAGTGATGTTCTAGAAAAATCTGCTGGCTTGGCAGAGAAACTGCTATTAAAATAAATTGGTTACCAAGTGTTTATTACATTTTATGTTTGCCTCTCATCATAATCCTTCGTAATGTGTTTAAACAATTAATTGCCACAATATCCAACCTTCTGAGGCTTGGAAAGGGACCCTGAGTAGATTGAAAGAGCTATGAATCCCTATTTATGCAAAGGGGAGAAGAGGTTTTCACTGTTGTTAATTAATCACATATTAATTTTGCGTTTATTGAGTGTTCACAACATAAAGTGAAAACCAAATGTACTTAGAGAGAATATGAGGCCATTATGGTCTTTTCATATACTGTGCATTCAGGAGTCAAGGGGTGTTTCTTGTTGGGGACAAAGGGTGTGAGGAAGTGACCCTTGGAAACTTTGCTGGGTGGAGAAAGTAAGCATTTTTTTGTCTATAAAGAGCTCTCATATATCCTAACACTATGGTAGTGTGTAATAGTCAACATACCTGACCATCTGGCTCCATATTCTCTTTCTACTTTATGTTCCCAGTAATTCAACAAAGCTGAAAAATTCTATTTCTCAAGCATATCCTATGCTGTTTCCATCAATTGTAATGAAAATATATATTGGGTGCTTAGTCCTTCCAAAACACTTAATTTCATGTAATCATCACCATTATTAGGTAGAAATTGTTATCCCCATTTCATAGATGAGGAAAATTAGGACTTAAAGATCTGAATGACTTGCTGACGATCACTCAGCAAAGAGCAGAGCCAGTGTTTCAACTGAAGCAGTCTGATTCCAGAATTCTATAACCATCTATCCATCCATCCATCCATCCATCCATCACCTGTCATATCATTACCTATCTGGCTATCAAAGTATAAGGAGGTGTGCTTTTCGTCTTACATAGTAGAGGCTATTCTCAAATGTCTAGTAATCAGTGTTTCTCAGATCACTAATCAAATTTAAGAGCGAGATGCTTAAAGTTTTTCAGATACGCTCTGTAGCTGGGTGGGCTTCTTGATGTTGACTAGAGAATCAATTTTTTTTTTTGGTAGATACTCAAATTCAGTATCCATAATTCATTTTTTTGAACCATTCTTTTGCCTCAGTGGTATTGTCTAGGGTGCCAGTGTAGCGTGCAGGTGCGGGGGCAGGGCTGTCCGTCTTCAGAATGCAGTCATGAATTGAATCCCTCTATTTTCAGAGTAGCACCTTGTAGCTTGTACCCACACAGAGCTTCTCTGACAAAGCATCTCCAGAAAGAAAACTTACCTCCTCTGGGGTGAAGAGAAGCAATCTCCTAAACTGTATGGGGTTGAGGAACCTTAACTGCTCCTAACACAAACCTCCAATCCAATCCTATTGCTATCACCTCATCTAGGATTTGTGGGGATCGGGGAATGCCGGCAGCCTTGACCTGTTCATAGCATTCCAGCTCAGGTGGTTCCCGCCTACTGAGACGTCCATTGCTTAGCTCCTGCCAGTGTCATGTGTCCATATATCTTCTTCCCTCAGTCCACCACAAATGGTATAATCTCCATGAAGCCTTTGTTGATTGCCTCAGTCAGGTATTACTGCCTCCTACACTTCGTGTGAATATTATATTCACGTTTAATTATGTCCAATAAACTGGATTGAACCTGAAAACTCTTCTTCATATTCCTTTCAGTACTTAGTACAGAACATTCAGAACATTTTCGCTAGCAACAATAATCTGGCGATGGTTACTTACATGTTTCCTATGTGTATGATCATTATGGTATAGGAAGAAAAAATCTTTCCCAGTAATTATGTATTTTTCAAAACTTTGCTTCATAATTAATTAAAAATTAGAAATAAGCTGAATAAACTAGACAAGCCTTACAATTTTTTAATTCCTACTTTATGTTAGACAAACATCAATACTATTTTTCACAACAACCCTGAAAGGCAAGTACTGTTATATCCATTTTTTCAACTGATAAATCTAAAGCTTGTAGAAGCTTGTATTTATGTAACACAAAATTAATAAAACTCTTTCACCTTATGTGACATTATTTTATTTTGAACCTTCCAGCAAATCTTTGCGATGATGATGATTTTTCTTTGACAAGTGCGAAAAAGAGAACTTAGAACAGTATTTCTCATGAGTATGGTCTGTGAAAACCTGGGGGTCCCCAAAATCTTTTCAGGGAATTCTTGAGGTCAAACTACTTTTTTTAAGATTATTTATTTGTTTATGAGAGGGAGAGAGAGACAAAGAGAGCATGAGTGGGGGGAGGGGCAGAAGAAGGAGCAGACTCCCCACTGAGCAGGGAGGGCCTAGGCAGGGCTTGATCCTGGGACTCCAGGTTCTTGACCTGAACTGAACTCAGACTCCTAACCAAGTGAGCCACCCACGTGCCCTTTGAGGTCAAACTATCTTAATATTGAGACATTTGTTGGCCATTTTGCTCTTCCCACACTTGTACAGTGAAGTTTCCAAAGTTTGCGTTAGTGGTTATGTCATCACTCTGACAGGTAATGGAATGTGTGCTTATGAATTCTTCTGTTTTAAAACCTTAGTTGTTGTGGCTCAGCTGGTTAAGTGTCTGCCTTTGGCTCAGGTCATGATCCCAGGGTCCTGGGATGGAGCCCCATATCGGGCTCCCTGCTCAGCAGGGAGCCTGCTTCTCCCTCTGCCTCCGCTACTCTCTTGCTCTCAAATAAATAAATAAATGAAATCTTTTAAAAAATAAAACCTTAGTTTTAATTTTTAATAGAGTAAATATCAGAAGATATAGCCCACATATACAAAAGCTCCTTAGAGTTCCTCAGTAACTTTCAAAAGTATAATGGATCCTGAGACCAAAAAGTTTGATCACTGCTGCCTTAAAGGAATACAACTCATTTTTAGTAGAAATGAACTGGCAATACAGATATTCTGTAATCTTAGTATACTGGGCCTCTCCTGTATTTTAATAGAGAAATCCAGCTTTCCTGGAGGATAACCTTTATGTGTCCAGCAGAAGAGCCCCAATTATATTTACCTTAATTGGATCCTGAGACCAAAAAGTTTGATCACTGCTGCCTTAAAGGAATACAACTCATTTTTAGTAGAAATGAACTGGCAATACAGATATTCTGTAATCTTAGTATACTGGGCCTCTCCTGTATTTTAATAGAGAAATCCAGCTTTCCTGGAGGATAACCTTTATGTGTCCAGCAGAAGAGCCCCAATTATATTTACCTTAATTAGTAAACAATTTTTGATGAAGACCTACAGATATTTCTTTTCTCTTTTGCAACCAGTATCACAGAAATCCACGTGGAATTCATCCGACTTTGGGAGATTTGATATTGTTAAAACTTCACTGTGTGGCAGTAATGATCCCCGTACTACATGCCTTCTTGGAGGCTTTTTGTTTGCAGTGTACTTTTACCAAACAAAGCGGCTTCTATCGGAGTTAATTTCTTTGATATTCACAATATAGAACAAAATCGAAGTTTCTTATGAGACAGTCTTTGAAAAACCTAGATATAAGAATTTTTGAGTCCTTTCAGGTTGCTGACTCTGATTATTGGAAAAGTCCGTAGAGAAAGCTGCCAAATTTGACATGTTTGCGTGTGATACATACTACAGAAAATTTTCCAAAGAGATTTTTTTTTCCCCCTAAGGTTCTGGGCTTTGATCTAAGTTTCTGTGAACCAAACAATGTGTTTTTAGACATTTAGGTTGCAATCCCTTGGAAATTAGGATGGAATTCTTCCTCCGAGTTTTACATATATATATTTCACATGATAAGAGTCATAATAAATTACTGATAATATTTTAGAGAAATTATCAGTGATTAGATTTTGAAGAGATTATCTTGAATTTCAAATTATATAAAGACCCAATACTTGACTCAAAATTCGAGTCAAAACTTTGACTCTTTCGACTCAAAAAAGACTAAATTGCAAGTTGTAAAAAAAAATAAAAGTAGCAGTTGATGATTTTTAGTATGTCAGAGTGCCTTAAATCAAATATGTATCCCATGTGATAAAAATAAAATAAATTTTGAGAATATTTCAGAGAAATTATTAGTGATTACATTTCAAAGAGATTGTCTTGAATTTACAATTATGTAAAGACCCAAAATTTTGACTCAAAAAAGATTAAATTACAAATTGTACCAAAAAAATAAGTAAAATCTGATGATTTTTAGTATGTCAAAGTTAATATCTGATAAGTGAGAACACTTTCCAACGTCCCAGCCATTTCATTTGCACCAGATTTCCTGGAGTTTGTGAATAGTACTGATTGCTGCAGTTGAATCGATTGTGCAGCAATCCACATTGATCATTAAGACAGCTGAAATGTGCACATCAGCCATGGGGCAGTTTGTTTATTTTATGTGTATAGATATAGCTTTAATTCCCAGCACAGAAGTCTCAGAGAAATACCTTAATACAAATATTTTTTCGACTGAGTACACATGAAAGGGTCATTTTCTTCCATGATGTAGGGAACAAGAGCTCAGGGACATGGTCTCAGCATGTTGACGCTGCACTTAAGGTTTGTAACAAAGTACCTTATTCTCTACCCTACGGGTTGGAAACGGAGCTCTGGTAAGTCTGTCTACACGGGGAAATCATCTGCAGGTGTTTTCATAGTGAGGAGGGAGTGAGCCTCTGTCCCCTGAATGGGGATAAAATGCCCTTGAGCATTATGATTATAATGCTTTTTGAATTTTTGCAATTCGCTCTTTCCACATCTGGTTGCAAGCAAGGCCTGGATTATATAAGAGTTGCATGCCTCTAAAGGGACTTGCCGCTAAAATCTCTGACTCTCCCCTCGGAGTTCCTTGAATGAGTACCAAGTCTGAGAGCTGCTAGCAGTCCAAACGAGGTGTTGATTTTGATTAAACATTTGAGAAAGAGGTGAGCAACGTTTGCTATCTGCCTTCAAAATTTCTGAAATACGACACAGAAAATCTGTGAAGAATATTTATTCACAAAGTATCTAATAAGAGAAATTCTATATAATAAGATGACTAAACTCTAGGTCACAGCCCTAAACCATTAAAAAAAAAATTTTAAATTTCGAAAACACTATAGAATCCAGCAACACAGAAGAATTTCGATAGTGTAGCTGGAGTTTATAAAGATGAGACTTTGATTTTTGTGAGCAGCTAACTTGCCATTACGTAACACTTTTTATGCGACCTCCATGTGCCTCTATTTTCATGAAGTCGGCTAGTAGGTAGTCATCATTTGTTTCCCCTTTCAACTATATCTTCAGAGAAAAATGACTTATTTCTAGATCGTCAACTACTGTTTGTTTTCTTCTTTGAGCTTGTATTGGCCAAATAACCCTTGGTGATTCTTCCTGTAGACGCTGGATTTTGATTTCCTTTTGCCTCTAATTGGCATATAAGGGTTGCCTGCTATTCTCCTACATATATTCCTTTAGTGAAGGGAAAAGCACGGAGAACAATGAGCACAAATAATTGATGAGTTTTCACTCTTGCCATGGCTTTCGAAATAGAATGTTGAGTCACATCAGAAAAAAAAAATATATATCCCTTTCAGAAAGCTTGTCCCATTTCTGTGTGAATGTCCCCTCTCTTCTTGGAGTTGTCAGGAGCTGTTTGAAGTTCTGGGGGAGCAGCTAGTCGTCTGAAGGAGTTTGACTGGCAGCTCAGGGTCATTTAGAAGGACTTTCTTATTTTGGACTCCGTGTCGGTGCAGCGTCCCCCTTACATGTTGGTCTGATGTGTGAATCTATTTGACAAAAGTGTCAAAGACTTCAGAGAGAGTTTTTTGAAGACTGAAGTCAAAGCTGCTCTGACAAATAATTCAATATTTGTTCCTTATAATAGCCAAAGAATATTTTTATGTTTTATATATGTTAAACGTAATTCATATCTCTCATCATGTTAGCACAAGATTAGGGATACAACAAACAGTGCATGGGTATCGGTGAGCCATTATATATTGCATCTGCCCTAAATATTCTGCATGTATATTCGGACACTAATAATGCACACATACATAAACACAACTTTCAGATCTGACGTCTTCTCTTTAAACTGTAGTGATTTTCATCACATCACTTATATGCATTATTTCCAATAAAATCCACTTTATGCTATTAATGTCCTATAGGCAAGGCACATTTTCCTACTTTACCTCCAACTGACAGCACAGAGGTGCAGCGGCTGGTAGTGTATTCAGATATTGGTGTGTGTGCGTGTGTGAGTGTGTGTGAGGGTAGCGTGTATGTGTGAGTTTGGCTCTGCTCCCCTATACCAGCATTTTCACCCATCCATTCACCTTCCATTCACGAAGAGACCACAGTGTTTCAGGAGAGGGCATGTCACAAAGCCTAAATTCTTAGGAGAAATTAGTCTTCAGATGTAGTAGAATTGGAAAAGAGAATTCGTGGGCTAGAGAAGGGTAACTTGGAGCAGCAAGTAGCAGAAAGGGCTGTTCCTCCACCACAAATGAGGAAGAAAAAAAAAAAAGTGTGCCTTGGCTGAGGGAAAAGGGGAAGCGGGACTTGCTTTCTGAATCCTTCTCATCAGGAGAGCTGCACAGAAGAGTGGCCGCAGGAAGCAGCTGGGCAGAGGGAGGCCGCGGCCGTCCCAGGAAGGTCTCCTCGCCCCCACAGTGGCAGGGAATTGGTGAAACTCTGGTCTGGGATGGGTCTGTGTGGAACGAGCCCGTGGCAACCTCCACTGTTAACACGGGTACTGATGACTCGAGAGCAGCTTTTCTCCTCACCCTTCACCCTCTCGACGATTGTAAGACCCCCAAATTGTCTGTGACGCAGCACGATGAATGGGCAGAGACCCTCAATGTGGTGGAGGCTGAGTGTTCAGCCGGCCTGCGACACAACAGTTTAACATCAGAAATGGGTGCACAGTTACGTAGTGAACAAATTCATAACCTTACACAGTGGATTTTGAGGTTTGTGATTCTCATCTGGGTTATTTCTATCATCTCCACATTAGAAAAGAGTAACCCGAGGTTGAGTGAATTTAGAGAGCTTACTTAAGATCATAAAAGGGGTAAACTCCAGAGCCAGGATATGCATGCCCCAGGCGGTCTGACTTTGAGGATCTGTGATCCACCTGCTGTGTTTTCCTGTGGTCCAGGATTAGAACAATAGTGTCAGATCCTTCAACAGGAGCCGTGTGCGGAGACAGTACGTGGACTCGTGTGCCTGGGGACTGGGAGCGTGTATCTAGTTGAAAAGAAGAGTCAGCAGCCTGAAGACCAAAATCAAGTTCTCTCCATTCAGTTTACAAGTAATAAAGCTGATGTTTTTAAGTGTGCCAGAATCCCCAGCTGTTTCTCAACAGGATCAAAATCTTTAGGATGAAGTGATGTGATGACTAGAACAGTCAACCACTCACTGACCGGCACACACGGGCACAGTCATGGGAAACAAAAGTAACGGCAGAGTCATGGCTATAAAATCTGTTCTTACCATTATACCTCGGCCAGGTAGTTCAGAAGAATGGGTGTAACAGCGAGATACGTATTAAAGACCAACCAAATGCAATGCCTTTGAGAAGCTTGTAAGATAAAGTTTTCAGAGCTCCTTCAGTGTGATCCCAAAGAACAAGACCCTTTTTGCTTTACGGCCAACCTCATCTTGTATTCCCATCCTCTCTGGATTTTTTGAAGCATATTTCTAGTTCATGTGTTAACACTTGGTTCCCTTCAGAATTTCTACTTTGCATTTTTCAAAGTTGTTTTTATTTTGGCTGATATTTATTTCTTATCTTAGCAAACACTTCTTTATGTTAATTTGACCTTTGTATCTGTCTTCAACTTGAGTAGTATCTGTTTTGTTAACTCGATGGGGTCAATACGTTTTTAACTTATGTCTGTGGGGATTCGTTGGCTGTGATTTCAAATCTCGTTCCAATTCTCACTGTCAGAGACCTCAAGTGAAGAAGGATCATTCTTTGGAGAAGTGGTGAGCAGTAAACAAACATTATAGTAATACAGTCTAGACCGATTGAAGTAAAAGTCAAAAAATATTTTTCTGCTGAGGAATTATAAAACATCACAGCACACATTCCAAAAATGATAATTACCATTATAATATTTAATATTTACTGTGCCAGGAAATTTCTAAAAGGTTTATTTGTATTATGAAATATAATCTTCATAATAACTGTAAATGCCAGGTACTATTATTAAGTCCCAACTTACAAACGAGAAAACTGAGACAGAGATCACGCAGGTAGGAAGTAGCAGGGGCAGAAGTCCCCATATTGTGTGGCTATGCGTGTGGCTTAAGGGTGTGGTTAGTGAAATCCACTGCCAAAGCTTCATGGAAATGTTATTTAAAAGTCAGATGAAAAGATCAAGGTTTACTCGAAGTTAAAAGCATGGGGTCATTTTTCTCCTCTCCAAACAAAATTGCCCCAGTCCTTGATGGATAATTAGAAGGACCCTTCCTACGCTTACATTCTCCTGGGTGATTGGTCACTCACCTTAGATGTGCCCAAAATGGATAGGCTGACTTAAAGGTCATCACCTCTGTCACCCAGGTTCTCAATTTCACTAGAAAATCTCCCTGAGTTTAGGGCATGAAATATGAATAGTTTCCTTAAGAATCTGCGTGACTCCCAGAGACTAAACTTAATGGTGATCAGAATGGGGTTCAGATTGTGGTCTAAAATGACTGTGAAATCTACTTGAAAGCTTGGGGACTTTAGAAGAGAACCTGAGGAACAAATCTTAGCTCCACCAGCAGCTAGCCTGGTGGCTCTGGACGAGTATCTTCATCTCTGATATTCAGTTTCTTCATTCATCATAGAAGAATGTTTATCTTTCAAAGTTTTGGGAGTGGTTAGGAGAAGGGCATGCAAACACCCATTCTACATAGGTTCTCAATAAGTTTTAACTATAATTTTATTCAAAAAAGTATTTTCATAAAAAGGAGCATTTATTGATACTTTATCATAAACAATATTTCTTTCCAAAAACAATAAAATAGTTAGAGTATCTTTTTTTTCCCCTGAGACCACAAAATAATTTCTATATGGTGACCGACAGTTTAATTAAATAGAATGGTCCCAGCCAGTTTTGGGTGACTGAAAGCCACATATTTTAATGCACACATCATGGTCAATGTTAAAGAATTAAAAACACAAAGTTGCTTCAGAGGTCTTGTTTCACTGGAGCAGTTTCTGAGCTGGTACTCATCAGTCTTATGGGTAGCAATGGGGTTGCATGAGCTTGTCTCACAGCTTGGGCTGCTGTGACAAAATAAAACACACAAAATAGACTGTGTGACTTAAGTAGCCCACATTTACTTTCTCAGTGTTCTGGAGGCTGGAAGATGGAGCTCAGGATGTCAGCATGGTCGGGGTCTGCCGAGAGCTCTTTCCTGGCTTACCGATGACCACCTTCTCACTGTATGCTCACACGGCCTTTCCTTGGTGCATATCCAGAAAGAGAGAGAGGGAGGAAAGAGAATCTCTCTCTTTTTCTTCTTGTAAGGATACTTTCTTAATCAAAACCCAGTTACCTCCCCAAAAGCTCCAGCTCCAAATACTATCACTTTGAGAGTTGGAGCTTCAGCATATGAATTTGAGGGAGACCTAAGCCTTCAGTTTATAACAGAGCTGTTTTAAACGCTTCCTAACAGTGAAATGGGATTCACGTATTTGCCCTCTATAAAACCACTCAGGCTAATAGAAAACACAAAATTCTTTGTTGCACTGTCATCAACTCTGTGGTAACAATTGTCCCACACTGATCATGAATTTAAATAGATATATCTGCTTAAAAAAATAACAGAAAAAATGTTGCTTAATAAAATACAGTTTAATAGATAACACATTTCATAATACAGTGCTTTTGGTGCTGGAAGGAAAAACAGGGTATTTTCAGGTTTAGTTGATAATGAGAGTGGTAGCATGGATCTGAGGGAAAGAAATCAAGAAATGCCTAAGATAAGGTGATAGTTGATATCCTGGCAGAATGATCATCCTGCCAATACTTAACCAAATGACAAGAAATTTGTCGATAAAGTATTTCTGAAAGAATAAAAAGTATGTAACCTGTAAAGTTCATGGTTCAAGTGACCAGGAGGCCATAGTAGAACATTCTTATATTCTTAGACTGAAAATCACTTCTTAGAATGTACATCACTTCTTAGAATGTGGGTAGTCCCAGGACACCCCGCTTTGTTGTGGAGGCAGGCAATAGAGAGAGAAGGAGGAATCATGACAAGGTTTGTGACCATAACAGGACAGAGTTGGAGAGCAGCTGGGAGGCTGGCTCACAGTCATGAATAAGTCAGGGTTTCACTGAATGAATGAAGGTAGGTGTCGGAGGAGACAAGGGTGATTGCAGCACAGCAAGGAGTAGTATGGCCCAATTAAAGAAGTATATACTTGCAAGAGAGAGGAGTTGAAAAGGAAAGATTTGGGAAAATGACAACTGTCCCTAAAAGGCTTTTATACAAGATAATCAAAGCACTGGTAATAGGATATCTTGTTGTCAAGTAAATGCATGAGGGTTCTCTGTGTTCCCACCTACATATGCAGGTAGAATAATATCCCTTCATGACCAAGTATTTATGTAGCATTGACCTAGTCTTTCTTGCTGCTTTTGTAGAAGACTGGTTATAACCACCCAGGGTGATGAGACTCTGACCTACTTCTGAAGATTTTTTTTTTTTTTAAAGAATTTCTGCCACCAATTCCCACACTCAATAACAGCTTTATTTGTTTACCTCTTACAGTTTACAAAGTGCTTTTCATACGTTTTCTCATTTGGATTTTCACAAACTGTTGAGGCAGGAAGTGCATGCAATTACAGATAAGCAAGGGAAACATCTGAAAATGGGGCCAAGATCAAGTTGCTGACCAAGGGGTAGAGTTGGGTCATTAATACAGGTCTTCCAATACCCAATTCTTTCAGCTAAATTATGTGGACTCTATATAAATGCTGTCAAAAAGTAGCTTTTGTTCCTAAACTAGATTTCTCATACAAGAGTGAAGATTCCATTTTACTTGAATCATGAAAAATGAAGATAGAGAATATTACTGGCAGTATGAAATCAACTCAGACTTAACAACAACAGCAAAAAAGATTAAAATTATCCAGTATAATTGTGTTAACCTTTCTACTTAGGCCATATTTTCTAACTCTTTAATCATTTTAGATGGGTCTCATTTCACTGTCTGATTGCTAGGATTTGTGGTAAGCAGTGAGATAAAGTTACTTTACTGTTTCTTGCAAAACACAGTCTTTTACAATTAGATAATTATGTGTAAAAAAATGAACAGTTAAGAGCATAACAGCACCTGTCTTCTACAAATGAATGAATAAAAGAACTGCTGACAGTTGGAAAGATTATTAAAGTTGTTCTTTCAGAATACAGTGTAGTGAATTAGAAGCCAACGGTAAAAAATGTGCTTAAAAATAAACTTGGCTCAGTCTTAAAGAGGTGTTATTGTTCTTTTAATATTATGGTTTTAAATTATGATTCTTGTTTTCAGATGTTAAAATTGGAAACTTTACATCCTGAGACCACATCCTTCCACATTTTATAATACTGGGCAGCCATATGAAATAATGCATATAAAAGCATGTTAGATGTAACTCAGGGGAAGGACAGAGTTAAGGACAATAACTGTAGAGTGAAAGTTTTCTGTTTTACACATAAGCCTTGCATGTATATGATCTGTCTGCTCAGCCTGTAAAATAGGTACTGTTATCTGCAGTTTGTAACCAAATTAGCTAGAGTGCTAAGAGGTTAGGAATCTCCCCCAAATATCACACAGCTCTCTTGCTGAACTCAGGGAACAGACTCAGTCTTCTTATTTCAAATTTGGGACTTGCTCCGTTTTTTTCACTTTACCTTTCCATCTATTCACATGATTCATGGGCAATTTTCTACCATCTATCCAAGCTAAAAATGTGGATGACATTCAACTTTAAAAGTTTTAGTCCCTTTTGTCTCCTCTGTACTGCAAGAATGTATGGAATACCCTTAATAATAAAAAAATCACCTTTTAAAAAACACATCCAGAATGTTAACATTTATAAGCTCGTTACATTTTTCTATATGTTACCTAACATTATCTTTCATGTCTATGTGTCGGACTTTATTCTCTTCAGGAGAAATGTTCACTGTGTGTGTTCAGTGCTCTAGCCACCTTTGCCCAAAACACTGACTTATTTCCCACAACACATGGAGAAAGAAAGCTTCTTCCCCTGGAAACAGAGGGGATTCAAGGAGCTGCAGGAGTTTACAGTGACCACCAGTGTATCCCCAGGGGATTGCCAGCTTCGTAAACCCATAGTCATAGCAGATTGGTTCAAGGCGTCCTAGTCAGCTTGGGCTGCCGTAACAACGTACCCTGGATTGGGTGGTATACGGGTAACACAATTGTGTTTACAGTTTTGGAGCCTGGAAGTTGGAGATCAGGACGCCAGCAGGGTCTCGTTGTGGTGAAGGCCCCTTGCAGGTGGCCGACTGCCAACTTCTCACTGTGTCCTCCAACGGGCAGAGAGTGAAGGAAGCTTTCTTGTGCCTCTTAGGAGGGCACTAATCCCATGCATGAGGACCCCCTCCCCATGACCTCATCTAATCCTGGTCACCTCCTGGAGGCCCCCCTCCAAACACCATCACATGCTGGGGTAGGGTTCCAGCATCCGAATTCGGGTGCGGCACAGATGTCTACTCTGGAACAGAAGAGGTCGTGGATTTCGACATGGCTCAGGCGTAGATGTGAGCCCCAGCTCTGTCCTTCCACTTGCTGTGTGTAAATGACAACCATTGTAGAACTCGGTATTCCTAGGTATAAGACAGGACTACTAATTATTTAACAGAACTCAGGCAAAAATTAGAAATGATATATGGAAGTTCCTTAGCTTCCTCAGCACTAGGCCTGATACACAGTGTGCACTTAATAAATGGTGGCCATAATGATCTTTTAAGAATTTTATGCTAGGTTTCATACGGTAGAACATTTACTTCTTTTGGGAACAGGTCACACGGAAGGTACAGCCATTAAAACACTCAGTGTGCTATATTTCTAATTGCAACCCTCTCCTCTACATTGAGAATGAGTTTTCCGTTACATTTGCTTATTCCTTTAAGAACTAAGCTTATTTGGGTTCAGAGCCTGGATTGGTTGCATTAGAATCCCGCCTTCGGTTAGACTTCCTGGCCGTGTGATTTTGGGGAAGTGACTGCAATGTGCTGACTGTGTATCCTTAAATTCCTGCGCTGAAATCCTAACCCCGAGGTGATGATACTAGGAAGTGGGGCCTTTGGGGGGTGATTAGGTCCTGAATGGGATTAATGCCCTGATGAAAGAGGCCCAAGGGAGCTCCTTCACCCCTTCCGCCACACGAGCACTCAGTGAGAAGATGGTGCACTGGGAGGCAGGCTCTCCACAGACAACACACGTGCTGGGTCCTGATCCTGGACTTCTCATCCTCCAGAACCGGGAGAAATGAGCCTCTGTCATTGAGGAGCCACCGGTCTCTGGTCGTTTGCGTTAGCAGCCCGAAGGGACTGACAGCGACTTAAAGTCTGTGTGCTTCCGGTTTCTCATCTTTAAAGTGAGGATAATAATAGTTCCTGCTTCATAGCGTTTGTTGTAACGATTGCAGTAACAAGATAGATAAAGTGTGTAGAATAACGCCTGACATAGCAAACGTTATAGAATGGTTCGCTATTAAGAGCATTAACATACAGCACTGTTATAACCTCTCCCATCCTTTCTTTACAGAGATCATCCTCACCTTATTCTCCTTAATTACTTCTCTCCCACTGCCCTCCTCATATTTTGCATTTTTACAAGTTTTTTGTTTTTTTGTTTTTAACAGAGGAACTCTTTACCTTCCCCACTGCCAGCAGTGGTCCCTACGATGCATGAAGTTCAGTCTTTTTGTCCCCTTTAATGTGTCATACTCACGTATAACTCCTCATTCTTCTCCCTGACCTTGAAGACTCTAGAATCTGTTTGCTGAGTCTTTGATCATTTGGAACATTTGCATGTTCTGATCTTTTCCAACAGCTTAGCAAATAATAAAAAAAGAAAAAAATCCAATTCTATGCTTTCATCCTTCTTATAGGTCAGGAGAGGGGATATTTCAGTGTTGTGATGCCAGGTAGTATATGCAATACGAGAGTGTATAATGCAAGGTAGCAGGTGCTAGATGGCGATGGGCTGCACACACGGGGCCACAGGAGCGCAGGTGCTGAGCAGGCCAGTGTGGTCTGGGGCAGCTGGGAAAGGTGGCCTGCAAGAAATAGGCAAAGAGCGGGCTTGTGCCCATAAAGGATAGGGTCTCATTCTAGGGGTTTGGAAATGCACAAAGAAATGGATCAAGTTTGTAATGTTTGGAGGAAAGTCTGTACTTCAATGTCCTGCAGGCACTTCTCTCTGACAGTAAACCTTAAGTTATTGTCTCAGCTTCCGTGTCCTGCCCTACCCGCCATCTGCACACACACACACACACACACACACTCAGCTCTCCCGATGGAACTGTGCAGCACCACTGTGCACCCAATTTTCAGTCCAGAAACTGATAAATTATCCGTGACTTTGCCCTCCTATAGCTCTGGGTCTCTAATCGATCACAAAGTGCTATTGATTCTCGTCTTAAATATCTCTCAGATCTCTCCGCTTCTCTCCATCACAAGTGCCACTACACAATTTGGGCACTATAGTTTTGTGCCTGGATTATGGGAACAAGCTCCTAATTGTTCTCCCTAAATTCGTCCCCACCCAGAAGCCGGCATGATGTTTCTGAAAGGTAAATCTGATGGAAAGCAGCAGCTTTCCCGGAGCGCGCTGCTACAGTGGGATATCCTGGCCTCCGCGTCCTCAGCGGCACTGACAGAGGGCTCGGTGGCTGGTGCACTGGAGCAGGCAGTCATCTCCCTGCGCCAGGTGGAACAACAAAATATGAGTGGGTTCCTTTCTGTGCGTCTTTGACATTTTCCTAGAGGTTCCCAGATACAGGGCAGGCAATTGAGAACATTTGAGGAAAGGGCTGGCTGGTAGTCTTCGGTTTGGTGGTAAGGACCTTCGTGGTCCAGGTATGAAAATGCCATTTGCATTCACCAGTTGGAGACACATGGGTTATACACAGATACGTAATTAGTGATTCAGTACTTCTCGTGATTTATTTCTTCTGCGTGAGATACTCTCCCATGTCTGCGGCACTCAGAAAATTCCTTATTTTCCTACAGTACTCAGTTTAAAGGGTTTCTCTGGGAATTCTTTCTGATCCACCTCTCCCTCCCCCGGGGCAGATTTAGGGCCTGCTCTGTTCTCTCTGTGCTCAACCAACCTCTGTGAGGGCTGTATCACAGTCTGTGTGGACTTTCCATGTATTCCCCGCATCTGCTTGCTCACTGAAACAAAGGCAGAGAGAGGCTGGCCTAAGTGAGAGAGAAGGGTTTGTATGAAAACTTGTAGAATGAGATTTTCTGCTCCTCAAACTTGGTAAGTGTGTCTGTGGAAAAGGTTACGAGAAGCCGCACTAGAGAGAAAAGCATTGCCTGTACCAAGGGCCTGGAGCAGAATATATGGGACCTCTCTATCCTGTATGATGGCATAGGTGTGAGAGGAAACCTCTGCCCAGCCATCCCCGCTCCACCAAGAAGACCGGAACCACTTCAACTTTTTCCACTAAAAAGGATGACCAAGCGACATGTTGTATCCTTTACACATATGGTAACAGTGAAGCAGTAATTTGGTTGCTGCAGTGTCCTGAATATTATGCTAGCTCTTTCATCGATACTATGTCATTTCATCCAACTTCACTTTCACAAAAACTTTCTAATGCAGGCATTTTACCCAATTTTAGGGATAAAGAACTGAGGCATATGGAAGCCAAATAACTTTCCCAAGCGACATAAGTGACAAATGGGAGCCCTGAAACTACTTGGCCCACCAAGTCCAGACTCGGTCATTGTGCTGTTCTACCCTTTGCTCTGACTTGATCTGTGAGTCTCTGTTTACCTAGATGTCTGTGTGCTTGTGCAAGAAGCAGTCACAGCTTATTGGTCTATATCCCCGAAACTCAGCAAGATGTGTGGCATGTTGTTGAGAGTGCAGTATAGTTAAGGAATAAATGAGTGAATGAGAGAGCAATCGGGGAGAATAGAATGGTCAAGAGGGCAGTAGTGAAGGGAGCTGTTTGTCTGGGATTGGTCCTGCCCCTGGAGTTGCAGAGAAGTGGTATCATCTTTAATGAAAATTAGTGTTGATTTTGTCCTATTTGAGTTATTCTGTATTGAATATTTCAAACATACATGCGCAAACATGGAGTTCACCCACCTGCACACTCATACCAGCACCTCGCAAGGCTGAAGTGCCCACCTGCTCAGTGCCTCTCCATCTCTGTTCTACTTGCTGAAATTGTTACGTTCAAAGGTTACTGGCTCATTCTACAGATTTTCTGTGAATATTAGGTGAACTGAATTAAGTTACTTCAGCATGGAAGGAACATGAAGAATTTTAAAACACGAATAAAAGGTTTTAGGCTGTAAGATACGTTGCTATGTGAATGTGTTCTAGAAACCTGTGCTACAGCATAGTGTCTCTAGTTAGCAATACAGTATTGTGCACTTCAAAATTTGTGATGAGGGTAGCTGTCATGTTAAGTGTTCTTACCATCCTGCATGTACACCCCCCGACAACCAAAGGGATATGAGGAAATTCTAGAAGGTGTTGGATATATATTTTCTTGATTGTGCTGATAGTGGTCCTGTCACTCTGCATATGTTGCATATGTTCAGACTCATCAGTTGTATATATTAAATGTGTACAGCTTTTTGTATAGTGATGATACCTCAACAATGCTGTTAAAAAAGATATATTTGCAATAATAACATGACTTGAAGAGAAAGATGAAAGTAAAAGAAAATTACTAATATCTTAACTCTCTCCCTGATGGCAACTGTGCCTTAATTTTTCTGATTACTAAAGAGAAGATTCTATAGCCCACCTCTGTTCCTCTCTACGTATAATCCACTGAATCAACTGAATTTTTTGTGCAGAATCTTTAGCCAATGCTTGCAGTTAAGCCAGATGGCAGCTATTTTTGCTTCTGCTTTGTTCACTCACACCAAGTCAGCCTCTCTACCCCTTTATCTTTGATTTGAATTGTTTCTTGGAAATCAGCTACTTTTTTTTCTTCTTTATAAAAATTTAAAATTAACACTTGTCAGTTCATGGCTCATTTATATCCTGGGTCCATGAAAGGCTTTTCTTTTGTTCAGTTACTTACGAATTAACTTTTCCACATGCTCATTATTGCCAGTCTTAAGGCTTTCAACACAGATTGCCCAACTGTCCTCAAGAAATGCTTTACTAATTTATATTATTACCATGAGTGTATGAGAATGTTTATCTCCCTTTCCACCTCCCATTCTATGGATAGCAATTCTTGAGTTTGGCAGAAATCAGGATTTATCTCCCAGGAAAAACTGTGTGTCCCAAAAAGCCAATAGCTAAATACTTATAAATTATGTAACCATCAAATTCCTCATGCCTCCCCGCCCCAACATTTAAGAGAGTTCCTCAGCACTTTTTAAAATTTTGTTTAAAATATTTTTTTCATTATCTGACATTTATCATTTGAATTTTAAAATCTTCCTGATGCAAGAACAGAGGGATACATGATCAAAGATAGAAAACACTGTCAGCATTTGTTTTCTTTGCATTTGGGAATTAAAGAGAGATATGTATGGAAATATGCTAAGCATGTAAGAAGCTCTAAAGGGTTGAAAGTTACATAGAAAAATATCGTAATGAGCCAAGAATTATAAATGGAATCCATGGAAATGAAGGTGACCTGCATAGAAGATGGGTAGAGAATACACACTGATTACAATTTCTGACACACACTTAGAGGGCCACTGAGAAGGAAACTGGATTCTGGATAAATCTGCAGCAAAGATGATATAAACACACACACACAGACACAGACAAGATAAGAAAAGAAGGGAGATAAAGTGTTATCACTGGAGAGTGTTATCAGTGTGTGTGTGTGTGTGTGTGTGTGTGTGTGTGTGTGTTGGAGGCAGGCGTTAGGGAAGAGTGGTGTGAAACAAATTCAATTAAGCAATTATTTTGAAATTTCGGGTTTCCTTTCTTTTCTGAATGGATCTATCATTGAAAAGAAGTTCAGAATAGAAGTGTTTCTGGCAGTTAAACAATGGCTAGAACTCAGGTGAAGGAGTCTGTTCTGATAAACTGTGAATGAAGGTGAAGAGAGGTCAGCACTGGTTCGCGGGGGGGTCTCCTCTGCTGTTCCAGGAGAACCGACCAGTATCTTCCACATAATACATTTCTGTTTTAAAAATCCTAAGTTCTTGCATTAGAGTTGAGTATTAGATAAAATCTTCAGGGGACTTACAGTATTTTGGGGACGAAGAATACATTGGAAAATTTACTCTGTAATCCCTTTGTAAGGAATTAGAATGAACGGTCTTTTTTAAAAAAAAAAAGATTTTATTTATTTATTTATTTGACAGAGAGAGAGAGAGGGAGAACACACAAGTAGGGGGAGTGACAGGCAGAGGGAGAAGCAGGTTCCCCTCTGAACAGGGAGCCCAATGTGGGACTCGATCCCAGGACCCTGAGATCATGACCTGAGCTGAAGGCAGGCACTTAACCGACTGAGCCAACCAGGAGCCCCACTTTTTTTATAAAAAAGATTTCAAGAATGAATGCTCTTGAAGATAAACTCTAAGTTCTAGAATTCTATATCCTCCAGGAAAAGAACAGTGCATAATTCTAATTAGAAACAAATGAGTATGGGACAAATGCTCTTCTTTGTAATATAACCAATACGTGTAATAGTCTTAATCCTGACATGTATGAACACTTTGAAGGTCGAATTAATCTGCAGGAAATATTAGTGCCATTAACCATTTCCCCAAACGATCCTTTCAAAGAAGAAATCAAGCAAAAAATTACTTGTGGCTTTAATCTATGATTTGTTTCTAACTCTGTAAAAAATGAGATTGTAGCAATACTTTCCTATCAATCAGCGTGTTCATTCAGGTGTTCTCTTTATCTCACTCTGTGTGGCTCATGTTTGCTCATCAGTGACCTTGGAGAGGCCTTGTCCACTCCACAGAAGCCTTGGTCACCAGCTTAACCATGTATTACGGCAGACCCAGAGACGCGTTTGAGGCGAGTTCCCCCTTGCCTCTAATAGGTGTTACCTGAGTTCACCTCTTTTTTTTTTTTTTTAAAGATTTTATTTATTTATTTATTTAACAGAGAGAGACAGCCAGCGAGAGAGGGAACACAGGCAGGGGGAGTGGGAGAGGAAGAAGCAGGCTCATAGCAGAGGAGCCTGATGTGGGGCTCGATCCCAGAACGCCGGGATCACGCCCTGAGCCGAAGGCAGACGCTTAACCGCTGTGCCACCCAGGCGCCCCTTGAGTTCACCTCTTTGCATGGAGTGGCCAAGCAGGATGCAACTACCCAGCTCCACTGACACCATTTACAATGAGCTGTGAAACGTGGCTTGCCTCTCTGTCCAGAGGCTTGAAAGGCCATCTCTTTGGACATGTTTGTTGATTAATCATATTAATTACCAGAAGAGAGTATTCACCGTACCTTTTAATTGGTTGATTTCCAAAGCTAATTGGCAACAATGCATGTGCGATGCAGATGCAAGCCCGAAATGAAAACCTTCTATGAAGAGGAAAGAGCTCTAGAGGGCCAACAAAATCTACCTGTACTTTTAAAAATGTGAAGAAAATTGGGACAAATGAGATGTCTTACAACTGTAAAGAAGATGATACTTTAGTGAATTTGAGTGCATCCTTGGGAGCATGGTGAGAAAATTACCCTGACTGTAGGAAGTTGAGAAGAGAGTAGATGGGAAGAAATAGAGTTACTACTCATAAACCACTTATTTAAGATTATTAGCAGCTTTTTTAGCCAAAAAGACTAAAAAATACAGTAGGACACTGGGATGGTATTTTTAAATTTGGAAAGAATTTTGGGGTGTTATTTCATGGAAAAAAAGGAGAAAGAGAAATTGAAGATATTGAAAAGAGAAATTGAAGATATTGAAAAGAGAAAGAAAACATTGGATGGGTGAATGGGTAGCAAGGTGCCTCCAGCATCAAGAGGGAATGTCTCTGTTGAAGCCAGGAAGCATGGTGGACTGTGGAGAAGCACTTATACCTCTCCTCCAGAAGGCCAGGTTTTGGGTGGTGTCCAGATGCCTCTGAGTCTGTCTTCTCTGGTGAAAGATGCATGCTATTAGTAACAGGTGGGGCCTTTCCTAGGGTATTCGAATCCAGGGCTATTTTCCCTTTGCCTTTGGTTCAGGGGAGCACACAGGGCTACAGAGTGAGCTGCGTCACACGTCAGGTAGGTGAATCATGTACTAAAACATAAAGGAGATGTTTAAGACTCCTGTGCACATAATTTGCTCATAAGTTTCCCATCCCTTTCCTCAAAACACCATTGGGACTATATCTTTTTACTTTTCCATGTGTCTCAGACTATTTCCCCCTCCAGAATGGCCTTTCCCAGTCATTGTATTTATCCTGGTTCTGCCTGTAGACAGCATTCCTGGGAGCAGGTGGGAAGCACACACTGAGGACTGCCTTAGGACCTACACTGCCAAGGATGCACCCAGCTATAGCTCACAGGTCACAGTGCACGGGAAAATAATGCTCACTTTGAAAAGATAAAAAGTCTCTTTTCTGCATAGATTCCATACAGCCAAACAGAGGCTAGCACATAGCTAGTCATGTTTGGTCTTTTCAACAGGTACAAATTCTTTCTCGCATTTTGAATATATGAATCTTATAAAGGGGATTCCTTACTTATTTGTTTGTTTATTTTTCCTAAAACAAATTTGACAAGAAGCAGTTGAATGACAGTGAGGCGGTGGGTCTACTGTCCGATCGTTATAAAATGATCGGGTTTTTAACCTAGTAAGACAGCCAAACTTGATTGCATGGAAGGACTACACTTTAAGGGGAAAGGATTCCTATTTGTATTTGAAAGGAAGCAAATATTCTTAGTTCTGATTTTCATAAATAAATAGATTACTGTATAAAAACCAGAGGAAATTGTGTCATCCCATCAACATGGCAGAAACAGAGTTCAGAAAATATCAAGTATGGTGACATAAAATTAAGTCTTTTGATGTCTAGATAGCACAGAACCACTGTCTATGCATAAAAAAGGTCCCTGCCTCCCGAACTTTCACTAGCAACTTGGTTTATCAAACATAATGGGTCAAAAGAGGGGAATGTGAACTTAAAGAATAGTTTGAGTTATGAACAGTGTATTACTTCAAAGAAGAGAACACGTATGTAGTAGTCATTATCATCAGCTGCTTACAAAGTGATAGAAAGAAACCTGACATAGTTTTAAAAGTAACACCTTGCCTGAGTGGCTCAGTCGGTTAAGTGTGCGACTCTTGGTTTTGGCTCAGGTCATGATCTCAAAGTCTTGAGATAGAGCCTCGAGTCTGCCTCCACCCTCAGTGGGGAGTCTGCTTGAGATGGTCTGTCTCCCTCTCCCTCCCTCTCTGCACCTCCCCCTGCTCTCTCTCTCTTTCTCTCTCTAAAATAGATAAATACATCTTTTAAAAAATAAAGTAACACCCTGCCATATTAGAATAATACCAGCTACCACTGCGTCTGTGATAGGCTAGACATTATGCCAAGCACCTGACTTCTGTTAGTGCTAATTTTCATGATCATTTTAGAGATTAGAAATGATTGACCCATTCCAGACAGGAGGCCACTGGGGTTCAGGGAGGAACTGTGCACGTGGAAGTGGCTGGACCCTAAAGACCATGATCTTTCCTCCGTCTTTTGATTCCTCATTCTATTGTACGATACTGCTGTTTGACGACAGGTTAAGGTACGGTGTGACAATATTCAAAGCAAAGTAAGCAAAGTATATAGAAAATAATCATTTTATATAACAAGTAAATTAGTTAAATTAATCTTAACATAAATGTAGCTGATTTTGGAAAGATAATTTTTCCAGTATCCACAAGCATGAGACAAAAACAATGAATGAACTTATGTCTGGTGCCTGTTTTTTCATTGTTGAATCCCATTAAATGTCTTGGCTGTCATTTTTGAAGACACAGGTAGTAGTTTGCTAGTAGAAAATTAATGCTGACCAAGTTTCAGACTTCTGAACTCTTATCTTTGTGTTCAAACATGAGGTCACCTGATAAATTATTCTTTCCAGAGTCAGACTGGCAGGCCAACCTGTTTTCTTCCTCAGAAAAACAACAAAGACCGACTTGCCTTTTTCATTATTCACAAGTGAAACCTCATCAGCTGCTTTATCAAGACTGCTATACTGAGAGTCCTAACACTCTCTACACTTAAATTCAGCGTCAGGCATGTGGGAAGAAGCTTCAAAGACAGCTTCCAGCTTTACTGTCCTTTTACGATTACGGCCTAGAAAGCCTCAAGGGACTTGATAGCTTCTCTTGGGGAAAAATCAGGCTGCCCTCTAAGTGTGAATGATGCCTAGAGAGACACTAGAGAAGGCTGGTGTTTGAAGTTGCAACCAAGCCCATGCTGATACTCTTCAGACAGCCCTCAGGATTGTCCGTCTTGTTGAATGTTGCCAACAGGTCATCTCGCGAAAAGTCACAAGTTCGAGTCATAGTGCTGTTATTTCCAACTACTTCCTCACTTGCTGAAACACATGCAGGAACTTCACACGTAGAATTTCCTGAAGCCAGGCTAATAGATGCACTGAAGGCAGCACAATGAGGTAAGAAAGACTGTGGGATCTGAATGATCCAGGTTTAAACTCAGTTGCTGCCATTTCCTCATCCATGTTTCAAGAGAGACTTAACTGCTCTGAGTCTCAGCACCTCACCTGGGAAATGGGGTGTTTCTCACAAGACTGTGAAGATTTAATGTGATAAAATAGAAAAAATACGTACTTGCATACCTGCTGGATATGCAACAAACACTGTTACACTATTTCTATCCACTAGGATTCTAAACCTTTTTCATGTTCTGATACACAGGATACTTGCAACAGGCCCATAGAAACACTATACTCTTTAAAAAATCAAGAAAGCACATGCAAACATATACACAGACACATGCTACTTACTTGTCTGTTACTTCAGCATAACCGTGACATAACTTAATGGGGAAAGGACAATCAGTTTGGGTCTAATTGTGTGAAGATTCTCCTTTCTGGCTTATACTTTCCATCTGCAAAGTGAGAGGGTAGGACCAAATGTTCTCATAGAGCCTTATCACAGGTATGTTTCTGGGATGTTCAGATCCTGATTCCTTTATGGGAATGTTTGTATAGAACTCACAGGTCTCAATTATCCATTCTCCTTATTTATGTATTTGAAGTCCTACAACACACAAGACACATTTGGCTTGGGAATGCCATGTTGCACTTCGATATACATACAAATGTAAGATTTTAGAAGTGTGCTTTAAACAAAAGGGTGAGGTCTTACTGTCAGACTTGTCCTCCTGCCTTCTGCTCAGAGCTGTTCCTGGCTTCATACCCCATGTATCAGGGTGTGGCAGCCTTCCCCTGTTCTCTCTTTCTCTCATTCTCTTGCTCTCTCTCCTCAGTGGGTCTTCTCATCATTTGGGGAAGGTAATGAAGTACTTTGGTTTAAACACATCCTGCTGATTTGTAGACTGCCTGTGGGAATGAAAGCCAGAGATACTGAACAATATTAGCAATGAGCAAATCTGTTTAATTGTATCAGTGTGAACCAGGAAAGATAACTGAAAGTTGATCCAGTTCTTTTCCAGAGTCTGATTGTTATTTATCCTCTGCTTTCATCTCCTCGTGGCCGACTTCCTGTACAGAACTGAAGTGGTCGTGCCTCTGTTCTCCTGAGACTCTGTGCTCGCCTCTCCTCTTTAGATCGTGCTGCAAGCTATCATTATGAGAACAGTAATGAACAAAATAATCCTCTTACTGTAGGCAGATAATCTCTACTCCATGAGATAATTATCAGATCTCGTGGGAATTTGTTTTTAAACTCACTTCACAATGATGGCTCTCTTCTCTGAAGATGCTTCATCACGTCTAATGGAATGTAATCACGAACCATGGTGGGGTGTGTAGTAGTTGTTTAAAATCCATCTCCTGGGGCGCCTGGGTGGCACAGCGGTTAAGCGCCTGCCTTCGGCTCAGGGCGTGATCCCGGCGTTCTGGGATCGAGCCCCACATCAGGCTCCTCTGCTGGGAGCCTGCTTCTTCCTGTCCCACTCCCCTGCTGTATTCCCTCTCTCGCTGGCTGTCTCTATCTCTGTCAAATAAATAAATAAAATCTTTAAAAAAATAAAAAAAATAAAAAAATAAAATAAAATCCATCTCCTAAGAAAAGGGAATGGGAAAAGCTGATTATATCTAATGGCCCTTGATCTCCCAAGAGGTTAGTCCTTCCTACCTGACAGAAAACAGTGGTTTGAGAAGGCCAGGAAATCTGATAAGTACTTGAACTATTTTGGAAAAGATGAGTGGTCTACTTGTATTATATGTCAAGGCTGCTATCTGAATGAGAAGCACTTGGAATTGCAGATTCCTTAAAGAAAAACTGACAAGCAAAATAGTCAAAGCTAATACTATGAAAGTACAAGCAGAAGAAAACCTTTTGAATCTCAAATCATATAGCAGTCTGCAAACAGTAGGTTTTTCATTTAATTATAGCAACTATCCTGAACATTTTGCATATTCGCAAATATAACAGATAATGAAGTATTGATCCCAAAGAAGTTCAGGAAATGCAGAGCTTAAGCAAACGGTCTATTTTCCACTGCAAGGTACACTGAGGTAGTAGAAGGGGGAATCCATGGACCCAGTCCCCAAATCCTTCTGACCCATGCTGAGAAAAGAAAAAAGCCGAACATGTTCTAAGTCTTGTTTGCATCTAGTAAATCTGCAGAGATGGAAGTACCTCCTAAAATCTTGTGTCGTTGTCATGATATTCTGCCTTGTGGCCCATTTTGAGTTTTGTCAGCACCGCAAGTGAAAAATAGCTGTTGAATTGTTCACCCAGGAGCAGACACTTACCGTGTGGTTCTAAGTATAGTGGATTTTATCTTGCTGGTAAGAGATAGGGGTACTGATAATCTTTCCTGAGATATCTTTCTTTACACTCATTTCTGAAATAAAGTGAGTTGGGGCCAGGTAGTAGTGAGGATTCTTATTCCTGAGAAAAAGTGGACTACTTTACCTCGAGTGCCCCAACCAATCTTAAAATTCAAAGTTGGATCCTTCTGCAGTGGACTACAGTACGTAAGGGGAAGAGTATCTCAGTGAGCTGGGAAAGACAAGTTTATTACCCCTGTAACTTATAATTCATTTTAACATATTTCCCCACTTACTTAACAAACGGCCATTGTGCACCTACTGTGTGTCTAACAGTGTCTAACACTGTGGGATCAAAAGATGAATTGGACGTGATTAAATTACTTGGGAGAAATAAATAAGCAAATCATATCCGCACCAAAACATAATAATCTCTACGAGGAACATAAGCCACGATGCTAAGAAATAATTCAGGAGGATCTAAATTTTCAAGGAAGTTTCCATAAGATCTGAGTAAGCATTAACTTAATAAATTGGAAGAACAGATCTTGCCTTAGGCGTCCAGGTGGAACTTAGGGAGGCTCGATCTGCATGACTCATTGGAGGAACTCAAAGCAGTTGGGTCTGCCGAATAGCAGAAATTGCAAATGTTGTGAGTATCAGAGATGAGGTTAGAGGAACAGCGGGCACCCAATCAGGGCTAATTAAGGACTTTGTTGTTTATCAGGAAAGCCCTGGGGAGTCATTGAAGGACTTGACTTGACTACATATGTGATTTGAATATAGCCCCTGCCAGCTGTGTGGGAAGTATATTTGGGGGAACCAAGACCAGAGCCGGAAGAACACTTCAGAAAACATAGAATCGATACAATAAATGATAAAAACCTGAATAATAACCATTACCCTTAACTAAATATGTATCATAGGCCAGGAGTATACTAAGCATTTTATAAACATCTCATTTAATCTTCATAAGAAACCTCTAGAGTAGGTGTTAAGAACCCATTTTAAAGCAAAGGACTGAGATTCAGAGAATTTAGATACCTTGATTGAGATTGCGTAAGTATTGGTAAGCCAGAATTTGGATCCAGGTCTGCTTGATGTCAGAATACATGCACCAGGAGGCATCAGGCACTACTTCCAAGGTCAATGGTAAGAGTCACTTATTAGACAATTCTATCACTCACCAAAAAGAACTCAGATGCAGACACAGAGTTTTTGGGGAAACATAATAAGCTATATTGTGGATATGCTGAATTTGAGCTGCCAGATGGACATCTAAGGAGAGATGCCACTGAGTAATTATATATATAAATATATATATAATTATATATATACTTATCTCGAGTTTAAAAGAGACTTGGCTGGAGACTCATCCACAAGGCAGTCACAGAAAGCCACATAGATGGCTGTTCGTCCAGAGAGAAGTATAAGGTAAAAAAACAGTGGGTCAAGACAGAACACTGGGAAGCGGTACTAAGCAGAAGGGAAGTCCATGAGTGGAGTTACAAGAGTATCCAGGATGAGCACCGTGTGAAGTCAGTCCATCAGTGTGAATTATGCACTTCACACACACAAGGTAACGTGTTGGGCCCTAGAGCTGGGGCAAGAAAGTAGCAAAACATCAGAATTTCTCCCTCGGGAATATTGGGAAGAAAATTGCATGCATACACACAAACAAAAGGTTAAAATTAATACAAACATTTACAAAACCACTAAGCGAAGTAGGAAATGTCACTAGGCATTTCTTCCAAGTGGTTTAAGGAGTAAGACCTCTAAGTGAGGAGGATGAAGACATTGCTTGGTGAACTGGGTTAGTAAGAAGGGCTTCAGGGAAAACACAAGACAACTGATTTCCAATGTAACTGTGCTTCAACAAGCCATCCTGTTAAAAGTCCAGATTTGGGGGCCCTGCCCTCCGTGGATCTGATGGAACAGGTTGGAATTTGACTCAGAACTGTTAACAAGGACTCCAGGTGATTCTGAACAGATGATCTATCAGTAACCAAACTTGAGAAATACCATTTTAGAGAATGTTACAGTGTGGACAGACGTGTCGAGTGGTGTGTGCTGGGGGAAGGGGGGCATTTACGGTGAACAAGAGGCAAGAATAAAGTTAAGTAGTCATGTTACATGAGAAACTGTTCTCACAGGTGGTCCAAGAGCGTCCAGATTAGGAAACACTGAGGGATGTAGGTGAAAGACACAGGCTAGATCAGGAGAACCCTGCTGCGTAAGAGTTCGTTCTCAACGGAGGAGATTTAGTCATGCTTTACAACTCGGGCTCACTCAGTGGCGTTTTGCTTTCTGCAGTAGAGACCATACATCACATTGCTCCTATAGCTGGAAAGTCTGAAAGTTCTCTAGATATGCTGACTTTGAGCTCCCTGGGAAGGGTGGGAGGTGGGGGAAATAAGACATGAGAGAGAAGAAGCTTGAGGTGGTTTGGTCAAAATCACAAAATGCTCCACGGCAAGTGAGGTACAGAAATTTGATCAAGTTGCCCTGTAACTGTCAACGAGACAATCATAGCATTCTGCTTCACTTGGGCTCTTGCTCTTTCGAGAATTATGACATTTTTAGAAAACCTTTTTTCTCTCTACAAAGTGGCACTTAAAACGTACTAACGGACAATTAATTACAGTTTGTACCAACTCATGAAGTTACTCCTCCAAACTACAGATGTGTGAAAATACAGGCCAAAAGTGGGAATTTATTCCAAGACCCTGACAATGAATTATTTCATGAGTAATGAATGATCAATTGCTTGATCTTATTTTTATTTTCAATTTTATTTTAAAAGATTTTGTCAGTCGACTTTTGTTTCAAAAAAAGAACTTTATTTTGAATTAAAAGAAAAAAGGAAGGGGAAGTAACAATATTTATGATTGAATATTGTGATCTTTTTTTAACTGTCCCAGTGGAGCCACAGCTCCTGTAAGGGTTCATTCTGCTGGGCTACCCAGTAAAGTGGTAAACACACAGCACTGCAAATCTCGGACACACCGGACTCATCCACTTTCGCTTTCATCTGAGAGCCATCACTGAGTGCTGTCAAAGTCCTGCTCACACATACTGCGGGGGCCAGTGGTGCTGGATACGCAAGGCTGTCATGAGAGAGGGACACCTAATCCTAATTTGGAAACAAATGCACACACTTCATCAGGTGGCCATAATTAGTACAGAGAAAAATAATCTGGGGTGAGAAATAGAAAAAGCACTTGTTTGGGGGCTGGAGTTGGTATTTTATACGGGGCTATCATAGAAGACCTCATCAGTGCAGTGACACTGGAGTAGGGACCTGAATAAAAGAGAAGGCACCATGCAAGTGTCTGAGAGGAGAGAGTTCTAGCTGATGGCTCTACTATAACTTTGGATCGCAGTGTTACCTTTGTTGTGATGCTGTGCTGGAGGGATGTTTTGACTGATACAGACCAGAAACCTGTGCAGTTATGCCTGCTTTCATAAATAACATTTGACGTTATGTCTAATAAGATAATAATATGCTCACCTCGGATGCAATAACTATCTGTCCAGCCACCATGTTTCCCAGAACAGCTTTATCCCATGCATTGTATTTGGAAAAACTTTGCTGGAACAGAAGAGCGAGATATAACTTCTAAGGTGGTAACGTTTAAATCCACCTATTAAGTAATATTTTATAAACGTAGCTTTTCTGGATCCCAAAACTATAACAACACAAGGTTAAAACAAATTTGGTGTTCCCTGAACAAGGCATCAGGATGGTTCTTCCAAAGAGGAAAAGGAAAAACAGCTGAACAACAAATTTGTTTTATTTTACAGAGATCTCTGTGGATAATGCATTTTGAACTATTCGTCCTTCTACTCATAAGGATTAAATAAGATTTTGACAGATCTTCCTGGTTCCAGATTCAGGTTACTCTAGTCCAGTGTTAATTTTTGGCTTCTTCTAAGTGTCTTAAATCCATCACCATTCTTTCTCAGATGTGTTTTCTCTACTTGCCTGGGATATTTGTCTCCCATCTCTTTTACATCAAGGTGAGCTTCTTAGCAAAATTCCTCCATCTCCTAAGACAGCAGTCTCTTTGGATGTACATCTTCTCCTAAAATGAAACCCTTCATTTTTTTTTTTTATCTTTTACCTCCCACTCCATGTCAAGTTTCCTCTCAAACTCTCCAATACATTTTAGCTTATCCTCTGTTAAATTGGAAAATGACTATCTCATAAAATTTTATGCATCCAGCATAGATAATAAATGTAGGCAATTAACAAAGTAGCTGTCTTTTTGTAAACTCAGTGCTAAGATGGTTTCTTGTGCTGGTAAACATACATACACGGGCATTTCAACATTTTGATTTCAAATATCTTATTAGTAAACAAGATAGATTTGCATCGGATGAGTCAGTCCTCTAAAGGCCAAACAAAGAAATAATTATAATTCCAGAGCAGTCGCAGTAAACACTTCCCTGTGGCCTTATTCCAATGTCAGCACTTCATTTTACTGGTGACTGGATATCTGCTGTTCATTGTGAAATCCTTGAGTATACTTAACAACATGCTTAGAGTATATTGAGTTTATGGGGATGACCAAATGAAGCCTGAAAATTTATTGTAAGGAAATGGTGCAGATTATATGAGAGAGATTCATTCTAATTTAGGGCTGACCAGGAGCCTGTAAACATAAAGATTTGACTAGGACAGTGTTTAGACAGGTGCAGTCATGCCTGTTATCACTCTTGCTCATGGTCAGTGTCTCCCTTATTCAGTATATTTCTCTTAATTCTTGATTAGCCGCCTCCCAGAGCTGTCCCCAGAGGGTGACAACACTAATGCGAGCAGTTTTTACATGTGTTGTCTTCTTCATGCTCTCAGTAATCCCAAGAAGCAGGCACTACTATGGTTGTGTCATGTATGAGCAAAAGGGGTCTTGATTCAATGGACCCAAGATAGTTAAGTAACTAATAATTTTCTTCTCCCCCTAAAATGCATGTATGTTTCTGTTTGGCTTTGTCTGGCAGTCTAGCATGCACTTTCCTTTTGTAATTAATGGAGGGAGAAGTAAGCTATCATCATGTGTGTGGTCCTTTGGGTCAGCAGGGTTCTGCTTCCAGCTCTAGAAACTGTCAAGGGCCAGACCCCTTCTTCTCAATGCCTGGCAGCAAGAGTGTGGTGCATTAGCTGGTCCCAGTTAATTTAATTTCGAGACAGAATCTTGAGGAAAAAATGCAGATGAAGGAATAATGAGAATATACTTTTATTAGGTGTGTCTGACAATGGTAGCATTTGCAAGACCCAATGATACCCATGGAAGCCCACATACCATAAAACTAAATATTTAAAAGTTATTAATAAGTCTAATGACCTGTTTAATAATATGCATAATATTTTTATTCTCATACCTTGACAAATGTTCTTTTCATAAAAACAAGGTGACCAGGTTTGGATTTAGAACCCTCAGATCTGTTGGAGCAGCGTGCTGGATACTGGAAGCTTGAGGAGAGTGGACCCCTGGGGCTCGACCCTTGTCTTCCAGCCCTCTCTCTTTGTGTTCCCTTGTGCCCGTGCATATGCACACACTGGGTTGCAGATCCAAGCTCCATTACATCCCTCAACAGAAAGTTGTACCTTGGCCACCTGTGTATGGTCCAGAAAACTTCTTGAGTGGGTACAGCCTGTGAAGAGCCTGCATAGTTCTGGTGGTGGATTCAGAACTATTTATGCAAGGAATTCTGGGGTCTTATGTATCCAGAGCATGGTCAAGAAGACAGAATTTGGTGTTCCCTTTGTTTCGTAGATTTTTGCTTCATAGAGGAGGTCATATTCAGAAGAGGGCCAGGTTGTGTCTTTAAAACCCAGAGCTTAGTACAAGGGCTCTCCTTTCCTGGACATAGGGTGGTACTAGGTGGTGATATCCCGTCCAGGCATTTGTTACTTTTAGCTTCTAGATCCTCTTTGGTTCTTGTTGGTTTTCTAGGCAGGTTCTCTTACCTCATGTTCATATTCTCTGAGCCCTCTACATACTTTCAGTCCATTCCTTTGGCTTAGAATAGCCAAACTCGTTGCTGTTGTTGTTGTTGTTTACAAGTGGGATCCTTGTTTGAAACACGCAGTCTGTCATTTATCCCACAGGATGAGGATGGTAGGGGGGTTTCAGTGACTCCACAGTGATGGATGAAAACAGCCTGAATCATGTTAAGTACCATCAGTCCATGATGAATCATCTACTGTCCTCATGGAAAAACAGGTAGATAGGACCACTTCCCTGCCTTTTTACATAGTCTATCAGGTTCGCCATTTCTTATTTTTTTCTTTTCAGGGTAACCTGAGCTAACCCCTCCGGTGAAATATTGGGGGAGTGATACAGGGCCTTGTGCTGGTTGCTATAAACAGTAAAATGCTATTGAGTTACTGAAGGAACAATTAAAAATATCTTCCAGATTACCAAAGCAACAGATATCTGTTTGGGAAAAACTTGTAAATATTGACAAATGAAAAGGAATGCACTCATCCATAATCATCCTACTGTCCAGAGATAATCACTGCTATTAACAGATCACTGTTTTGAGCATATCTTTAATAAAGAAGGATCATACTGTACATGCTCATTTAAAACCTGTTTTTTCACCACACCTGTATTATTAGCACTTCCATTTCAATCAGTATCTCCAAAACTTTTTAAAAATGGGTGAGTATTGTTATCACTGAATGCTGTGATATTGTCTAAACTAATACTTATTGTTGGACATTTTGGTTGTCTTAAATTTTTACTATTAGAAACAATATTAGTGAACATCCTTGAAATGAAATAACTGTACATATGCTTAATTATTTTAAAGGATATACTTCTATAACTGGAATATTCATTTCAAAGATTTTCCATAACTGTAGTATTTGAATACTATTTAAAAACATTGTAACCCATGCAAGGAGTAATTATATACTAAATAGCATATATCTAGCATATATTTTGATTAAGAATTAGTAAAGTATAATTACAACCCAGTATTATTTAAGTCCTTTATATTAATTTAATGTGTTACATACAATAGACTTTGGAAAGACCTTCACACAAAACTGGAGGGGAAAAAAGTTTTTTTCAATTTAATAGCGACCTACTTTTCTGTTTCCTAAAAAAAAAAAAAACTTTGTTGTGTAATTCATATACCATACAATTTACCTAAAGAGTACAACTTATTTATTTATTTATTTATTTAAGATTTTATTTATTTATTTGAGAGAGAGAACACAAGCAGTGGGAGGGGCAGAGAGAGAAGCGGACTCCCCACTGAGCAGGGGGCCCAGCATGGGGCTTGATCCCAGGACCATGAGGTCATGACCTGAGCCGAAGGCAGATGCTTCACTGACTGAGCCACCCAGGCGCCCCTTAAAGGGTACAACTTAATTGTTTTTAATATATTCATTGAGTTGTACAACCATCACCACAACCAATTCTAGAAAATGTTCTTTACTCCCAAAAGAAACACTGTACTCCTTAGCCTCCGCCCCCAAACCGTATCTTCCCCAATCCTAGGCAATCACTGATCTATTTTCTGACTGTATGTATTTGCCTATTTTTGACATGATATAAATGAAATCACACAATATGTGGTCCTTTGTTATTGACTTCTTTCACTTAGTATGATGGTTTTAAGATTCACTTATGTTGTATCAGTAATTAGTTCCTGTTTATTGCCGAATAATGTTTCACTATATGGATATGTCTCATTGATCTGTCCAGTCGTCAGATGGACATTTGGGTTGTTTCCACTTTGGGCTACTATGAATAATGCTTCTGTGAACATTTACATACAAATGATTGTGTGGACATACATTTCGTTACTCTTGGGTACACATGTAGGAGTGAAATTGCTTGATCGTATGGTAACTCGATGTTTAACCATGTGAGGAACTACCAGATTCTCTGTTTTCCAAATCAGTTGTACCATTTTGCATGTCCACCAGTAGGATAAGAGGGCTCCAGTCTCTCTACATCCTTGTCAATACATGATATTATCTGTCTACTTTATTATAACCACCCTGGTGGCATCTTACTGTGGTTTTTATTTGAATTTCCTGATGTAGTTTCTCTATTAAAAAAAAAAAATTAGCCCTTAAAAAGAAGTCCAGAAACATTAAAAGTGTTAACTCCATTTCACAAGATTCTGTGTCAATAATTAAATTGATTTTCCTTTTAAATTCTTTTTTAAAGTAAAATAAGCTACAGACCTATAGTTGTTGTGATTCTTAAAAATATATTTTTAATAGATTATGGTATAGCTAAGCATTATCCTCCTTTTTTATAAATGTTGACATTCATCATTATCTGTCTGTGGTTTCTAAGAATTTATCGTTTGTAGCTTTATCAAGCATCATGACTAAGTTTAGGAAATAGAAAATTCCTAGATATCCCTCAGTTCAGAATGCTGTATTCTCTGATAGGAAAATTGATGAAATGTTCCTTTGAGAACAGATTTTAGAAAATCAAGAGCTTCTCTTCAATATATTTTTAATTCTTTGTGTCTTAAAAATGTTTATTAAAAGATGGATTTTTACTGTTGATTGACTCGGCTCAGAGGAGGATGTCTGATATGAAGCAATAATGATGTAGTGTTAAATACAGTGTGATGAACCATCTAATTGGATCTCGAAAGTTAAATCTTGCTGCAGAGGAAACAACTCTGTGATACTTTGAAAGCCGTATGTGAATAAATGTGCAGCTTTATTTTATGAAATGGTGTTCAACCCGTGAGGTAACCAAGTTTGATATCCTTGAGACTTTGAGGAAAGGCTGAAGGGCAACGTGGTGAATTTGTTTTTAATACAAATCTACATGCATATATTGTAGGTCTCAGATGGATTTGCAGAAAATCTTGTTCTCGGATGAATAAAAGTGTGGAAACTCGTTTGAATAAAAAAAATTCAGAGAGCAGTGTCTGTGGTGTAAGCTTGAACAGGTATTTCATCAACAACCTCAAGACACGGCTCGCGGGGCCTCGGGAAGAACCAAGCTTTATACTGATATATATTCTAAGGAAGGATTTGCGTTGCCTGTTGCATCAAGGACAAGATTGACTGAGATTCAGATCTAACCCCTGACTTCTGGAGAATGGACCAAACAGATGACATGGCCAGACTGAAAGATTCATCATAAATCTGAGGGGAGGGAAGGCTATGAAACAATACTAAGATAGCTACTGGATTGTGTTCACTAACTTGAATTTAGCTGCCTTAACCTGACCACTGTGTAGCAGTGTGACCTTGAACAAATTGCTCCATTTCTCTGACCTTTGTTTTCCTCATAAGTAAGGTGAAGGCAGCTAAATCCCAGGGTCATTGTGTGAATTAAATGGGATAATGTCTGTTCAGACAGCTTCTCATTGTCCTTCGTATAATAGGCATTCAAAAACAATAATGGATTGAACACTTAACTCTATGCCAAGCACTTTTTATTTTTTTTAAAGATTTATATATTTATTTGACAGAATGTGTGTGAGCGAGTGGGGGGGAGGGGCAGTGGGAGAGGAAGAGACAGAATCTCAAGCAGACTCCCTACTAAGCGCAGAGCCCAATGTGGAGCTTGACCCCAGGACCCTAAGATCATGACTTGAGCTGGGATCAAGAGTCAGATGCTTAACCAACTGAGCCACCCAGGAACCCCTGTGCCAAGCACTTTTAAAATGCCTTATATCTATTGGTTCTTATAATCTTCACATCAACCCTAAAAGGAAGGCATAGTATTTTTTTTTTTTTTTTTTTTTTTACAAATACAGGACAGAAACTCAAATACAGAAAGTTTCAGTGACTTACCTAAGTTCACACAGCTACTAAATAGTGAGCCCAGGATATGAACCCAGGCAGCAGTTTTAAACATCATACTATTACTACACGAATATGTTCAAGCAAATATAACTTTAGAGTCATAACACACATCTAGTATAATTTAATATATAATTATTATGTTTATACCAAAAACTGAAGTTACTTTCTTAAAAATTAGTTTTGGTAATAATAATAAATCTAGGACATAAAAATTTAGAAAGCAGGGTTATTTCATGGGTTTTGTAGTCATCCTTAATAAGATGACTTCATAAAATGATATAATTCTTTTTTTTTTATTGAGTATTTGAGGTCTATTCCCATAGGTCACATAACATGATTATTGTAGTATTTGAGTCAAATAAATTAACTTGGACTTAACTCCCAGTGATTTTAAAGACAGGTAGCATCATGACTTTTAACAAATACATCACCTAAAAGCCAGGAAGAGTCACCACACCGCTATGCCATAATTAAAGGTGTTGGTCATGACTCAATCACTAGGTCTATAACCACTCCTTAAGTGTATTAATCATCATAGCACTGCAGGTCAAGCCTACACCCTAAAATTTAGGCCCCAAAGTGCACTCCAGATCAAATTCTGGACTCACATTTAGAGTGAGTCTCCTGGTAAGATTACCATTTTAAAGCAAGCACTGACACTGACTCTAACTTAGGGCTCTGACTCTATGATCATCTGCATATGGATATTGAGTCCTTTCTTCCTCAGAGACAGGTGATTGATTCAGCTAAGGCCCTAAAAAATGCTCTGTCTAAAAGGGCAGCCACTAGCCACCTGTGCCTATTGAGCAGTGAAAATATGCCTAGCCAGAAATGAGATATGGTGTAAGAGTAAAATACACACCAGATACAATAAACTTAGTACCAAAAAAAAAAAAAAGAATGCGAAATATCTCATTAATATTTTTTTATAATGAGTGCAGGTTAAAATGATGACATTTTGAACATATTTGGTTAAATAAACTATATTATTAAAATTAGTTTCACATGTTTAACTATGAATGTGGATACTAGACAATTATAAATTATGCATGTGATTTGCCCTGGATCTCTGTTGAGCAGTGCTGCTCTAAGAAAACTGATAGAAAGATTCTGATGCTTTTTTGGAGGATGGAGAACTGAAGTCTTCAAGTTAGTGGTCTGGGAAGTACACTGCCAACCAGAGAAATAGAGTAAAACTTGGGCTGAGAAGAGAAAGCCCTTTGGAGTAGGTCTGTGATTTCAGTAGAGCCTTTGACCCCACAAAAGATGAAGGCTTACTACGTGTGTAGAGTCAGGGAGTTTGAGTTAACTGGAGAGTGTTCCAGGGTTGAGATTTTGCATTGTGCAGCTGCATAGTAGTCTAATAGGCAAAACCATCGATGCAGGGAAGTTCTTGGGAAATAGACTCTGAGGCAGAGATGAGCATGCAGGACGTTTACTGGTGAATACTCTTAAAATTAACACCTGCAAGGTAAGGAAAGAAACAAGATTAGGAAGAGTGAGAAATTCAGCTTCTTCAGCTAACCCCATGAGGATCTCTGAAGTTGGGATGGCCCTTTAGAGTTCAAGTTCAAGCAAAGGCAGTGGGAATTTATGCACCTACGTCAGTCATTGGATACAGGTTGTCCCTGGGAAGGCAGTGTGACCTTGGGTGAGAGGCTCTCTTCAGTCAGGGGTGACCTTGGCAAGGCTCAAGAGCTAAGTGCGGTCAGTGGGAAGGGTGGGCATAGGTCCTTCAGTCTGAAAAAGAGTCTGGGCAACACAGCAGCACAGCAGCATCAACTACAGGTCATTCCTTGCTATGAGTGTTCTGTTTCTTTGTATGGTTGGAGTACAACCTTCAAGGATTCCAGTGGGCTTCCTGGAGGAAAATTATAGACCTCATCACTGCAGCTGGTCACACCTGATACCCAGTTTCTATCTTCTGTCCATTCCAGATTCCCCTAATCCTCAAATATAACCTCCACTCTTCTAGATGGATCATCTTGATGCTGTGAGACCCTGGGTACTATACTTTCCTCAGGCTGTGGCTGTCGAACATGTCCATTTACTAACACAAATTGTCAAAGGTATTCTGAAAGTGGATTATCTGAGTGCCCAACATATGCCTCTTAGTTTGTTCATGGTACTATAGCAAAAATACTGTAGACTGGTATTGTGGCTTAAACAACGACATATATTTCTCAGTTCTGGAGACTGGGAAGCTCAAGGTCAAGGTGGCAACACATTTAGTGTCTGGTGAGACTCTGCCTCCTGGTTCATACATGAATGCTGTCTTCCCTGTGTCCTCAGTATGGTGGAAGGGGTGAGGGACCTCTCTAAGGTCTTCTTTGTAAGGGCACTAATCCCCTTCATGAGGGCTCCACCCTCATGAACTAATTACCTCTCAAAGGCCCCTCATCTAAATACCATCACACTGGGGTTAGGATTTCAACATGTGAATTTGGGGTGTACACAGACATCCAATCCATTGCAGCCTCCCTGTAATGGCAGCTCTGTCTCCTGCGATGGAGGACCACAGACAATCAGAGTTGATTATATCTATCAGGAGGGTGACTTCTTTTCTTGAATGCTGGTCTCTTGCCATAAGAAATTCAAATTGCCCAGGCAGCTACCATAGGTTAAATTTCAATGGGATGATGACATGCCTATGGCAGAAACATTATCCCTTTGGGAACCAAGATCTTTAAAACCACAGATCCTAGAGTTTCAGAAACAAGAAACGCACATTCCTCAAAGGGGTGATTAGGAGTGTTGCTCAAGACACCACCTCTGCATCTACTCCTTGGTTCTCACCTAGGTATTCTACTTACTAGGGACCTGTAGCCATATCATGCTCATTGATTTAGGGTATATGCTGTGTCCTGGAAGATGTTATTACATCTCACAGGGAAACATACCTGAGTTTGCACCTCCATTGTGTTTAAACAGGCTGTTTTGTCACTCTGTCCAAATGGCATCTTCTGAGTGATGTGGCATGTAGATCCTTTGGGACCAGAAGATCCTATCGTCATGTACCCCACTGATGGTCCTGATTTACTTTAAAGTGGGTCCCTTGGACTGACATAATAAATGAAATGACTATCATTGAATCCAACGCTGTAAGCTCTCAGAAAGTGATGTCAGCTGAGACCCGGTAGGTAGGAAAGCAAATCCATATTCAGAGTATACCTGTTACTGTCAAGATAAATCACTGTGTACACTGTGGGCAACTTGCACCAGGTAGTTAGCTGATGTCTCAAGGAATGATGTGATATTGGGGACCAAACTTAAGCCTTTGTTTCTGGTAGGTTGATATTTGGTTTGGTAGCACCAAGAGCTAGACCAGCTTAAATGAGAGGGAACCCCTGCTGTTAGTGCCGTGTACTGTCTCTACACCTTACACCAAAGCTACTCCCTTTATCTGTCCTTCATGTTACCACTGACGTTGCCAATGACAGAAGCTGACTGAGGCATTTGGTTTTGTTGTCCCTTTCAGGATAGATGCTTTCTGGTGGGTGTTAAAATGCAGCTCAACGATTTTCATACGTTATACTCACTCCCACAGTTGCAGCTACATGCTTCTACTCCAGATATCCTTGTCTGTGATCTGACCTCTCTCGGCCCTTGACTATTTCTCCAGGTTATTCATCACCACCCACAAATTGGTGTGTGTTCCAACCTGAAGCTACGTCTAGTTCTACACAAACTAGATGACCAGGTGTACTGGTCATACTTGGGGAAGAGCTGCCCCTAGGAAGGGATTGTGGCATCGACAGGTGTAGCTTTCCTCACCAAAAGCCAGTTCCAGGAGAGCTGATGGTTGAGGACTGTCCTCAGCAGCCCTCTAAGCAGCGGAGGGACTATATGCTTCCGTGCTGAGGAGGCACCTGGGCTGAGTATAGCACCCAATAGAGGCTATTTTATCTTTGCTTAATCTAAGGCTATGAATCAGCATTGCATTATTATCGTAAAAGCTCAAGTTGAAGATGAACATGGAAATCAACTGTAGTGGAAAATTGGGAAATGAATGAATATTTAGTACCCTGAGTATCCCTACTTATTTCCTCATTCTTCTTTGATTGCATTTAAATATATTTTTTACTTTCTGGATGTGTCAGATAGGGGTGACTACCTAGCTCTGAATTATTGAAGGAAGCACAGAGAGTTGTGGCTAAAAGCAGGTAGAGAGTAAAGTGGGCAGGTCTAGCACGTAGGTGGCAGAAAGGACATCTGTGGCCCGTTGGGGGCCACAGACTAGACAGATCATGCAAGTGAGTCACTACGTGCATGTGGACACAGTCACGTGTCTTTGGATCATCTGTGTAGAGACTCCAAGACGATGCAAACTTCACTTAGGTCTCTCGCGTTCCTGCGTTACTGGTTCGTAAGTTCTGCCTGCAGTGAGTTATTTAGCCTGGATGAGTTCTTGGAGCTGCAGAAATACTTCTCTCAACTCCCTGGGAGGAGCTTATGCAGTGAATGAATCTGGCTGGATTTTATCAGGGTCTCAATCAAAATAGAAGTCATAACTTTTGTTTAACAAACCAAGTGCTCTGGAATTTGAGAAACTGACATGATTTTACATTCATTTATATTAATTTCTTTTACTGCTCATTTTAAAGAAGAGGATTATTACTATAACATCTCTTAGCAAAATAGCTTGGCAGACAAATTTACTGAAGCTGAATATTATTTCAGTAGACTCATTAAATTTCTTTCTATGCCACGGTGAGCTCAAAAGATACCACTGTCCTTTCAGGAATCCCTAATTCAGTAAGTTCTTTATATGAATCACACTAATGACTCTTTAGAGCTCCTTTGCCTGAACTATTCAGTATCTATTTTACCCTAAAGCAAAAGTTTTGGTAAGGTATGTAACAAACCCTTACTAGTACATTTGTAATAGAAGTCTCAGGAGGGATTGAATTAAAGTTTAAAGGCAATGAGTCTAAATAACACTATTAAGGATTTTTCTGTAAGAATTCTGAGGGTGATCATTTAAATTTTAGTAACATTGACACTAACATTCTTCTGAAATAAGTCAAGTATTTTAAAAGTATTAAAAAGCCACCATTTTCTTTATATATTACTGAAAACCCCTGTGATGCAAATTCTGGTTATGACAGTGATTCAAGCTTAAAGTATTTCCTACTGTAACAGCACAGCCACGGATTGTGTGTTTAATCTCCTTGATACTATACCCTCGGTTATCACCTGACCAAACAAGAACGGACTTCCATTAACAAGACACTGTCCTCTAGGAAATATCCACAGTTTACACCAAACTATGAAAGTCTGAAACTGCTGCAACACAGCATATAACTGTTCCCTTCAGTTTTCTTAGAAGAACCTTCTGCTGATAAGAGGCAATTGGACGGTCCTCTTAGGAAAAATCTGAGTTAATAGAAAAGTGATGAATGAAGATCTCAGTAAACATTTGAGATAGACTCTATGGCTCCCACATTCCTTAATATTTTGGAACATTTTATGATACTTGAAACACACTCTCAGAGTAAAAAAAATAACCAAAGACAAAAACTGTAAAGAGAATATTTAAAAATTATTTTATCCCAGGGAGACAAACCCTGTGAATCAGATCAAATGTTAGTGAATACTCTTTTTTATATGATATATTCAATACCTAAATATAATTTAACATATGAAAGCCATATGCATACTGGTTGGTAATATTTTTTGGCTATTTTGTATCATTAAAATATATTTCATACCAATAAATACATTTCTAAAATATGGTTTTTTATTGTTTGGTTTAGTTTATTATATAAATATAACATACATAAATAAATCAATCATGTATTATTGATTATTTAAGCTGTTCACAATTTTCACCATTATAAAAATGCTGTGAAATTAAATATTGATGCTAATTCTTAATAATTCCACAATCATAAAGTCCCAGAATTAGAATTGCTGTATGCACATTTTAAGGCTTTTGATAGTTTTTAAGGTCTTTACTGTCTTAAGCACAGTTCTAATAAATTTGGGTCACATTCCTGGAGTAATAGCAGAAATTAATTATGTGAACACACACCTGACATCTTTGGGGTTACTTTGCTTCCCTTAAAGCACACCTGAAATTTCATGTACTGACGAGAAACAATCTGATTAAAAAAATGGTTAGAGGGCCTAAGTGGACATTTTTCCAAAGAAGACATAGAGATGGCCAACAGACACATGAAAAGACGTTCAACATTGCTAATCATCAGGGAAATGAAAATCGAAACCACAATGAGATATCACCTTATACCAGTTAGAATGGCTAATATCAAAATGACAAGAAATAACAAGTGTTGGTGAAGATATGGAGAAAAAGGAACCCTAGTGCACTGCTGGTGGGAATATAAGTTGGTACGACCACTGTGGAAAACACTGATAGTCCCTCAAAATATTAGAAATAGAAATACCATATGATCCAGTATTTCACTATTGGGTATTTACCCAAAGAAAATGAAAACACTAATTTGAAAAGATATGTGCTCCCCTAAGTTTATTGAAGCATTATTTATAATAGCCAACATATGGAAGCAGCCTACTTGTGTCCATCAGTAGACAGACAGATAAGGAAAATGTGGGGTGTTTGTGTGTGAGCGTACATACATACATACACACACACATAGCATATACATAACAAAATACTACACAGCCATAAAAAGGATGAGATTGTGTCGTTTGAGACAACATGGATGGACCTTATGCTAAGTGAAATAAGTCAGACTGAGAAAGAAATACCATGTCATTCTACTCGTAAGTGCAATCCAAAAAATAAATAAATAAAAAGCAGGATCAGACCTATAATTACAGAGAACAAACTGATGGTTGCCGGAAGGAAGGGGGATAAGGAGTTGGGCAAAATGGATGAAGGGGAGTGGGAGATACAGGCTTTTAGCTATGGAATGAATACGTTATGGGAATAAAACCCACAACATAAGGAATATATTCGATATTGTAATAGCCATGTAACGGGACAGATGGAGCTATACTTTTGGTGAATATAGCATAATGGATAAGCTTTTCAAACACTGAGTTGTACACCTGAAACTAATGTAACATTCTGTGTCAACTATACAAGAAGAAAGGAAAGAAAGAAAAAAAGAAAGAGAAAGTATCTCAATAACAGTAAGTTACATTGGGGGGGAGGTGTCTTTCAGGTATAGCAAAGAAGAAAAAAATGTTGAGTATCATTGAAATATAGTCTAAAAATAGATATTATAGAGAAACTAAGAAAGCACATTAGAAGCATGTAGATTAGCCTTGAGCATGAAAAGAATGCATCTCAGAAGAAATTATATCTAAGATGATCTATGAAGGATAAAGATAAGTGGGATTAGTTAGTTGCAAGTGGACACGGGCAAGGAGGGATGACAGGAGTAGTCCCACCAGAATCAACAGCAACTGCTAAATGTTGAAAGTGAGAAACAGTGTATTTAGGAAATGAAAATAATTCATAATAGTAGGACTGTTGAGTTCAAAGATATGTTGGTGGGAGAGAAATGAGGTTAGAGAGGTAAGATTGGAATAGAGACATGTAGGAATTGTAAACTGTCGTAAGTAGATTTTACTTTAGAGTCACGAGAAATCATTGATTGGTATTAAGCAAGGGAACAGCATGATTTTGTTTGAAATTGACAAGGATCAGTTGGACTACATTTGCTAAGTGGATTGGAGCAGGGCCAAGTTAGAAGCAGGAGGGAAAATTACAATAAGGCTACAAGAAATGATGACAGCATGACATGTGGTGATGCCAGCGGGGAAGAAGGATTGGGGCCGGTTCATCTACTGGGGACAAGATGTTGTGAATGCTGGAATGGAGAGTGTGGGATGAGAAAGAGCAAAGAATGGGCCCCAGAAATCTGATTTGAGCATCTGAGATGCCACTCACTGAGAAAGGGAACACTTTCTCGGAGAAGCAAGTGTAGAGAGGGAGGCAACGGGTATTGCATTTAGTTTGGATAGGTTGAGATTGAGAAACATACAAGATAATCCCACGCTTGCTTGAGCAAGCAGTCGAGTCTGAAGCTTAGGGGAAAAAAGGAATAGGCCGAGATAAAGACTGGGACATTGGAGTTAATAATATATAGTAATCAAAAACAATCAAGTGGATTATCACCCAGAGAGAATGTAAAGACTGGGAAAAGAATACAGTTTAGATCAGAATCCCCAAAGATACCAGTGTATAAAAGGCAGAAGATTACAGCAAAGAAATCTGAAATGAAGCAAACCAAAAAAACAAAACAAGAAGAGTACAGGTCGGATAAATGGAGGCAGGAATAGGATCATGCCTTTTTGATAAAGCTTGTGGAGAAGATCAGAAATCTCCATAAATGTGTTTTTAAAGTTAGTCTATTTAACAGTTAAAACTTAAGATACAAAGGTCCTCATTCCTTAACTATAATTAACTCTTTTACAATATGAAGAATATCCTCCAACTAATAAAATCAAGAGCAATTTATGAAACATTTATAATCTTTGACATACTTGGTGAACTAAACCTGTGAGAAGTAGATATTTGGGTTCAAATGAGTCACTCAAATGTTCAGTAGGCAAATTCCATGAGGACAAAAATGATCTGAGTCATAAATGGTAGAGTCCCTGAATCAGGAACAGTAAATCAACTTGGCATATGGGCGACTACGAATTTAAGAAAAGCCTCAGAGTAAAGACTCTCTACTTGCAGAAATGTAATGTTTTTGCTTGGTATTTCTGTCACAAAAAAAGTGCTAGACAGATTTTATAGAAATGTTAAAGGATGTGTTTGGAATCATTTGACTTAAAATATAAACGACATGGCAGAGAGCAAGTTTGTGGGGGAAGGGGGCCCCAGACAGAGGCTGGCAGTCAGCTCCCCAGGGCAGATGCAGTCACGGATTGCTGACCAAGCGGTGACTCGCTGGCCATGCCCAACCCCGAGAGCAGAGCTCCAACTGGAGAGACAGGAAAGATTGATTAGTTTATTTATTAATGGTTCGTAAATCTCCTGAGCAATGCTGGACAGTGAGGACTTATAATTAAAGTTATATGAGGCTGAAGTTATTATTCTTTGTGAATATTGCAGTGTAAATAAGATATGTACCGCCTTTCAAAAAAATTATAAAGACAGTTATCATTAATGATTAGCTTTTGGTGTGCTGTCCTTTACTGCCTTAAAAAAGAGGTAGAGAAAGGTTTTCTCTCCTCTACACACGACTGAAGATTATTGGCATGAAAAGTTAGTTTTGATCAACTTTCCATTCAAATTTCTGGTTCTCTTCTTTTTCACTGACTGCTCCATTCAGCAGTGCCTTGGTTACTGTTTCTTTGTCTATAATGAAAATCCACCTAAGGGATCCACATGTTCGTTTTCTTCAGCAGCGTAAGACCCATGCCAAACCTCGGAAAGTCCTGCCTATACTTTCTCTTCTATCTGTGTTTATTTTTTCCCTTTCTGAGAAGTCATCAGTTTTTTTCCCATCATAAGTTTTAAGTAAACCTGAGAACAGTGACTAAATTAATGGTGTATCAACAGGTGTGTGTTTGCCTTGGCAACTTTTCCAAGTCAGAAAAATAAATATTCTTTTTATGACACAGAATCTTCTACACCAGAGCATAAGGTGAACAAATAACCCAATAACTTTGTCATGTATGTTCTAGTGGTAGCTCATTAACGTATGGAAGATCTGTGTTTCAACTCACAAATCTGTGTTTAAATTTGCTTTGCTCAACCTGAGTCATAGTTGGTGTGTTCTGTTAGGACTTTTGGTTTGCTGCTTCTCTCTTCCTACAGCATTTTGTTTTGTCTCATATAACTTTGTTTTTTTCGAAGTTGTTTTGGATATTTTAGCTTTGTTATTTCTCTATAAATTTTGCAATCAATTTTTAAAAAAGATTTTATTTATTTAACAGAGAGAGATAGGGAGCATGAGAGAGAGAGCATGAGAAAGAGAGAGCACAACAGGGGTGAGGGGCAGAGGGAGAAGCAGACTCCCCTGCTGAGCAGGGATCCTGATGTGGGGCTCGATCCCTAGACTCCAGGATCGTGACCTGAGCCAAAGGCAGATGCTTAACCAACAGAGCCACCCAAGCACCCCCAGTTCATCAGTTTCTTAAAAAAAAAAAAAAAAAAAAAAGGCTTTCAAGATTTTGATTGGCATTGAACTGACTCAGTGGATCTATTTGGTGTGAATTGACCTCCAAACAATATTGAGTCTCTGGTCCATGAATACAGTATCTCTTCATTTATGAGCTCTTTGAAATCTTTCAACACTTTTTTAAGGATTTATTTATTTATTTGACAGAGAAAGACAGCCAGCAAGGGAGGGAACACAAGCAGGGGGAGTGGGAGAGGAAGAAGCAGGCTCATAGCAGAGGAGCCTGATGTGGGGCTTGATCCCGTAACACCGGGATCACGCCCTGAGCCGAAGGCAGACGCTTAAAGACTGAGCCACTCAGGCACCCCTTTCAACAGTTTTTTTATAGTTTTTGGCATGTAAATCTTACACATATGTTGTTAGGTTTATCCCTACATAGTTGACATTTTTTGATGCTATTGTAAATGGTACTTATTTAAAATTCATTTTTAAATCGTTCGTTGCTATCCCATAAGGATACAATTGATATTTGAATTCTTGTATCCTTTTTTTTAAAGTTATCTTAATCATTTTATTTATTTAATTTTTTTAATAATAATTTTTTGTTATGTTAGTCACCATACAGTATACCCTTAGTTTTTGACGTAAAGTTCCATGATTCATTATTTGGGTGTAACACCCAGTGCACCATGCAATACCTGTGATCTTGCTAATTCACATATTAATTGTTGCCATTCACCTATTAATTCTAATAGCCTTTTTGTAGATACTTTGTAATTTTCTGTATAGACAGTCATGTCCGATGACAAAGACCATTTTGTACATTCTTTTCCAGTCTGTGCTTTTTTAATTTCTTTTTCTGGCCTATTGCACAACAGCAGCAACATGCTGACGGGGAGTGGTGAGAGCATATGTCTTTGCTTCCTAATTTAAGGAAGAAAGCGTGTAATCTTTCAACATTAAGTGTGATATTAGCTGAAGTTTTTGTTTGTTTTTATAGATATCTCTCATTAGTTTGCTGAGATATTTTGGGGGGGTTGTTTTTTAAAATCAGGAGTGGGTGCTAAATTTTGTCAAATGCCTTTCTAGCAACTCTTGAGATGATCATATGTTTTTTCTCACACGGTCTGTTGATATGGTGAATTACATTGATTGATTTTCAAATGTTGAGATAGTCTTCCATTCTTGGAATAAACCTCTTCTGGTTGTGATGTATTATCATTTTTATGTTTGCCTTAGTCAACTTCCTAATAGTGTATTGAGGATTTTGTGTCTATGTTTCTGAAAGATATTGGTCTTTAATTTTCTTATAAAGTTTTTATGTTTTTTAACTGAGAGAATGCATTGAGAAGTAAATTTTCCTTTTCTATTTTCTGGAATAGTTTGTATATAACTAATTTTATTCTTTAAATGTATTCACTTTGTTTTATTTCCTTTTAAAATGTATTCACCAGTGAATCCACCCTAGCCTGGAATTTTCTTTTTTTTTTTTTTTTTTGGAAAGATTTTTAACCACAAATTCAACTGATTTAATACAAGTGGAGCTATTCAGGTTTTCTAACTTTTTTTTGTTTTAAGAGAGAGGGTGTGTGCATGCAAGCAGGGGTTGGGGAGGTAGAGGGAAAAGGAGAGAGAGAAAATCCCAAGCAGACTCCTGCTGAGCATGGAGCCTGGTGAGGGGCTCAGACCGTAGGACCCTGAGCTCATGACCTGAGCTGAAATCAAGGGTTGGTTGCTCAACTGACTGAGTCACTAGGGCACATCATTTTTTTTTTTTTCGATGATTTAACTCATTATGAATTCAACCTTTTTATCTTTGGTAATATTTTTTCCTCTGAAATCTACTTTTTCTGATTTTTTTTTTTTACTTTTTCTGATATTAATATAGCTATTCCAACCCCTTTTTTTGACTAGTTTTAGCATGTTAAATATTTTTCTGACATTTATTTTTGACATATGGTGTATCTTTTTCCGTAATTTGTATTACTGCATATTTGGTCTTTATATCTAAAATGGATTTCTTATCTTTTTTTTATCCCACTTGACAATCTCTGCCCTGTAATTGGAGTATTTATTACATATAATGTCATTACAGTATAAGTAGATTGAAACCTATCATCTCATAATCTGTTTTAACTTGTCTCACATGTTTTTATAGCTGTTGCTTATTTTCTATCCCTTGCCTTATTTTGGATTGATAATATTTTATTGTCCTACCTTATCTCCATTTGCTTATTAGCTATAGTTTTGTTAAATAGCATTAGTGGTTGCTCTGAAGTTTCTAATATACATATTTACCTTCATAGTCTAACTTGAGGTGATACTATAGTATATCTGTTATATACTATACAAAATATGTATTCCTTTCAATATGGTGGTCTATATACTGGAATACAATTAATTTTCTTATAATCAGTTTAGACTCTTCAGGGTTGCTTCTAAGCTTTGTTACAGCAGTATCAGACAGAAAAGTCTTTAATTTATAGCTAATTTATCCCCATTACTGAGGGAATTCCCTCTGAGGACTCTGCCTAATGTCCTCTTAATTAGCAAGTTTTTCTCCTCTGGCTTTGTGGGTTCTCAGAATTGTTACACTACTCTCTTTTGGTGGCTGTTTCGTCATCTAGTATAATTTCTGTGCGTGCATGTGCAGACCTATACTCAGGAGTCTGAGGACACCCTTTTCCAGCTCTCCGGAATTCTCTTCCTTCACAGCACCCTCTTCTTCCAGTAGTTTGCCCTGAACACCAAAACCTGCTCTTCAACTCGGGAAAACCACTAGACTCCATTTTGCCTTCGCTCCTTACCTTGTAGCTGTGACAGCCTCCAGGCATTGATCTGGGGCTCTCCTAAAGTGTCCTCCTTTGTTTTTCTTTTCTGAAGGATGACTGTCATTCCTACCTGCTGTTCAAAGTCTGAAACTATTTATAAAAACATGTGTTTGTATGGTTTCTAGTGATTTTAGGTGGAGAGTTAATCTAGTCCTAGTTTTTTCCATTGTTGTCAAAGTGGAAGTCCTTTTTCAATTATTATAGGCACATAAAAGGATTATTTGTTTAATATAATATCATTTCATATAGTTCTAATAATAATCCAGCAACTGTGTCAAAGCGTCTTATAAGCTTTAGTAGTTTATCTTTATAGTCTCTTGGGTTATCTATTTCAAAAATTAAATTGAATGTTAATAATGTCAGTTTTGTCACTTCCTTTCTAAATCTTTTATCTATTAATTTTTATTTTATTAATTTTTATACAAATTAGACAGTGCCTACTAAGTCAGGAAATTACATTTAAAATGTGCTCTAAAACAAAGTCAAATTAGAAAAAAGTTGTATGCATGTTAAAGCTTTTGGTAGTTTGTTTTTTTGGGTTTTTTTGCACTGTGCTAAAAATCAAATCTATCTTACAGTAAGACAGTGTGCTGTCAACCTTAAAAATTAAACAACAAAGGTTATTGAGCTGCGAATGAGTTTATTTGAGAATAGCAAAACAATTGAAATTCAGGACATGCAAACTATGGCAAACCATAGACAAGTCTGGAGAACAAAAAAGGGGAGCATCCTTTTATAGAGGAAAGGAGGAAGCTGGAAGAAGTTGTTTTGAACAAAAGTTCGTGGGAGGAAAATGAGAGTTAAAGTGGTGGCGGCTTCTCATTGGCTACCAGGGAGGGCAGCTTGCGGTTGCCGGGTCAATAGAAGATCTTCCTTCTTCCTCCTAGACTGTGTAGTTGTGACAGGTGGTAGTGGGTGAGAGCTCCCTCTTCATGACTCCCTGACTCCATTTTGAATGACGTTTTCTTTATTCATTTTCACATTTTCCCTTTTAGATAAAGATTGTTCCTTGAAAGCATCACTGATGAGGAGTCAGCCTTTTCATATTTAGTGGGTTTGTCCCTTGATGCCAGGAAGGACATTTCCTGGTTGTCATGTCCCATATTGAAGAACAGTCAGAGAAATTGGAAAGTGTTTAAGGCCACCCTGAGTAACAAGGAAGGGCAGGAGGAGAACTCTGAGGCATTTCCTGTTTATAAGTCTATATCTTCTCAAGGTTGTAAGTGTTAGAAATCACCTTTGAGCATTGAGACAGAATCACCCTATTGGGTACATTGTTTTTACAAAGGTTTGGCAGGTAAAGTTCTTAAATGACTATATGAAGCAAAATTAGGAGCAGAATAATAATGGTCCTAAACCAGGAGGCCTAACCTGAAGGTAACCAGCTAAACAGATCAAAGACCACGGGTCAGGACACCTGGGTGTCTCAGTCAGTTAAATGTCCCACTCTTGGGGTTTTGGCTCAGGTCAGGCTCTCTGGGTCATGGGATTGAGCCCCGCTTCAGGCTTCACACTCAGCACACAGAGTCTGTTTGGGATTCTTCCCCTCTTCCTCTGCCTACCCCTCTGGCCCTCCCCCAGCTCATGAGAGCATGTGCTCGCTCGCTCTCTCAAATAAATAAATAAATAAATAAATAAATAAATAAATAAATAAAATCTTAAAAATAAAAATAAGACCAAGGGTCAGTTAAGTTTTCTCCTAACCTGGGATTAAAAATATAAAAATAAGTTATTCTAAGTTCCAGAGGTTACCCTCTTAGTGGTGGCCTAGGAAATAGGAATGATGGCATTGTCTTTCCAGGCTAATGCCAAAGTAAAGGAAAGAAGCGGAAGATGAAAGGGGTTTATGTTAGTTAAAGTACGAAGTCTTCATCATGTCTTCGGCATGATACAGATGAAAGAGACATGAAATAATAAAGTAAGTTCTTCATGGGAAATTTGGGAGCTTTTGCTTTATACAGGCATATACAACCTATTCTAACTTGAAAAACATGTTTTATCAAAATTTTCCAGTAGCCAGTGTACAATATCATCCCATTGGTTTTGTAGTGATCTAAGAATTAAGGAAAATTCATTACTACAAGGAGTCCTTGCTGGTTTCATGTTCTCCACAAGAGTCATTAGTGAAAACTGGCTTTAAACTGCATAGAAGCCATCTCTAATAGTAATTTAATGACATATCTCACCATGACATAACACTTGAGGTTTGTTTTCTTTTTAAATACGAACAGCAATCATGTCACTAGGCAACTAAAAAATTAAGCTTCAAAGAATAAACATCCTTTTGAAAATAAATTTAATTTCATTTTAACCTGGAGACAGAAGATGCTGTTTGATAAAGATATAACAAAAGTTGTTGTGTATGCTTTAAATAATTTCACTTGTGGGTATTAACATTTTGAATAGTTTTTAAAATATCATTGTTGTATTTAAAATTGGGAATTTACTGTCAGACCTACAGACAAAGTCTTTATAATTATTTTTCTTCTTAATGTTCCAGCTTCCCTCTTTGTATAATCAGCTGATAATTCATATGAAGAGTCAATCCAATTTGTACACATTGTTCTTTATATACACCATGACATCTGTATTATCTATTGTAGCTTTTGCTTTTTAAAAGACATGAAAAATAATTCAAACGATTTTATATTTAAATAAATGATGCATTATTACTTTGATGAAACAGGTTATAGAAAGTAGTTGTTGAAATTTATATTTTAAGGATTTTTAAGAGGATGGCGACTAACATTCTTTGTCTTCAATAAGGAGTGTTTGAGCAGAAACTTAGAAAATTGAGATCAACAAAGTGGGAGAACTTCCTACCAAAAGAAGTTTGATATTGAATTTCATTTGGGTCTCTGCAGATGTATGTTAATATTTAATATTTAAGTATTTACCTAGCTTAGATGAATATCCCAGTTNAGTACAAAGATGGGCTTCAGAGATTATCTAGGCACTAAAATATAGAAAGTTAAAAGTACAAAAATCATCTAAGATGTTATAAACCCCTCAGGTTTAGATAAGGAAAGTAAGTTCAGAAGTTTAAGAAACTTATCACAAATGATTTACCTGGTTTAAGCAAAATTCACATTAAAATTGCACATTGCATTTTGTAAAAGAGAAGAGTGGACCCAGATAAATGTGTAGTTTTAGTCCCCAAATCAGTTTCACAAGTATGTTCTTCTTTACTGGGTTTCGAATGAGTAATACACTTCCAGGTGCTGTTACACTGGGAGTCCAGATGCAGTTGTCAGTCTGTCCCTTTAAACTTCCCGATACAGTTGTGTGATTTAGAATAAAAGCCTCCTTCTGAAGATCAGCCTCAAGCTGAATTTAATCTTAGGGCTTTGATGGACTTAGTCTATGAATGAACTTGGATACTCAAATATTAGAGTTAGAAAACAGTATTTCTGGGACCAGGTGGGAGCTTTCCTACAGACAGAAACCACAGTCTTTCTGGCTTGGTTTTTATTTTAGTTGTTTGTTTTTGAGCATCAGTTGTCCAGTAAAAAGAGATATCTGGAGTAATCTTCTCCAAGAAAGACAGGGTTCAAACCTTATAGAAACACTAGTGGTTCAGAAGGAAGACAGTTTCTTGAATTGACTTGAAGGAGGGGGCACAGCTGTCTAGCATGATGCTAACTCTGTAACATAAGTGATATACTCGGGTAACGGAAGGCTGATGATCATTGTAGTTTCTGTGGGAATCCTTTATCAGGCACAGGGAAGTTGTTTAATTTGACAGTGGTTGAACAATCTGTGATTCATAGCTCTACAGACAAGAGAGGATGTAATTTTCTGGTCTTCATTATTGAGATCAATAAGCAAATTGTATAGAAGGACATGCATGTCTGAAATAATGAAACAGAGTTGCCAGACCTATTTTCCTTATTCCTTCTCTTTACTTCACAAAAGACCCCAGAAAGATGGGATTTGAAAATAAATACATACATACATACATACATACAAATCATCCCTGTTAGTTATTTATGTTTGGTGAAGCATACTGCACATAACTTGAGGTGTATGGAAGAAAGTGCATAATAAGAAGCTATTACCTTTCTAAGGTTGGAAACAATGAATATGGAAAGCAGTGCAGAAAATGTATAAGATGTGATGGCATGTGTGTCTGTAGGGGGTTGAGTGCTGGGGATGGGAGGGAGCAAAGGAAGCCAGATATTTTATTGAAATACGGCATAAACTAGAGGCTGAATTATTATGCTTAAATTCTCTCTTCCAAACCCAAGTCACCATATGCTGACTATATTCCACTTTTTTGCTTCCTAAATTATGCAGCAAAAAATGCTTTGCACATAAATCATATTTTGTTAAACTCAGCTCCGAGTGGGTTCATGTAAATTATTTTAAGTCCAATCTTAACTTTTTTCCCCCTCAGAATGAATTCTTCATTTTTACCACAATCTATTTCTTTTTTTTTTTTTTTAAGATTTTATTTATTTATTTGACAGAGATAGACAGCCAGCAAGAGAGGGAACACAAGCAGGGGGAGTGGGAGAGGAAGAAGCAGGCTCCTAGCGGAGGAGCCTGACGTGGGGCTTGATCCCATAACGCCGGGATCACGCCCTGAGCCGAAGGCAGACGCTTAACCGCTGTGCCACCCAGGCGCCCCTACCACAATCTATTTCTTAGTGTTTTAATTTCATTTTCACGGACTTTGCCAGTTACCTAACACGCTTTCGTGAACAAATGTTAGGAAGTAAGAAGTGTTCTTCGTGAAGGGTGTATTAAACACATCAACTCTCAAATTAAATGAGAAAATATTTTAAAAATGGATTATATTTCTTTCAAACAACTTATAGATGTTTCATGGGTATGGATTTTAAAATGATTGTTAATACCATTTATTTTAAACACAATGTTTCGTTTAAGATTACCTGTTCATACAACAAAACGTGAGTCTGCCCAAATGCACATCTGTGGGGTCAATAGTACAATCCTAGGATGATTTTAATATGGTAACAGTGTGGAAGAAAATGGCTCTGTGATACAGCATACTTTCCAGAGAGGAAAGCAAGCTGCCCAGGCAATTAAGAGGAAGTGTGAACCTCACTTTTTCCTATTGTCCTTAAAGGAGCTACTTATTAGCACAAAAGGAGTACATTGTAAACAAAGCAACATGCATCGTATCTGCATTTCAAATTAGAAGAGATGTTTGGCATGACTTAGCCTGACCGCATTCTCTTACCATTAAAGAAACAAAGGATTAAAGACGTGAAAGGATTAATTCCAGGTCACAAAGCAGCTCTAGAACTCAGGTGTCCCAATCCCTGCCTTTGAAGGAAAGGACGGAGCCTGAGGATTCAGACAGAGGCGGATTTGGATGTTGGCTGTGTGAGCTGAGACACACCTTGCCTGACTTCTCTGGACCAGTCATTCCTCATCAGTGATAAAAAACAAATACAGATAGTAGTTCCTATATTTTAAGTTTGCTTCAAAGATGAGAAATGTACGTAAAACGTCTCACTGAGACAGGCCCCAGTGCATGTCACGTACTCTGGAAGCGGTGCCTGTGACGGCACATAAGCATGGTGTAAACTCGGTCAGAGGAAGAGAAATGCTTACCGATGAATTAGCCTTTTTTTCTTAGCTACTGATTTTATTTATTATTTTTTATTGAAGTATATTTGACACACAAATTTATATTAGTTTCAGGTACACACTATAGTGATTCAACAAGTCTGTGCTGTGCTCACCCCACGTGTAGCTCCCCTCCGTCACCATGTAACACCATTACAATACCATCGACTATATTCGCTGGTCTGTGCTTTTTATTCATGTGGCTTACTCACTCCATAACTGGAAGCCTGTGTCTCCCACTCCCCTTCACCCTTGTGGTCTATCCCCTACCTTCCCCCCTCTGGCAACCATCAGTTTGTTCTCTGTGTTTATGTTCTGTTTCTGCTTTGGTTGTTCGTTTGTTTTGTTTTTTAGATCCCACATAGAAGTGAGATCATCTCTTTCTGTCTGACTTATTTCACTTAGCATAATACCCTCTAGTTCCATCCACGTTGTTGCAAGTGGCAAAATGTCATAAAAAATGCCTCAATACACATAGGGGTGCATATATCTTTTCAGATGAAGGTATTTGTTTTCTTTAGGTAAACACCTGGTCCTTAGCTACTTATTTTAAAACCATTAATTAAGACTGGCCTTTTTCCAGGCTCCCTGGACAGATAGACATACTGAATAACTAAAATTACAATTCATTTTCTAATCTTTTCCCCGTGATATTGATTTAGCCTGAATAATTTTTGTCAGAGACTAAAGGACAAGTCAGGAGACTGAGTCAAGGAAAGTAGACAATGGGATGCAACTGCCCCCTAACTATTTTAAATTGCCCCCAAACTATTTTAAATTGGTAGAAGAATGAGGCAGTCCCCAGGCCCTCACAATGACGCTATTATATTTCTCTCGGCTATAATTGTGATGTAAATATAAAGTACCATGAGTCTCAGCTGCAGAATTGCGGAGAATTTTAAATTTAACAGGAAAACCCATTGTCCACTTCAGGAAAATTGTACTTATAGAGAATTAATATGAAACACAAGATTCTGCCAGAGCTATTGTTACAGGCACAAGAATCTATCTTGTCTGAGGAAGAAGAACCAAGTGTTGACCATGGAGATGTGTTAAACTTCAAAATTCTACCTCGGAGATCTGTAAGACAAGAATTAGCCATGGGAATGTCATAATAAACAATTCCACTACACGGCAAAAGAAATGATCAACAAAATGAAAAGGAAACTTGCAGAATGGGAGAAAATTTTGTAATCCATTTATCAAATAAGGGGTTAATATCCAAAATATATAAATAATTCACACAGCTCACTAACCAAAAAAAAAAAAAAATCTGATTTAAAAATGGGCAGAGGAATTAAGAGATACTTTTCCAGAAGATGCTCAACATTGTTCATTATCAGGGAAATGCAAAGCAAAAGCACAATGAGATATCACCTCACACCTGTTAGAATGTCAAGAAGACAGGAGTTAACACATTTAGCGAGAATGTGGAGAAAAGGAAACTATATACTGTTGGCGAGAATGTAAAATGGTTCAACCACTAGGGAAGACAATGTAGAGCTTCCTCAAAAAATACAAACAGAAATAGCTTATGATGCAGCATTTCCACTTCTGGGTATATACCCAAAGGAAATGAAAATAAGATATTCAAGACATATCATCACTCCCATGTTTATTGTAGCATTGTTCACAATAGCCAAAAATACGGAAACAGCCTAAGAAGAATGGATAAAGATGATGTGATATGTGTGTGTACATACATACATATATACCCACACACACACGATGGAACTATTATTCAGCTTTGAGAAAGAAGAAAATCACTTGAGGACATTACGCTGAGATAAGAAAGACCAAAGAAAGTCAAATACTGTGTGATATCGCTTCTATGCGGAATCTAAAAAAGCCAAACTCATAAAAACAGGAGAACTGTTGTTTGTTGTACAAACTTGCAGCTAGTGTTCATGTGAGTCTTGGAACTCAAGTACATAGCACAGTAGAAACAACAGTATTACAATCATTATCATCATTGTATTATAATCAATATTATTTTACAATCACTAAACTTGTTAAGAGACTAGATATTAATTATTTCCTCTACAAAAAGAGAAATAATTATGTAATGTGATAGGGGCACTATCTCTACAATGGGAATTATATTATAATACATAAATGTATCGAATCAACGTGGCGAACACCTTAAATTTACACAATGTTACATGCTAAATATATAATCAATAAAAACATCTTTAAAAACTATTACATATCTGTTCAAATTATCAACTACATTAGGATCTCTGGGACATTTAGGACAAATGTACTGATCAGTTTCCACACAAATTCTGTCAAAACTGTCATTATTAACATTATCAGTCACCGTGCTTCCTTATTCTAACTTTCTTAGAAATACTGTTCTTAAGTGGAAAGCTTGCAATATGTGTTTTCCTTATCTTCCTGTTAAATTTCCCAACTTCACTTAAAATAATACCACTTTTTTCTCAGATTCCCATTATATTTATGCTAATAAAAACCTCATGTTGATAGCAATAAGTATATTAAAAATGAAAGCTAAAGCTGATTCCTGTATCAGGTAACATTTCAAAATTATCAAGGCCTTTTCCTGTCAACCTTTCTATAGTTCTTGTTTATCCTCTATCTGTTTATTCAGATGCTGGAATAACTTTTTTTATATTTATTATTTGTATTTCACTAATAAGTCTGATTTGGCATGTCCCCCAATTTTAATCCCTACAAGTAATACATTAAGCCTGTCCGGTTGTTACAGTGCTTTAAAAAGTTAAAAATACGACTCATTCAAATATAAAATTAATATATGTCAAAGATTTATAAACTCAAGAATGAGCAAACAAGTGGAATATAAAGTGTTTCTAAAAGCATTTGAAGGATAATGTGTTTACAGACATTTTTTAAAAAGTTTGACATAGGTTGCTAGGTTAGGACAAAACTGGTTACAGGGCAGTGAAACCATAACCTTTGGAGATATATTTTCTAAAAAAAACTATCAAGTTAGTATGTTACTTCACAGAATCTGAGTTCTTAATAAAAATAGTAAAATCAAAATGGGTGCAACCTTCTACAATGTTCCAGTATGACATTGAAAGAACATGTCCATCTTTTTGCCCTTTTTCAAAATAATTTTCCTTAATATGGTTCACATAAGTCCTTATATAATTATTTTTATACTTTTCTCCTATTGTTTATTATTTGTCTATTGATGCCTTATCAAATTTACCACAAACTTAGGGGTTTAAAATAACACAAATTCATTATCTTACACTTCTGTAGGTGAAAAGTCTGGTATGGGCCCTGTCAAATTAAAATTGAAATGTCCCCAAACTCTATTCCTTTCTGGAGGCTTTAGGGGACAGTCTCATTCAGTTTCATGTCAGGACTGAATTCATTATGGTTATAGGAATATAGCCTCCATTTTCTTCCTGTCATCTGAGAAGCATTCCCAGTTTCTAAGGCTGCCACAGTCCTTGGTCTATGGGTCCCTTTCTTCATCTTAATGTATTCTTTTTAAGGTTTTATTGATTTATTTATTTGAGAGAGAGAGCATGTGAGTGCCAGCAGGGAGGGGCAAAGAGGGAGGGAGAAGGAATCTGAAGCAGACTCCACACTGAACGTGGAGCCCAATGTGGGGTCGATCTCATGACCCTGAGATCATGACCTGAGCTGACCTAACTGACTGAGCCACCCAGGTCCCCCACTCTCTTTATCTTTAAATGATCCTCCAGAAATGGGGCATCAAACATGTTGCATCTCTGACCCACTGTACTGCTTTCCTTTTCAACTTTTGAGGACTCAAGCAATTAGATGAACCAATCCAGATAATCTAGGATAATCTCTTCCTCTCAAGGTCTGTGCCCCTAACCATATCTACAAAATTCTTTTTGCCAGGTAAGGTTACATATTCACAGGTTTAGGGGATTGGGAAGTAGAACATTTTTGAGGGGTCTTTACGCTGCCTATCACACACCAAGTGCACAATTCAGTGATGACTAGTAAATTTATAAAGTTGTGCAACCATCACCCAAACCAACTATAGAATATATTTCATCACTCCCGCAAATTTTCCTTGGGCTGGTTTGTAGATATGCTCCTGATCCCAGCTCTAGGCAGCCACTGATTTGCTTTCTGTCTTTATAAATTTGCCTTTACAGGACATTTCTTATAAATAAAAACAAAAAATATTTAGTCTTTTGCATCTGGCTGTTTTCCTCTAGCATAATGTTTTTGAGGTTCATCCATGTTTATCATGTATCTGTAGTTTATTTTCTTTATTATTGGCTATTTTCCATTGGTTGTACATACTGTGTTTTGTTCATCCATTTACTAGTTAATAGACATTTGGATTGTATCCAGTTGTGGACTATTCTAAATAAGCCTGCAATAAATATTTCCACACGTCATTGTATGAAAATATATTTTCATTTCTCTTACATAAATTCCTAGGAATGGGTCATAAGGTAATTTTATATTTAATTTGCAAGAAATGGCCAATTTTTTCCAAAATGTTTATATTATTTTAAATTCCCTTTAGCAGTGTATAAAGGATATAGTTTTTCTACTTGTTATTGTCTGCCTTTTGATTATTGCCCATCTAGTAGGTATAAGGTAGTGTAGTGTTAGTTTATATTCCCTAATGACTTAGAGTGTTAAGCATGTTTTCATCTGCTTATCAGATATATGTATATATTCCTTTCTTTTTCTTTTGTGTATTTTAAAGTACAAAACTTTTAATTTCGATGAAGTACAATGTATCAATGTTTTCCTGTTATGGACTGTGCTTTTTTGGTCAAATCTAAGAATTCTTTGCTCTGCCCGAAGTCACAGGGTTTTTCTCTTATGTTTTCCACTAGAGGATTTATAGTTTTAGGTCTGACGTTTAGTTAAGATCCTTTTGGAGTTAATTTTTGTGCATAGTGTAAGGTATGGAAATACTTTTTTTTTTTTTTTTTTTTTTGGTAGGTAGACAATCAATTGTTCCAGGATATTTGTTGAAAAGACTATACTTTCCCCATTGAATTGTTTTGTAACTTTTGTAGGAAGTCCGCCTTCCATAAATACATGAATTTATTTCTGGACTCTATTTTTTTCCATTGATCTATATGACTATGCCTGTGCCAATATCACACCGGCTTGATTACCGCAGTTTTATTTGTTTGTTTTGTTTGTTTGTTTATTTATTTATTTTGTGTGGTTTTAAGGTAAATTTTCAAAATCAGGTAGTTTTGTGTTTTCGAAATTATTTTGGATAACCTGGAATCTGGAAATATCCCAATAAATTTTAGGATCAGCTTGTCAGTTACTGCCAAAACCCCCCAAAATGAAAAAAAGGCCTGATGGATTTTGATAGAAATCGTGTTGAATTTCTAGGGACCACTGGGTGGCTCAGTTGGTTAAGCGTCTGACTCTTGATTTTGGCTCAGGTCATGATCTCAGGGTCATGAGGGTGAACCCCATGTCAGACTCCCTGCTCAGTGGGGAGTCAGCTTGACTCTCTCCCCCTCTCCCTCTGCTCTTACCTCACTCATGCTGTGTGTCTCTCTCTCAAATAAATAAATCTTTAAAAATAAAAGAAATCGTGTTGAATTTCTAAATTAATTTGGAGAATATTGCCATTTTGACAATATTAGTCTTCCATTTAACTAATATGGAATGTCTCTTTACTTAGATCTTCTTTAATTTCTTTCAGCTATGTGTTACATAGCTTTCAGTATATAAATCTTAAGCTTCTATTGTTAAGGGTTTTTTTTAAACATTTAATATTTTTATACAAGTATGAATGGAATTGTGCTCTTAATTTCATTTTTGTACTTTTCATTGCTAGTATACAGAAATACCGTTGACTTTTGTGCATTGATCGTGTATCTCAAGACCTTTCTAAACTCACTGATTACTTCTTAGTAGATTTTTTTATGCATTTCTTGAGATTTTCCACATTTAGAATCATTTATTCTTTTAAGGACAGTTTCTTTTTTTCCAGTATAGATGCATTTAATTAACTAATTAATTAGTTGGTTGGTTGATATTTTCTTTCTTTTTTTTTTCCCTCTTGAACTTGCTAGAAAACCCAATATAACTGTGAATAGAAATAGTGAACTTGACATCCTTGCCTTGATACTGATTCTAGGGGACAACTTTCAGTCCTACACCATTAAGTATGGTGTCTGTAGTGTTTTCATAAACTCCTCTTGTCAGTTTGATGAAGTTGCCTTTTATTTCTAGATTTTTAAGAGTTTTTTTTTTTTTAAATCATGACTAAGTCTTAAATTGAGTCAAATTCTTTTCCTGTATCTATCGAAGTGATCATGTGGCTTTTGTTTTTTATGATTTCAATACGATTGATATATTACATTAAATTAGTTTTGGGATGTCAGACTAACCTTGGATTTCTGGGAAAAACCTCATTCGGCCATGGTATATAACCCTTTTTATATTTTGCTGGGTTTACTTTATAAACATTTTGGTAGGGATTTTTATATCCATGTTAATAAAGGATATTTGCATTTTCTTTTCTTTTCTTGTGATGTCTTTGCCTTTGCTACGTTAATACTAGCCTCATAAAATGATTTGAGAATTGTTCCTCCCTCCACTACATTCTGAAACATCACACTAAGTGATGGATTGGTGTTATTTCTTCTGTAAATATTTGACAGAATTATCATTGAGGCTGTTGGGCATAGGCTTTTGTTGGTGGAAAGATTTTTAATTCCTCATTCAATTTCTGTATTTCCCACACTTGTATTCAGATTTTCTATTTCTTCTTGACTCAGTTTTGGTAATTTGTATCTTCTCAGAAATTTGTACATTTTATCTTAGTAGTTTAATTTGTTACCATAAGGTTGTTCACAATATTTCATTGTATTTCTGTTAGTTTTAGGAAGGCTTTCTGCCCTGCCATTGTATCTGTGAATTGGTAAAAAAACACATTCAGAGTTCAAATAATTTTTTTTAAAGATTTTATTTTTATTTATTTGACAGAGATAGAGACAGCCAGCGAGAGAGAGAACACAAGCAGGGGGAGTGGGAGAGGAAGAAGCAGCTCATAGCGGAGGAGCCTGATGTGGGGCTCGATCCCAGAACGCCAGGATCACGCCCTGAGCCGAAGGCAGACACTTAACCGCCGTGCCACCCAGGCGCCCCAGAGTTCAAATAATTTTTAGGTCTGCTTTGGCTTTCCCTGTTTTTAATACCCTTTCTCATCGCTTACGTCGTGCTTGTTCAGCCTGGGGATCAGCAGGGAGCGTTTGGCTAGTTGGAATCCTCTTTAGCGCCCAGTGTGCCTGCAGGCAGCTGTGTGCGTTGATTGTGCCAACCTCAGGCCAAAAGAGTAGCAGCAGGTAAATTATGGCCCATGGGCCAAATCCAGCCCTTGGCTTGTTTTTGTATGACCTGTGCCCTAAAAACAGTTTTACGTTTTTAAATTGATGAGGAGTAAAAGAAATAGGAAGAAGGAAAAGGGGGGGAATAGCAAGAGAGGAGGGGAAGGGGTGCCTGGGTGGCTCAGTCGGTTAAGCATCTGACTCTTGATTTCAGCTCAGGTCATCATCTCAGGGTCGTAGGATTGAGTCTGTCTCGGGCTCTGTGCTCAGCAGGAAGTCTGCTCGAGATTCTCTCTCCTTCCCCCTCTGTCCCTCCATCTGCTCTCTCTCTCTCTCTCTCTCTCTCTGAAATAAGTAAATAAATCTTTTTTAAAAAGGGGGGGAGGAAAAAGGAGAAGGGAAAAAAGATACTATATGTGGCCCACAAAACACAAAATATCTACTATCTGATTCTTTCAGAAAAAAATTGCCTATCCCCAAGGTAGAGCTGTTGACCCTCCCATATCTGTCAACAACACTGTTGGATGTGGGTGTCACCCAGTGGTCCAAATGTAGGGAACCCCCATCACCCCTAGCAGAAAATCTGCCAGCCTTTATAGTATGTCCCACCCTGGGGGAAATGGGAGCGGTCCAAGGCCAAAATGACATAGGTTCCCACTGCTCTTACTAGTTCAGCAGTTTTTAAAGCATTGATGCCTCTTAAAATTTGCAAGCCTTTAATCAGTTTCTAGAAGACAGAAATGGATGTTTTTGTCAATTTTGTTCAGCTTTCAAGTTGCTTTTTTTGGAGAAGATTTCCTGATCTCACTTAGCTGTGGTCAAAAGTCCCACCTTTCTTGTAATTCTTTTTAGGGAAAACTAAATTCAATACTTAAAAAAAAATCAAATACTAATTTATCACTATACTATAATTTTTGCTAAATATTTGTCAGCCAGAACAATTTGGTATGTAGAAATTTGAGGATTTAAGAGCTAACAAAGCAAGAATGTTGCAACTTTATTTATTTTCAGGATTTAAAAAGGTGGTAAGATAGCAAAACTGCCAAGTGGCTGACCGGAGCAGCAGGACGTTATTACAAGGCTGACAGATCATTCAATTGATAGATTGAAACTGTAGACTAAGTAATTGGTGGCAAATTTTCCAAAAGATCATGTTTCTTCTAAATGTGAAGTCTGCAGCCAAAGCACCTTGTCTGGTAGGGAATAAATAAGTCAGCCACTGGTACTGAATCCTTCTCTAGCACCATGGTTACAAAGATGAATAAACCCCTGATATGGTACGTTTATCTGTCCCGTCGCCATAACTAAATTTGCTCAAAGATAATATTGCTGCCATTCTCCTCTGGCACCTCAGACGGGAGCCAGGAGGCCACAAAGAGAAGGCCGGTGAGTTTTGAAAGATGCACAGTGTGGGCCTGATCCCTACAGTTTATCATTCTGGGGTTTTTCCAGGACACGTTGTGTAAATTAGTTTTAAATCACATCACTTTGTTTGTGAGTCTGCTACAGTTACCTGCTCAGAATTTCTTTTGGAAAAAAAACAAAGAAGAAGAAATTATATGCTTAAAATGGCCTCTTCTATTGTCACAAAATAATCCTTTTCCTTGCCTCTCCCCATCCCCTATTCCTTAATATACCCCTGTGGGATCCATCCCCTTAGAATCTCTCTCTAGATTCCCTATTCCAGCCTGTAGGGTTGAGGTGCATTGTGAAATTATCATCATTATATCTTAGTTCATTGGTTCAGCCTTTGGTTGAGCGAATGTGAGTAGAGAGAGTCCGGACACCGTGCCTGAGGCAGATCAGGGCTCTGGAGAATGAACACCCAAATGAATGACCAAGAAATGAAGACAGCAATTTTCTGGCGGAGAATTGCCCACAGTCATTTAAACTCATGTTTGCACAGCAAAGTAGTGAAGAAATTTGGAAGACAAGATCACCTCGGCTACAATGTTGCTTCATTATTTTCTCCTACCAATTTATGCTCAGCTGCGTGTACTTGTTTAAGTCAAATACTTTAAAAAGCAGGATTTACCTTTAGTAGATTTTTTTTCTTTCAATCCACCTGTGCTGATTCTCTTTTATCAATAAAAGTCTTAGCTATTTTATCTGCTCCGCATCAAAGGCACAACCTGATTACTTCTACATGCTTCTCTTCAACTTCCGATTTTGTACTATTCTTTACTTAAGAATTTCTTTAAGAAATCCTGCAGGGAAAATGACTCCCCCGAGGACCCAATCAAATTTTCATATCAATTAAGTCATTTGACAAGCAGTTTTAACAGATTTCCCAATTAGGAATACAAGTACTTTGTTAGAACAACTTCTTTCTGCTTTCTCCAGCCCTTTAGAAATTCTTCCCTAGGGTTATTTTCAATAGAAAAATGAGCAAACAATTCAACCATTGTCTAACCATCAATCTTTTTTTTTTTTAACAAGCAAACCTAGAAATTTTAAGATAAATAACTGATCATCCCACCTAAAACATAAATAAAAGAAAGCAATAATATTTTTTATGGTGTGAAAGAAGTGATTTATTTGCAAAAGTGACTTTTTAATACAGCTATCAGTAAGTTTCCATTTGTTCCAGTGCACAAAAAATAATCACTGTTTCCTGCTGGAATATCACATTATTTTTGCTGATCTGCTAATATAAAATCAGTAAAAAAGCAGTTATGAAGTAAAACTTGAAATAAAATTGTGGGATAAAATTGTGGGATGCATTTTTATGGGATTTTGCAAATTAAAGAGCAAAGGAATTACAAATCTAAATTTTGTAGAGTTTTGATCTATTATGAGTTTGCCACAAAAATAACGTGTGTGTGTGTGTATATATATATGTATATATATAGTGTTCAGTTTTTTATATCTTACCAGTCTTAAAATTCAATATGATCATCACTGTATACATGATTCAGTAACTTTGAATGACTTGTTGAAAACAATTTTATAATTGAGGAAGACTAATATTTGATGATCAAATGTTTAAGTAAAATATGAAATCTCAGAGAAGTAAAATTTTCAGACAAGATGTTCTCTTTTAAGGAAGACTAATATTTGATGATCAAATGTTTAAGTAAAATATGAAATCTCAGAAAAGTAAAATTTTCAGACAAGATGTTCTCTTTTAAGGACAGGTAAGAATTAAATGTGGAAGATACAGTATTTATTGAATAGCTTTGTAAAGAAAGAAAATTATTTAAGACAAAATACAAATATACATACACTTAAAAGCATACTTATATTCGTGTCCTTATTTTCAAGAGGAACTTTTCTTCCCTTCTTGTTTTCCAGATGAAATCTATTGTCTAGTCTCTGACTCTTGGCATTTCCCCCTGCAGTTGTTTGCTATAGGCTTCTTTCCAGTCAAGAGGGGAGGCCAGCTGCCGCCTCCACAGCAGAACCCAGTGCTGTAGCCAATGAGAGTGTTAAAACCGAAAGCAAGAGTCACTCCACCACTCTCCCAGCACTCATGCCTCCCCTCTTCAGCACCAGGCGCTTCTTTCTGCCAGCCCCCGTGAGAATCCTTCCCACTCTAACTTAGCTTTCATCATCTTGTGTGGTCATTGGCTGTCTTGGTCATCACTCATTTCCTGCAACTAATATGCCAACTGCTAACAGAACAGTTTTCTTCATTTGGACTCAGTCTGAATTACTATAAATATTGCATTTACTTTAAAGAATTCCAAGATGTGTGTCTAACATCAGATTTTTCACTTTTTTTTTCTGCTATGAGAAATTAGAGTAGAAATATGATATTGAGTTAGTCTTCCAAGAAAGTGTGATTCAGGTTAATTAATACAGTGCAGAAGTATAGCTTTGTTGCAATTTTTCTGCCTTTGCCAAAGAACTAACTCTGTGTCCTTGGGTGAGATATTTAAACATTCTCCCCAAGATTCCTCAACTGAAAAATGGGGATACTATAAAATATAAATTTAAATCATAAGACCATTGGAGGCCCCACCAAAAATATAAAATAAAACGAGAGTTGAGTAGTGGTCATTATAACAGAAACTTCCCTTTAAGATCTAACTTAATTCATCATTCTTGGAACATAACCTAAGCTAGTGATTTCTACCTTTTAATTTTAGAACTTCTATCCATTTTATGAAATTTCCATAGACTTCCTAACTTGAATAAATTTCCTCCCACTCCATGGAGCAGCCACTATTTAATCATTTAAAATATTCTCTGTTCATTTTATGTTCACTTAAAATGTTAACAGTTGTTCAAATGGGGAAGAAAGGGGGTGAGCTCCATTATGAAGACAAGCTGGTTTAGAGCAGAAATAGCATCTGATGTAACGCCAAACCTCCGTGAACAGGGATCCGGATGTCCTCTTTGTCAAGTAACCCTTGATTAAGCATATGCAACCACGGGCTCACAATAGAAACAGAAGTTACAGATAGACAAATATCCTGGGGCTGTATTTGTAAAAAAAGAACCTTAAAACTGTATAATCAACCACCATTGTTTCAGAATGTTGGATTAAGTTGATAAAGCCGTTAATGGAAGAGCAAATATTCCTGAACCATTGCTTATCTTTTATCAGTTTGACTGTATCGGAGAGAGAGAATGTCACCACACTAGAGCGGTGGCATGCCTGCTCGAAGGGTAAGGAACTCCTGGGGCCATCTGAAGATCCCGAGAACCTGCTGCTTTTCTCTTCACTACGCAGATTCTGGGTTGGGGGGGGACTGTTAACTGCAGAGCTTGTGAGGTAGGAGGGGGCCTACTGAGGAGGAGGATAGTGATCCTTGAGCCTCTCAGATTAAGTTGATCTGAATCTATTTTGCCCTTAGTGAAACTGTCTTTGATGAGATCCATACATTCAGTGGTTTTATGACACAATTTAAGAGATTATTCCCAAGTGTTGAACACCAGTGGGATGCTGCCCAGCTTAACCGGGGGGCTGCAAGGCAAATGCAGAGTCCATAAAATGAAGTAGCCAATTAAACGCGTTGTGAGGAGAAGAGAAGGCAGGACTTAACGGTTTTTCTCCTTTAATGCTGTCTTTCGGTTTCCAAGTATTGTTTTCTTTACCTGTTTATTTTATTAATGTATTTCCTTTGTGTTGACAAAGAGGATATTCGTATAGACGTGTTCCTGAGTTTCCTATGATCAATAGCACACCTCCATGGGAAAAAGTGTGCAGAAATGCGCCGCCGCCCTGTGAAAAGCACTGCCGCCTACTGGTAGTTATCCCAAACTGCAACTCAGTTTAGCATCAATCCCAGTATTCTTCGAAGATTGCTCTGAGAATTATAAAACCAGACCATGCCAGTGAACAAGAACTTTGGAGAGTCGTCAGGCATTGATTCAGTACTCCACCGCTGGTACGCAGAGTGAAGAGAGGGCTTTTCATTGGTAAGAATCACATCATTTATAAAGTAAATGTGCTCCTCTTGCCCAGAATCAGGATGTTTGTCTATTCACTCAAAAAAAAAAAAAAAAAAAAAAAAAAAAAAAAAAAGAAGAAGAAGAAAAGAAAAAGAAAAAAGAAAAAGTTTTGTGCTTGGGGCATAGAACTGTATGATGTAAAAGGATTATAAAAATATTTTGATCCTATCTTTAGTAATCTATAATTTTAGAAAACAAACCTTATTTAGGCAGATATATTGGATAAACTCACCTCTAGAGTAACCCTAAAAAAGAAATAGTATTTCATTTGAAAGGTTCAGTTATATATTTGAATTCTAGCCTCAAAGAATTCAAACTGTTTTTCTCCACATGATTTTACTTTTTTAAGAAACTCTTGTCCAAAAATTAAACATTATAAATACCTATATGGTTTACTTGAGGAATTTCCGCAAAATCTAAGAACATTAGACTTCTCAATCTTTAGTACACAGCCCCATAAGAGTGTTCATTTTCCAAGACTGGTGAAACCCCACGCCAGCCATCATCTCACCGTGTCCACTATTCTAAATTATTAGATCTTGAACTCTGCTCACCTCTAATAAAGCCTGTGCGTTGAAAGTCCCACCTTAAACTAATTATTTCAGAATCTTTATAAATAACCGTATCCTTGCTATCCCCCTTCCAAGAAATTACCAAGATTCTGTCAAGTTAGTGATATACTTGAGGTGCCTGGGTGGCTCAGTCGGTTGAACTTCTGGCTCTTGATTTCAGCTCAGGTCATGATCTTGGCGTCCTGGGATCAAGCCCAGCCTCCACCAGCTCTGCCCTCAGCAGGGAGCCTGCCTGAGGATTCCTCTCCCTCTCCCTCTGCCCCTCCCCTCCCTCGCACACGTGTTCTCTCTCTTTGTCCTTCTCCCTCTCTCTCAAATAGATAAATAAATCTCAAAACCAAAAAAAAAAGTTCGTGATATTCGTTATCACCACAAGCAGTAAACTCAGCTTTGCCAGAGCAACGGGTTATTACGGTCGTATGAAACGCAGCATGTTCAATGAGAAGTAGAGATAGATGGATGGATAGATAGATAGATAGATGTTTGGAGAAATGTTTTTGAAGCAAAGAGTTGTATTTTTGAAAAATGACCTTGAATTAGTTATAGTGCCCTAAGTCACTGTTATGTACCTTACAGTAAATTATAATGACAGCGCATACTATGAAATTGAAACATAATGGAAAGGAAATTACTCGGGTCAGCTGACAAAGTGGTATTAAAATATGCCGCAAATAACATAAAAGCAAATGAAGGGTAGCTTAATTGTCGTCTAGAATACCTAAGTTAATTTATAATTATCAAAATGAAAGTTGAATAGACATTAGGACTAAGAATACTGAAAATATTTATGGGTGGTGTCCATTAATAAGATGAAGTAACAGGTCAAATTCAGAAACTTCTCCAATTTTGAGAAAAAAATAAGATTCCGAAATAGCTGAAGTTTTTGTTATTGTTGCTATATAATAAATGGCCAGAACATAAGAAAAAATTTTAAAATCATGAAAAACTGTATTTATTTCTTTATACGAATTAAAATCCAGCAAACTGTTCTTTCAAAAACGCAGACTGGTTGATTTGAATATCAGATGGCAGCATTTATTTAAATACATAGAACAGACAGCTGGGACCAGCAGTCATCTGCCAGGAGGGCCAAGGTTGGGGTGAGTGTTACTGTGTAAAATGCAAACAAACAAACAAAACAGCACAGACATTCAAGGCACTTTGCCCGCCATTGCTATTTAAAGACTTGAAACATGATTTCCAAAATAGCAAGTAAAAATTTGAGAGTAAAGGAATAATACAGTGACCAAAACTATGATAATTTCAGAAAAGTGGAATTTATTTTTTTAAAGGAAAAGGAGTCATTATGTCTTTTATAATGATTATTCCTTCTTTGAAAAAAAAAAGAAGAAAAATAAAACATTTTTTGGTGGTTGTGCTGCTTTTTTCTCTTGAAGGCAACATACCAGCCATACTAATGTCTTTAACCGAAAACCTTAAATTGTGTATTATATGATTCTACAAGAAGGAAGGTCATGCATCATATATACTGAAAATTAATCCTGTGGGGAAGTTTTCAAATGTCATACTATGAGAAATAGCTTAAAAATAACAGGCTCTGGGATTCCAAACCAGAGAAAACTTATAATATAGAATGAGCAGTTCTTGCTATGGACTCTTTCATACTTTGTGAATCACATGTGCAATGTCATTACTAATGGCTATTGAAAACATTTCCTGGGGGAGCGCTCTTACCCTGTGGCCTGTGGACACACTTTGATCCTTCAGTCAAAACCTTTTCTCTGTAGCCCAAATAAGAGCCTGCAAAACTCTGAATACGATGTGATTTATTTCAGATCTCTAAGCTGAAATTTGTGTTACTAGAAACTGGCATTATCTGGCTATATGAAATAATGCATTCGCTTTTAAAATTTGTTTTCTGCCCAAACAAGAGAGCTCCTTGATATATTCAGTGTCATATATGCAAGGTACTCATTTTCAAGCTAGCAACTTACTATTAAGTATATATTTATATTTCTGACTGTACCAGCACTTTATGTAGAAAGTTACCACAAATATAGATCACATCAGGGCATTTTAAGAAAGCATTTGGGGCCATTTAAAGTCAGTGGTAAACCACAGAATTATGTAAATTCCTGTGGGAGCCCACCTTTCAGCAGCACTGTTTGTGGCTTTTGCAAATTCTGGAAAGAAACAGATGACTCTGTTAGCATTTTTAGACATTCACAGCACATGAAGCAGGAACAATTCAAATATGGCTTAATTGGCAGGAAGAATCAAGAAACAGCTAATGCTCCTTTTCACTGGAATTGTCTGGGAAAAACAAGTTCTTTTCTACCTTTGAACTTACAACTCATTAAAATAATACAGCCTCATAGTTGCTCTGAAACTGAAGAGTTAGCAAATTTCAAATCACTGTTTTGCCAAAATTGTTCAATGCTGAGTGTAGTGTCAAGAGCTTCAAAGTCTCCATTTCATCCTCACATATTTTACAGAGTTTTGCTGCAGGCACGACAGAAGCTTTAGGCATGGTTAGCTGGCAACACCGATGACAACAGGATGGTAATTTTGTGGAAAGAACTTCTGACATCAGAGCAGAGAGGTTGTTATTCAGCCCAAAGGGTAGCAGGTAGGAGCAGAACACCGCAGGAATGCAGCTTCAGAATTGACCGGCAGTCAAGTTCTCCACAAGTTAGGGACCAGGCAAAGGAGTGAGGTGGGAGAGGCACGGGCACTGGCTCGACTGTGTTCATCATGGCTGCATAGCATTTGCCGGAAAAGAGAAACTATGTCCTGCATCACTTTTCCTCTTTTGTCAGAAATCCCTCTTCCTGGAGAAGCGAACAGTGGTGTGTTCACACTGGAAAACAGGGTGACATTTACAAGGAGCAAATTTTTATCACTTCCTTTGGTGCTCATTTGGCTCTCATTAATCATTATAAATTCTTTTGGTGTGGCAGTATTTCTTCTTTGATCTCACAAGCAAACCTCAAGCAGTGGGTCATTTGCCAAACAAACCAGTGAAGGGGGTTGACTTATTTATTTATTTTTTTGGCTCTCATTCTGGTCATGAGTGATTTTAAATGAAAACTTGTCAAGTCTAAGAAAAAAGTAGGCATGATGACAGCTTAACCGAACTATGTTAAACCTTAATTCCTGCCCTAGTATTAGCCAGATCGAACCATCAACTGACATTCATATTCAAGGTCTGCCAAATGACAGTGGTGCAGACACAGCTAATTTAGAATTTCTTTCACTAGGTGGTATGTAAAAATCTTTCTGGTGTTTAATAATGTTTACAACCTTGTTTAGATGATCATAACATTATTTTCCATATTACATTTTCTATTAAGTTCAACAGCTTTCTCCTCCTTCCACTCCATATCTTATTTTCACAATAATAGGACACAGTTCAAGGCATTAAAACTAGTTCATGGTGTTAGACAGTTTTAAGGAATCGTGGTTTGAGAGCTTAAGAAATAACTCTAGAGTACCTAAAATGATAGTTTTATATCATGGTCCATTTATTTAAATTAGCTCAATTTTAAACAAAGAAATGTTGGAAGTTTAAACTGTCTTCTTCTTTCAAAAGAGGATACATCTATTTTTTCTTTACACAGACATTAGGAATTTCCTGATATTTTCATAGTAGAAGAAGCTGCATTTAGACGGTTTTACTTATTATTGTCACCTGCGTTTAAGAACTGCCTGCTGCCAACCACTACAAATGCACAATAAAGTTTTCTTGTTAATATGTAGCTATAATGTTGATTAAGGAGCTACCCAACTGTATTCATGCACATGTCATTGTCAACGAAGGAGTAAATATTATCCACTTTGATTTGGATGTTTTGTTGTTCATTTTTCATACTAACCAGTATGCTGCTTGGGTAGTCCATTATTTTTTATTTGTTTTTTAGTTTCAAAGCTTTTGGCAGATTTTTTAAAAATTGAGAGATTTTACATGGCTTCAATAAAGTACTGACACAATGACAATACAAATTAAGGACCAAAATATGCATTCATGGGGGTTGAACAACCAGACATTTATGCCTATATATCCCAGATATGAGTCATACATGATTAGTTAAAATGTCTCTTATAGCACCACATTGGTTATGTAGAAGTCACTACCAATAAGTTAGACTATAAATAACCCTGTATACTGCCAAAAGGGAAGCAAAAGTAAGTAAATAACCTTTGAGAGGTCAAGAGTCATTTACTCTTTCATTTTTTCATTAAAACTGTTGAATACTAAATATTATTCTCAGGGTAGTTACTGGGAACAAATATGGCGCTTGCTTTCACAGAGCTCATAGTCTATGAAAGTGATATAGTTTAACCAACTGATAACATATAGATCATACAAAATACATAATTTAAGGTGGCATCCAAAAAGTGATCAGGGTTAAGTCAGACAAATAGCAAGGGAAAAGTGTTCCAGGCAGAGGAGTCATTACTCAGAGTCTTCAGAGAAAGAAGGACAAAGATGAGGGTGCAGAGTAGGCAGGACTGAGATAAAGGTACTCTGTGTGTGTGTGTACTTTAAACAGTTACAGGTTTATTAAAACTTGAGAAACATTGCAGATCATTTCCATATACTCCAAACCAGTCCCACTATTATTAAAATCCTACATTAGTATGGTACATTTGATGAACTAACATTAATTTTATTATTTTTTTTAAGTAAGCTTCATGCCCAGCGTGGAGCCCAATGCAGGGCTTGTACTCACCACCCTGAGATCAAGATCTGAGCTGAGATCAAGGGTTGGATACTTAACCAACTGAGTCACCCAGGCGCCCCGTTAAATTCTTACTAAATTTCATAGTTTATTAAGACTTCCTTAGTTTTTACCTAATGTCCATTTTGTGTTCCAGAATCCTGTCCAAGATCCCATATTACATTTCTTGGTCTTATTGCCTTAGGCACCCCTCAGCTGCCACAGTTTCTCAGACTTGCCTTGTTTTTGATGACCTTAACAGTCTTAAGGTGTGCTACTCAGATATTTCATGGGATGCCTTCTGCTGGAATGTTTCTGATGTTTTTTTCATGACTAGACTGGGGTTATGTTTTTTTGGGAGGAAGTTCATACAAATGCTAAATTATGATCACATCTTATCATATGCATTTACTCTCAACGTAACTTATGATTGTGACTTTGATGCCCTGACTGAGGTGGTTTTGTCAATTTTTCTTTTTCCTCTGTACAGTTACTCTTCTCCTACCCCACTTTCCTTAATCCACTCTCTGGAAGGCAGTCTATGTGCAGCTCACACTTAGGAGAGGATGTTATGCTTCACCTCCTTCAGAGCAGAGTAGCTGCATAAATTATTTGGAGTTATTCTGCATAGGAGATTTGTCTCTACTCCCCCATTTATTAATTTATTCAATAATTTATTTGTGTCAGTGAGGACTCGTGGATACTTATTTTATACATTGGGCTATAATCCAGTACTACCCTACTTATTGTGTTGCTGAAACTGTTCCAGCTTTGGACATTGGGAGCTCTTTCAGTTGACTTCTGTGCCCCTTTAACGTGTACTTATACAGTGGGGTTTCATTCTGGGAAGAGGGGGTGCTTCTTCAGTCTGTCAGTACGAGACACTTCAGGCTCATCCTATATATTTCCTGCCATGGTGCTAGGATAAGCCATTTCCCCCAAATCCCTGCCTCCTTTTATTGACGAAGGTACCAGAAAGCCAAGGTCTAGGTGCTAGATGTGTTTGTTCATTGCTACTGGAGTGCTACTTCTGTTTGATCTTCTGAGCTGACAGAGCACAGAAATATATGTGCATATCCTCACGCATGTATATAGGTATATATTAGTACCTGTATTCAGCTAAACATGACCTTACGCTGATGTTGCCAACTCCACCAGCACGTATATCGTTCTAACCTCCTCTTGCTTATCTGTGAATTCTCACCTCAGCTGTAAGAAACCTGACTTCTTGGGGCACCTGGGTGGCTCAGTTGGCTAAGTGTCTGACTCTTGATTTCGGTTCCGGTCATGATCTCAGGGTCGCGAGATGGAGCCAGGCGTCAGGCTCCGCACTCCATGTAGAGTATGCTTGAGATTCTTTCCCTCTGCCCCTCTCACTGCTTGCACACTCGCACATGTGCGTGCTCTCTCTCCCTATCTGAAAGAAATAAATATATTTTTTAAAAAAGAAGGAAACCTGACTTCCCCCTCTCACGATCCATTTATATCGATGTTCAGTTCCAGTATAGGAATTGTTCAGCCGTACCCTCATGGGAAACAACCTTATCAACTAGAGTAAAGTGCTTATGTGCAGTTCCTTTTCCTTTAGTCTTATGGACTCCACTTAGTTCCGAAGACACTTCGGTCGGCACCTTCCTCCCACCCCCACACTTCAGTGAGCTAATGTCATGTATTTGTCGTATAGATTATCTTCTCGTATTCTGCATTTATTTCTGGGATCCCTGGCCTCCTATTTTTTAAAATATGCATACATTAAGGTTCACTCTTGGTGCTATAAAATTTTATGAGATTTAACAACTGCATTGTTATATACCCACAATTACAATATCGTATGGAATAGTTTTCACCGTCCTAAAACTCCACTGTGCTTTGCTGATTCACCTTTCTTCCTCTCCCGGCAACCACTGCTCTTCTTGCTGCCTCTGTAGTTTTGCCTTTTATAAATGTCACATACTTGGACTCATACAGTATGTAACCTTTCAGACTGGCTTCTTTCACTTACAGTACCATTAAAATTCTTCTGGTTTTTGGTGTTTTCATAGCTTGTTTCTTTTTATCGCTGAATATCATTTGATTGCATGGATCTAGCACGTTTTCTTTATCCATTCACCTACAGAAAGACTTACTTGCTTCCAGTTTTTGGTGACTGTGAATAAAGCAGTCATAAACGTCAACCCTTCGGTTTTTGTATGGATATCAGTTTTGAACTAAAATGTGGCACAATTACTGGATTGTGTGCTAAGAGTATGTTCCCCTTTGTAAGAATTTGCCAAATTGTCTTCCTGAGTATCTGTGCGTTTCTTCATTCACACCAGAAATGAATAAGAGTTCCTGTTGTTCTGCATTCTAATGAACATTTGGTAATGCGATGTTTTTAGTTTTTGGCTTTTAGACTTTAGCCACCGGAGTAGGCATCCTCTTGCTGTTTTAAATCACAATTCCCTAATGACATGATTTTGAGTGTCTTCGTAGGTTTAGTGTTAGTTGCCATCTCTTTTGGGGGAGGTATCTATTCAGATATTGTCTCCATTTTTTTTCTTTTTTCTTTTTCTTATTGTTGCGTGTTACGAGTTTTTTGCAGATTTTAGATACAGGTCTTTGTTATGATACCTGTTTTTCATCTATGTTCTCTTAGTCTCAGGCATGTCTTTTCATTCTCTTAACTATCTTTAGAGAGCAGAAGTTTAAAATCTTAATAAAATCCAACTAATTAATTTTTTTCTTTCATTGATTATGGCTTTGGTCATGCATCTAAAGACTCAAGGTAGCATCGATTGTTTTAGGTTCACAACAATATTGAACAGGAGACCCAGAGATTTCCCACATACTCCCTGCCCCCACATGTCATAGACTCCTCCATTATCATCCCTCCCACCCGCCAGAGTGGCACATTTGTTACAGCGGAAGAACCTGCATCAACACGCGAGAATCACCGGGGTCCGTAGCTTACATTATGGTTCACTCTTGGTGGTGCACACTCTGTGGGTCTGGGTGCATGTGTGATGACATCCGCCCATCCTTATGGGGTCATACAGAGTCCTGTCACTGCCCTTAAAATCCTCAGTGCTCCACCTATTCATCCCTCCCTCCTAGCAGCCACTGATCTTTTTACTGTCTCCATGGTTTTGTCTTTTCTAGAATGTCAGTTAGCTGGAGTCGTATAAGATGTAGCCTTTTAAGATTTGATTATTTCACTTAATAATATGCATTTAAGGTTCCTCATGTATTTTCATGGCTTGATAGTATGTTTCTTTTTAGCATTGAATAATATTTTATTCAGTCTGAATGTACTGCAATTTATTTATCCGCTCACCTACTGAAGGACATCCTGGTTGCTTCCAAGTTTCAGCACTCATGAATAAAGCTGCTACAAACATCCATATGCAGATTTTTGTGTGGACCTGTGTTTTCAACTCCTTTGGGTAAATGCCAATGATTATGATTGCTGAATTGTGTACTAAGAGTATGCTTAGCCTTGTAAGAAACCACCAAACTGTCTTCCAAAGCGGCTATATACTTTGCGTTCCCACCAGGAATGAATGGGAGTCCCTGTTGCTCCACACCCTTGGCAGCATTCTGATTTTGACCAAGCTAGTAAGTGTGTAGCGATGTCTCATTGCTGTCTTAGTTTGATTTCTCTGAAAACACATAACGTAGAACATCTTTTTATGTGCTTTTTTGCTATCTGTATATCTTCTTTTGGAGAGGTACTGTTAAGATCTTTGTCCTGTTTTTTAATTGGGTTATTTGTTTACTTATCGTCTAAGAGCTCTTTGTATATTTTGGATAATAGTCTTTTATCAGATATGTCTTTTGCAAATTTTCTTCTAGTTTGTGGTTTTATCTTTCTATTCTCTTGAGTCACATAGGTGTTTCTCCAGTGTTTTCTTCTAGAAGTTTCATAGCATTTTGCTTTACATTTAGTTTGAAGAATTGTTTTGAGTTAACTTTTGTGAAAGCTGTAAGGTCAGTGTGTAAATTAATTTTTTTTTTGATATGGATGTCTAATTTTCCCAGCACCATTTGTTAAAAAGATTATTCTTTCATCATTGAATTTCTTTTGTTCCTTTATCAATAATCAATTGACTATATTTGTGTAGGAAGACTGTTATATTTTTAAACAACATTATTGGTCTCTAATTTCATTCCATAAACTTCTCTGGAGTTAAGTGTGCCATTCAATAAATTTTATAAATTTATAGTCTTATGAAACAGTCACTGTAATCCAGTTTTAGAACTTTGCTTTCACTCCAAAAAGATGTCCGATGCCCATTTTCAGTTAATCCTCCTCCTCACCTGCAGCCGTGGGAACCCACTAATCTAATCTACTTTGTCTGTATATACGGTTTGCCATTTCTTGATGATATGAACATCTGCATACAAGTGTTTAAGTAGCTGTATATTTCATTTCTTGGGATAAATTCCTAGGAGTAGAATTGCTGGTTCATTTGCATGGATTTTATTATCATTTTCAATTTTTTTTATTATAATAGGCACGATGGGTAGTTTCTCATGGTGGCTTTAATTTGAATTTCTCTGATTGACTAATGACATTAAGCATCTTTTCATATGCTTATTAACCACTCATATTCCTTCTTTAGTGAATGTCAACTCAAATTTTGCTCACTTTTAACTGAGTTACTTATGTTTTTATAGATTGTAAGACTTTTATATATACTGGAAACAAGTCTTTTATCAGATATGTGGTTTGCAAATATTTTCTTCCTGCCTGTAGCTTACCTTTTCATTTCCTAATAGTGAGTTTTGAAAGCATAAAAGTTTTTAATTTTGATGAAGATCAGTTTGTCTTTTTTTTTCTTTTATGGGTTGTGCTTTTAGTGTCACATCTAAGAATTCTGACCAACCCACGTTCACAAAAAATTTCTTGTTTTCTTCTAGAAATTTTATAATCTTAGTTTTTACATTTTGGTCTATGTTTCATTTTCAGTTAGTTTTTGTGTATTGTTTGAGTAGAGTGTCTAAATTCCTCTTTCTACATGATGTTATCCAGTTGTTCCAACACATTTGTTGGAAAACCATCCTTTCCCCACTGAATTACATTGGCAAAATTAATTGATCTTATACGTAAGAGTTTATTTCCAGATTCTCAAATCTGTTTCATTGATCTTTCACTTCTGTATTTACACAAGTGTCACGCCTTCCTGGTTACTGAACCTCTGTGGAAGTACTGAATTCAGGAGTGTAACTCTTTAGCTTTGTTCTTGTTTTTCAAAATGGTATTGACTTTTGGCCTCACCAGATTTATCTTCCTCAGAGCTCCCTGTCTCTACTAATGACCCCACCAGTCATGCAATTTTCAGACCAAAACGTTTCTTTTTTTTCTATAATACTTTATGATTAACCCATCAACAAATCTTGAGAGCACTACATGACAGATTTTAAAGGCCAAGAGTGGAAAGAATGGATACTGGGAGATTAATTAAAAAGCAAACACAGTGGTTCCTGAAGAAGGGGATATGGTTCACACAGGATGGTGACTGTGAAGATGGGGAGAAGGGAATAGATTTGAAACATATCTTGGAAGTTAGAACCACCATGATTTGTAATGCACTGAAGATGGGCAAATGGGTCAGCAGGAGCCTTTTACTGAGGTAGGAAAACTGAATAAAGTGTGGGTTTGGGAGAAAGTTCAGGAGATGGATAAGATATTATCTAAATATTACACATTTTAAATATTAAGTCTTATGTGTGAACCCTTAAGACTCAGATTCTGTGACAGAGCAATGGTCATTTTCATACACTCACCTCATTCATTCTCTTAGCGGTAGATGACATGGTTCTTCTGTTTTCCCCTGCTCTGTAAGATTTCTTCACTTAGCTTAAAGGACCTCACATGCTGTTGGGTTTTTTCCTATCCCATTAGAATCTTTTCCATCTCCTTTGTTGGATCTTCCTCCTCTTCATGGCATCTCAATAATGGACTGTTCAAGTTTTGTGGGGTTTTTTCCCTTATACTTTGATTTTCTCTGACTTTACTTACCTCTAGCTGATAGCATCCAGTCTTGTAGATTTGAATCCTATTTCTAATGTGAGAACTCCCCAACAATACCTCCAGTCTTAACTTTCACTTGGCCTGCAGAATTGTACCTTCAACCCTGCTAATACGTCTGGCAGGCAGCTTACATTTAACATATCAAAGTCTGAACTCTCTGTTTCCTAGCAGTTTCTTCCCATCCAAATTCGCTTCCTCGCTGCATCCCCCTCAGTAAGTGGCACCACCATTAACCAGGCAAAAGACCTGGGCATTTCTGTCATATCTCATGGCTAATCCATGGAGTCTTGTGGACATGATTTTCAAAATATAAAGTATATGCTAGCGCTTACCTTCATATCTACCATTACCACCCTAGCCAAGCCGCTGTTATTTCTATCCCCGTTTCACTCTCATTTCTTTAAAATATATTTACTATAGAACAATCACAGTGGTATTTAAAAACTTGCATCAGACATATTGCTTCCTGGTCTAAGACCGTTCAGTGGCTCCTACTCAGAGTTAAAACCAAAATCCTTACGTGGCCTACAATGCACCACATGACATGGGCCTTATTTCCTCTCCGGTCATCTTCTACTGCACCACCACCCTGCCTGTACTTTGGCCACTCAGACTTCCTTAAGCAAAGTCTGCTTTGCTTAAAAGGCAAAGCCTGCTTCTATTCACAGCTGGTTAATGACCTTCAAGTGTGCCTGGCCCTAGAAGATATTTATTGGTGACTACATTAATGATGTTATTACTAAACACAACCATAAGTAATACTAACTTATTTTTCACACCATAGAATATTAGAAACCATAAACTAGGGGAAGGTAAGGGAAAAAGAGGAGAAGGCTAGAGAAAGATACAGTAACAGTAATAATATTTGTATGAAATAATACTATCTAATAAGTAGTCATATCTAATACAGAAACTCTATAAAGAATAAACGTTATAACTAGAAAACCGAAGCCTTGATAGCTAATGCCCCCCTACACCATAGCAGGCACGGAGCACTCCAGGCAGAGCCACTGACAGTCACAGGGCTCTGTCTGAATCATCAAGAGGAAGTTGAAAGACATTGATCACATCTAGAAAGCAAAAAGGGAGCTTAAAATGATTTACCAAAAAAAAAAATTATAAATTCATTTAATTCCAATGATTTTACTGCTTATAAAAGTGTCTTTGCTAATTTGGAGAATTCAGTTTAGTGAGATAATTAATTTCCTAGTGAGGCTGAGTGTCACCCTACCCAGGTCTCTTTAAGATGTGTAATTGGAGAACTTTTTATCAGTTTCACATAAGAGATTCAATAATTTTATAATAATAATAATTATAAATAATAATTTTGTAGTGTTATTTTACTCTTCCTTTATAGAGGTTTTCTTCAAAAAAAAGTAAATAAACCATTTTTATCTTTTCTAAAAATAGCTGAGGCTCATTGTAGAAATGTAGAAAGAATGGGAAAAAAATCAGCTATAGTCCCATCAGCAAAAGACAAACACCATTAAAATGTATGTGTTTCATGTCAGTCTTTTTTTTACATAATTATTCTCTTCTAAGGTCCCTCAGATTACTGATTTTTGTTATTTTTTTTTTAATTTATTTATATGACACAGAGAGAGAGAGCACAAGCAGGGGGAGCAGGAGAGGGAGAAGCAGGCTTCCCACCCATCAGGGAGCCCGATGTAGGACTCAATCCCAGGACCCTGGGATCATGACCTGAGCCAAAGGCAGACGCTTAGCCGGCTGAGCCACCCAGCACCCCCAATGTTTGTTATTGATATATTAAAGTGATTGTCCTTTGTGTATCCAAACCCATGCAACATCTCAGTAATGTACTTAAAAAAAATAAATCCTTTCAATATCCCATAGGATATGGTTAAAACCTCTGGTTATCTAAGTTATATCTTCCTTGTGAGCTAACAATGTCTATAAGATGTTTTGTTTATTTTAAATACTTGAACAAAAAATTCTCTTTATTAAAAAAATAAAAGTAACAACACATAACATTTGAGTTATATCATTAAAATGTTTGTAATAAAAAAACTTAAACAACTATGAAATAGAAGTAGCTACGATTCACAGCAGTTACTCCTCTAGGACAGAAACAAAACAAAACACATTTAAATACATTTAAAATGTATTAAAGCTACATGGTAAGTTAAGATCCCAAATGAAATACAGATATATTGTTTTAAAATATTATAATTTAATTGCTATGTATATTGCCAAAACTGTACAAAGGATTCGGTAGTTCATGACAAAAATGGAATAATGCATTGCCATTCAAATTAAATACTTTATTTGCTTTCTGAGAGGCATTCTAATTTTGCAAATAAAATTAAATCAACATAATCTACTTACATATACCGAAAGACTTTATCAAGCTTTTACTTACCAGAAATCTTAACTTTTTTTCATTTTTTATATCACTCTCCCCTTGATAGATAAGAGTTTGCTTTCCAGGCTTCTTTGAACAAATTCTAATGCTTAAACTATGATAATAATCAGAACTGTGGAGAATTACTTATTTGATCTCTTAAATAATTTTACATGTAAAAGGCATCTTAAAGGTCATCTGGACCCATCCATTTTTTTTAGAAGTCCTTTCTGTGAGATCCTGATAGATAGTTAGTTACCCAGCTGCTTGGGACTTTTCTGGAGACTGGACCTGACAAGGCATTCACTCCATAATTACATATTCATTCTTTCATTATTGATTCATTTAACCAGTATTCACTGCATATGTACCATGTGCCTGCCAAATCTACTTGACAGTGAATACATAAAGATGAGTAAACCTGAGGAAACATGAACACTATTAGAATGGTTTGTTTTGATTTTATTAAGCTTATGTATCTCTTCTTGGCACTTCTTTCTTCCTGATTATAAAAATGGTGGCTGTGAAGAATAATCCTAGTATTTCTTTATTTCTTTGTTAAGAGTTTCTATTTGAAAGAAGGACAGGAGAAAAAGAAGTAAATATTAAACAAGTTTCTTTTCTCAGAGTCCTACAAATATTGACATAGTCATGGCTCCCTTTACTTCCTCTCTGAAAAACACACATGCACACACCTTACATTTCTGAGTTAAAACCATCTTTAATTCTTTCATGTGACACAGTTCCCAATGGAGTTACTGTATTTAAAATTACCTTTTGTCTAAAAGTGTTTCTAATGTGCTTTTAAATTTGGTGCCCAGAACTAAAAAAGTAAACATTATCTTTTAAATATGGTAACCAGAGCTAAACAAAGATTTCCAGTGTAGACAAACCAAACTACTGCGTCTGCATACTTACGTTTACAGCACTGGTAGCTGAATTTAAATTGCAGTAATAGGAAGAGAGGGAAGGGCAGCCAATCACACTACTGACTCATATTGAGATTGTTTTCCACATATAAAGTGTAGAACTCTGTCTTGTTCCTAGGGACTGCTGATCAGCTAGAATTGTTTTTCTTTTTGCTGGTAGGCAAGATTTTTATCTTTTCTACATTTCATCTCATTGTTTTAATCTCATTATTTTAACCCATTAAACTTTTGGAATCGCGGTTTTGTCACTGGATATACTACAGTTAGTCATGCTTCCTTGATTTAAATGATTTAGAAATTTGATACTCTCTATATCTACAAGCTACTGATTGATAAAAATGTGAACTTGGTCAGGACCATGGTCAAGAACTTCAGGAGAAAATAGATAATGAACCAATAATTAACCCTTGAAAATGATAATGAACTTCAACTTAATAAGGAAACAACAATCAATCTTTTTGTCTCACAAGCCACAAGAAGACCTCAGTGTCTGCATTTTTCAATCTTCATATTAAAAATCTTCAGGTATCTTGATAACAACCTGAAGGCAGATAATAATTCCAGCAATTTCTTCATGGATTAGTCCAGTTACCCTGCTTAAAAAGGAAACCGTTGTTGGATAAAATTTCTTATGCAACCTTGTTAAATCATTATTATCATCATTATTATTATTTTACTTTTCTTTGTCAAGAATTAACGGACCACATCTTTGATAATCTATTCTGGAATTTCATCAAGGCTATATCTATATTCTATTTACTTCTCTCACATTTATTTACAATAGGTATAATTTTATATGGAATGATTTCTATAGGAAATCACATATTAGAGTTAGATTTTTTTTTTGTAACTGGAAGATAGGATTAGATCATCTAATCCATCTCATTTTACAATTGAATAAATTGAGGCATAGAGAAATACATTTATGTCAGTGTAAATCTAATTATGCATTTCATTTAGTGAGGTCCTTCACCATTTGCCAAGGACAGTCCTAATTTACTTAAAGAAGTTAACTTCCAAGTTGAAGATACCCTCGGAATTTCCAGATATGACTTTCCATCATTATGAAGTTGAGCATATTTCATAACTACAGTCAAGGGAGTTCAGGAATGGCCTGACTCCATCTATTCCACATAACTTACATTAATAAGAATTAACATTAGATGAGAAAGGGATAAATTGGATACAACCATTACATTAAATATAATATACCAAACTGTTGACCTTACCTCTATTACTGAAGGACAGACTAAGAAAAGACTGGAATTTCAGTGAGGTGAGCCGAAGGGCAGACCCAAAGTTACTGATGCTCTTGTGATATAAACTTGTCATAGAAAATTTAACATTTTATTTGAATATAATTTGAATTTTGCAGAATCTGTTTTCTGAGGTTTCAAATTAGCATTAGCTGTATCATATTTTTAACAATCAAAATTAAAACACTGTGGCGGTTTCTTTTTGCCTTCTCAAATATATTACATTTCTATCAGCTACACAGGTATAATATATTAATGGGATTCATTTTTTTCAAATGAAGATAAAGTGTAAGTAAATAAGATAGAAAAAGACACAACCTTTAAAGTATAAATTCTCTTCTTGCTCTTTATATCTCTAAGTGCACTTCTCTCTGCAAGTACCAAGCTCTGTGTTAGTTGGGCCAGGTCTACTGAAGGAGAGAGGAGAACTGAGACTTTTCTCTCCTCTTGACTCAATCTAGACAGATGTTCCTGGTCACTTGGAAACTATGAAAGCTTCTACTTTGCTTTGGTGATACAAAACTGGTTTGATAAATGTGTTTAGAACTGTGAATGGCATTCTGGTGATCAGAAAAGTAGGCTCTTGGTGCTTTGAGAGCAAGAGACTGGTACAAAGTTTTTAAATGGTTATATTCCTATATAAAACAAGTATTTATTGAGTGCTTTCTATATGTCAGGTCTCATTATTTTTATTAAATTTTAAAATTTCACAATCAAGAAGTGAATGCATTCTCATTGTAAATTATTCAGTTAATACAAATAAAATAAAACTCAACCTTGATAAAATTCTTTTCCTACAACCCACATCTATGTGCTTGTCCCCCCAAATTAACCACTGTTTTCATGTATTTTATACATGCGTACAGGTATATATAGTTTTACACATGTTCTGTAAATATGCTTTATATATTATATGTGTATATATAAATTATGTATCATACTGTTTTGTATCGTGGGTTTTAAAATACGTGGGATCGATTTTTATGAATTGTTCTTCAACTCATTTTTAAATTTAACATTATGACTTTGAAAATTCTTTGGCAGTGTTTATAGATCTACCTTGTTCCTTTACCAAACAGCTGTATTGGACCATGAGCCATTGTTTATATAGCTATATTTATGGGCATTTAGAGGTTGCTCCACCTCCCCAATTATAATTTTTGCAAGACTGAAGTATTATCTAGGGCAGACCCTTAGAAATGGAATTGTTGGATCAGAGTATATACATCTTCCTTTATGGTCTTAAATACAATTTTATGGTTTTCTTTATACAGGACTCGCATTCTCATTAGGTTTATTCCTAACTAATTAAATATGTGTGTTGCTAGTGTGATTGGGCATTTTCACTGGTATATTCAAATTGGCTATTGCTATTTTTATTAATTTTTGTCTGCTTTTATTTTGTATAGTGAGCTGGCTAAAGTTACCGATTTTGTCAATCAATTTTCTTGACTTTTCTAGGTAGATTTTTTTTCTTTGTTTCCAGTTATTCTCTCACAAATTTATTTGTCTTGTATTTGATTTGGCAGGTCTTCCAATACAGGGTTGAATAGTGGTACTGATAATAGAAGGTATTTATATCTTGTTTTTGGGATAATATTATTAAGAGTGTTTCTAATGTTTCCTGCCAAGTATGATCAGATTAAATATTCCTGTATCTACCCTTTGTCAAGAAGTTGTCCCCTGTCTTTGTTTGCTTACTTTATTTGCCAGTTTATTTGTTTGCATTAAGGAAAGAGAATGGATTTTTCCTCCCAGTTTTATTGAGATATAATTGGTATATAACATTGTATTAAAGTGTATAACATAATGACTTAATATATGGATATATTGCAAGATAGTTACCACAATAAGTTCAGTTCACATTTATCATCTCACTGTTAGAGTAGTTTTCTTGCCATGAGAACTTTCAAGATCTACTCTCTTAGCAAATTTCAAATATACAACAATATTGTTAACTGTAGGTACCATATTGTACATTACATCCCCAGAACTTATTCATCTTATAATTAAAAGTTTATACCTTTTGACCACTTTCACCCATTTCCTTGACCCCTGCCCTGCCTCTGGCAGTTACCAATCTGTTCTCTATCTGTTTGTGTTTTGTGAGTTTTTAAAAGATTTTTACATACGTGAGATCATACATTTGTCTTTCTCTGACTTATTTCACTTAGCATAGTGCGCTCAGTGTCCATCCATGCTGTCACAAATGGCAGGGTTTCCTTATTTTTTATTGCTGAGAAATATATGTATATACACATACACACAGAGTGGTCACAAATGGGGTTTGTTTAAGCAAATTACGGCACCTATATGAAATCTTCAGCATTCTTATTTGTGAGAATTTATCCAGAAGACATAGTAAAAGAATACAAAATTTAATGCAAAACAATTTTTTTATTATAGTCTAACTGCTATATTGGAAAGGCAAGACTCGTGGGGTATAATCAGGTATCAAATTATTGAAATTGTTCTGTGAGACTAGTTCTTGCTATCTTCTTGGATGGCAGTTAGCTCAGGTCCTTCGATTCTCCCGGCCATTCTTAGATAATGAAGTCATACTGACTTTACAAAAACAAATAAAAATAATTTCAAAATTATGTTTTAAATATTTCAAACATTTTATTTTAGAAATTAATCTATTAATTACAACTCCATATTTATTCAAAATTTTTATTTCTCTTCTCCTCAGTCTCAATCCTGGTATGGAAAGTAAGGGGCATGCCAGATTTCTTCTTCCTTTCCCTCTTTTTCACATCTAGTTTTCCTCTCCTGTCCTTCACACACTACCTTTCATTTAAAAGGGGGCACAAAATGTCTTCCTTGGCCGATACTGTTATGAGAAGACATGGACACTCCTTGGGCTCATCAGGCATTTCAGCCGACACATCTCTCAGTGAGTGTTCACGTGGCTTCTTCGAAGACCCTCTTACTTCTAAAGGTCTCTTGCTTATAATTCTCTTGATATTGGTGAAGTATCTTTAATGACAGATCGCGGATTATTTTCCTAACCTTTGAAGCATCCAGCAGTCTTTCTCTTTTTGACATTCTCCCATATCCTTTGCCCAACAATGCAGGAACCTCTCCTTGCCAGCCATAGTCTCTTGTATTTTCGATTGTTCACGTCTAAGTCAGATCACGCCACTGGATCCCAAACTCCAGGGATCTCATAGCAAGCTCTTTGATCCCTTTCCATGGCTTGAGGTGAAGAGAAAACAGCCTCACCCTCATCCATGGGGTGTGACGAAATGTCATAGTTCATGGCAGCTCTTTCCACTTCCAAAAATCCATGTCTCTTCCCCTAATCTTCCTAACCCTTTGGACCCTTTGCTTACAAGTCCTTTGTGGTTTCTTGCACTTCATTGTGGAATATGATGTCTCTTATTTGGGGACCTCAGTGAAATTAAGTCTAAAATACTCTCATTTTAAAACTCTGTACCAATTACATTGTTTATTATATAATTACAAAGCAGGAGAATTCTAAACATTCAATAATAAGGAGATATTAAGTAAATAATTACTGAAATTGAATGTAGTGCAGGCTTTAAAAAAGCAGTAATTTATCACTTGGAGACATTTAGAATAAAGCACTAGATGTATAACAAGTGCCACAAACTGCACGGGCTCTGTCAGTGTAGTCACGTAAAGTACGCGTATCAAAATTAAGACTCCTTGAGATGATATTTCATTTTATTTACAAAAGAAATTTTTGTAAGTTAATAAGTTTTTTTGTAAACACTTTATTGTGAAAGACTATTAACTCAAGACATCTGAAAACCCTTAGGCTTACGAGAGAGATGCTATTTGTTGGAGTGTGGGTATGAGAATATGAGTATTTATTTTCTTTTTTAAATATGTTCTGATTTTGTGTGAACTTTGACAGTGGCCTTGCAATATTGGCAGGAGGATAGAAAAGGCTCACCAGGAAAACATCTCAGAGTCGTTTATTCTTTAACGGCTGGTATTATATTTTATTCATTTTTATATTCCCTAAACATACACAATTATGGCACAAAGAAGGGACTCAATAAGTGCATATTAAAATTAATAAATGAATAATCAATTAGATATTTACAGGGTCCTATTACTAAATTCCTATTTTTATTATCTTCTATATGGTCTTTTTTTCAGGCTATGTAGTACACAGCATATCTAATTAAGTTATGATGTTAAAATGCCTTATATATATTCCTTAAGGTGTCAGACAGATGTAGGATAATTATTAACTAAAAAATTGTGGTTATTTTGTTGTTTTTCTAACTTAGCACGCAGCCTTCTCTTTACTTACTTAGTATAGTTCTTGGTTAATGTCCAAAGAAATTACTTATCCTATTCTCACCTCGTGAACTGATAGCAGATTTACATTTGGGAATTTAAGTTTTCCTCTTATTTTACTAAAAAAGAGAAGTGCAGTATGAAGTACCAGCTATACAGCTTACATGAAAAGTCAGCTTGAGTATTTTAGATAAGATGTCAACTTTATGATTTCGAGTATATGAAAGTTCTCCTCCTCTAGTTTGCTTCTTGATCAAGTATCTGACAAATTTTTACCTCACACTTTGCTCCTTAGGAACCATCTGAGAGTACGACATTAGGGTGCAGCTTGGAACAGTGGGAACATCGGAGGTTCCCTATGTATGATTTTATTTGACTTTCACATTTGGTGGGTGTGCCTTTACCATTTCCATTTTAAAGGTGAAGAAATCAAGGGTTAAGGAAGTAACTTGCTCATGTCTACATGTTAAATGCAAAAGTCAGGTTTAAAACCAGATCTTTCTGGGGCACCTGGGTGGCTTAGTCGGTTAAGGTTCTGACTCTTGATTTCTGCTCAGGTCATGACCTCAGGGTCCTGAGTACCATCCCAGCAGTGTTGGGCTCTGTGCTCAGCAGAGTCTGCTTGGCTCCTCCCCCTCCCTCTTCCTCTCTGCCCCCCCCCCCCGCCCCACCATTGTTCACACAGGTGTGCTCTCTCTCAAATAAATAAATGAATAAATCTTAAAAAAAAGTAAATAGAACCAGACCTTTCAGACTCCAAACATGTAGAGGTCAATAAAGCTTATCTGGTCCCCACATAGTGTGGAAATTTTGTTATGGGAATAGGCAAAACCATTTGCCTTCCTGGGTGTGATTCTTCATTCGTAAAAATGAACCAATTAAGTGATCCCTCAAGTTCTCTTCCACTTTATTCATTTTGAATCTTCAGAATTGGGAAAATAATATCTTTGCTTTTAGAAACTTTGAACACCAGGAGTGATGTGCAATTCATTAACTTTCCAAATGGTCACCTATCTACTGTAGTATATGGTATACCCCATGCTTAGAAAGAAATGCTGCCTGAAGGGTTCGTGAGCTCACAGCACTGGGGTACGGCTCAATATCACATGCCAAGAGCAAGCCTGTATTTAGGAATTCGGGAATGTTGGCTCTTCGCTCTTTCTAAGACGTTTCTTTAAAGTACATGCAGATGAATGAAGCAGATTGATCACAGTGCTATCCCCAAAGCTCTTTGTAGTGTGATTGCTGCAAACTGTTCTTGTGGGAGCATTCCGGGCCAGGTTTCTGTCGTCTGTACTTTGTAATATCCATGGATTGAGAGATCTTTGTTATTCTCCCTTTTGTGTACATCGTGACTGCTACAGTGAGAGAAGTACAAGCCTACTGCGATTTGGACGAAGACCTTTAATGGGCTTTTTTTTTTTTTAATGTGAAGGCATTAGGTATAGGATTAACAGTCTAATTAGAGTAAATCAAAATGTTCTTGCATCGGTTTCATTTTTAGGAAATGTTAATTGCATGTTGCTTTATGCTCTGTCTATATGATGGACTTCCTTAATTAGATTATGAGTTTTGGTTTGAAGGTCCAACCTCACAGTAATTAAAACACTGGGTAATTAACTGTATTTCCTAAAACGTACACTCTGAAAATATTTTTGTAGCTATGTCTCCATGTCTTAGCTCTTCTAATGAACATATAAATTTTACTTTTTTTTCTTTCTTATGAAAGAACAGTGTGGAGGATTATCACTGATGAACTGCTATTAAAATAAGGCACGGACTTTAATTTGGATGATCGTATCCCTGGTATGCTGGCTGAGCTGCACCCATCAGAGGGAGGCTGGCAGTGGTCACTTACAAATCCTGCCTCTGTCTGCCAGACAGAGCTTGGGCGACAGGAGCCCCTGCTTGTGCCAAGAAATAAAGTGTCATTTAGTTGTTGGCATATTTCTAGTAAATTCCTGAGAACTTGTAGGTGTTGTAGAGTAATACCCTAGACTTTTGGTTAAATAGCAATTTTTGTAAACAGTGCAGAAGTCTTATTTCCTTGGAGAAAGAAGTCAAAGAGGGAGGGAAAAAGGATAAACATGAAGCAAGTGACTATAAGGTTAAAAAAAACAGAGATACTTAGTTTCTAAGGAAAACAAAGGAAGGGAGTAGGTAAGATTGTGGTCACTTTTGAAATCAAATGGGGGGCGGAATTTGGGGCAGTGCAGTCTATAAAAGAGCAACTGATAGACATGGATTTTTGTCTGGGAGGCAAATGATTCACCAAGATGATCAATGGATTTCAGAGAATGGGGCTTTCTCATAACTTATCAAAGCCTCAGAAGTGTTCTGTCCTCACATTTGGCTTTTATTTTCTTGGGGCCCAAAAGGAACAGGGGCAGCCACACCCTGCAAGCCCGAGCCTCCTGATAGGCAAAGAACGGCAAACATGGATCTCCTCCTTCATCCCCAGTACAGCCTCCTCTCTAGAGGGGATGATGGTGCATTGGGGCACACCGATCCCTCCTTTGCAGTTTACTCTTCTTCAGGACACGTTAGCTCACCTCACACAGTGAGAAGAAATGGAGGTAATAATAAGTGTTTTATGGTAGGCAGAGCTAAATAATTTAAGATAGTATATAGAAAGCCCTTTGACCATGCTAGATCAATGGCATTCGTCTTCCTCAGGACTTGTTTCTTCTTTTAATAACTACAGTTCCTCTGTTCACTTTCAAGGTGACATTGACACTTCCTTCTTCCCCGCGTTAGTTTCCTACGGGCTTTATCTACACCTTGACTCCACCATGGTAATGATGGCCTTTGTAGCACATCAAGAAGCCCTGGTCCTTCCACAGTCTTTATTTTTTATCTTTTTGGTAAGTGGTAACACTAAGCTACCTTTCCCCTTCCGTGACTTATGTGCTGCTATCACATACTTTAATTGCTCTCTCTCTATTTTTTTTTTAATTTTTTTTAAGATTTTATTTATTTGACAGAGATAGAGACAGCCAGCGAGACAGGGAACACAAGCAGGGGGAGTGGGAGAGGGAGAAGCAGGCTCCTAGCGGAAGAGCCCGATGTGGGGCTCGATCCCAGAACGCTGGGATCACGCCCTGAGCCAAAGGCAGACGCTTTAACCGCTGTGCCACCCAGGCGCCCCTCTCTCTATTATTTTAAACTCCACCTAACATAATTATAGTTTCATATAGTGTTTATTTAAATTTTCTACATGTTTATCAGTCTTGCATTGTTTTTGATTCCATTCCGTAACTACAGCTTTCCAATTGGGATCATTTTCCTTTTACCAGGAAAATTTTCTCTAGTGGCAAGCTGTCTCAACTCTGTTTATCTGAAAATCTTTATTTTACCTTCATTCCCATTAGAGGATTTTTGCTGGATATAGATTTCTGAGTTTTAACAATTTGAGAATATGGTTCATTATTTTCCAGCTCCTGTTGTTTCTACCGAGAAATTTGTTTTCAGTTTATGCGGCATTTACATGTGATCTGTCTTTTATCTCTGGCTGCTTTTAAGAGTTCCATGTATTTGATACTCTACAGTTTCAGTAAAATGTGGATTTTTCAGATTGTTTGTAATTTCTTGTGATTTTGGTATCTATGAGTTGCTGTCTTTCAACAATCCTGGAAAATTCTCAGCATTCCCTCTTCAAATATTGCTTTTTTCTCCCTCTATCCACTTAAACTGTAATTCCAACTTTTCCTTTCATTCCTTTGGTAATCTTTGTGAAAGAAGAATTCTTATTCACTGGCTCCACTTTCTTTCCAAATATCACTATTTATTGCCCTGTATCTTAATTTTTTCCTATCATACCAAAACTGATTTCTTCAAGCTTTTTATTTATTCATGTTCACTAAATCCTTGCTTCTCGTTGTCTTCAGTTTCTCTGTAGAATTCAGCAAAATTTATCATCTTTTTCTTCCCTCTTAAAATTTCTCCTCTTCCTGCCTTTATGAGAAAATCAATTTCTTATCACATTCCTATCTTTTCCATATCCTCCTTTCTCTTCTTCACTTGAAATATGCAAGGTATGGATGGCTCCTAAGAGTTTTTTTCTGCAAACTTTTTCTCTTCTCTGTCATCTCTCCCCCAGAGATCCCACTGCCCGTCCACCCCCTACATATGGTCTGATAGCCAGCTGGTGGGCACTGCCAGTACTATGTGTGTATAACCCTGTGCATTTGGGCTTCTTGGAGCCGTGCTCCACTGGTTGTTAGATACGTTGAATACCACCCTTATTATGAGTAGTATCCCCAACTTCCACCTCTCTAACATGTTCCAGTACCATATTTTCAATTGGCTTGGGAACATTTTCATTCGATTTGTTTCAAACATTTTATTTTATTTTATTTTATTTTATTTTATTTTATTTAGCATTTAATGTTTATCTTACTTGGAAATGATTTAGAACTTCACCGAATATCCATTAACTTAGTGTAAACTTTTATCTTACTTACATTTATTTAAATTATTTGCTTGTTTCAAACATTTTAAACTCAACATGCTCTACAATTAAAATAATTATCCCTCCCTCCCACTCACACGCATGCTGCACTTCTCAACCCAAATTTTCTTACTGATATTCACATATCTCTTAATAGTAGCACTTAATTTTTCTGTCTCTCAAGCATGAAATATCAGAAAAAGTTTACATTTGACCATTTATTTTATCCTAAATTATATTGACAATTTCTGATTTTTCTTCTTTGTATATTTCTCTGATTCCTTTTCCTCTTCTTTCTGAACTGAGTCCAAGCACATCATACCCCTTGGCCTTATTTGCCCTCACTCTCTGGCACAACCTCATTAATGTGAAAACAACACTTTCAAAAAGTTGTTTCATATTCACGGAAGATACCGTGGCTAAGAACAATACTTCTTAAATTGTCTGCATTGAAGGCCAGTTTTGTTTTTGTTTTTAATTTCCAATTTGCAAGAAAAAATAATATTATAAAAGATAATAAAGTGAATTATGCAGAATTAAAAAAGGACAAAGTACAGCACCACTTTTTAAGTTCTATGTTGTAACAGATAGAAAATGACCCTATTAGTCTGCTGTACAGTATTCACACTCCCACTCTTAGTGCTCATCATGGACGGTAACGGTTTGAAGACTAACACTATCCACAGACAGCACGTTGCGTGGACCCCTCTTCAGGGCCCATGTCACTGATCTCTGATCTCTGTGCCTATACAGCAGAATCAATAGGCGAGTTCTAAAATATGCATATGTCTGTGCCCCTGAAAACTGGTGACTAGAATCTCTGGGAGGGTTACCAGGGCATGGGCATTTCAAAAAAGCTATAAAATTGATTCTGATACTCAGCCAGGGCTGAGAACTATTGGCTTGTGGAGAAAACTGCACACTTTCAGTTCTCTGTAATCTGGCTTCAACCTATCTTTTAAATCTTATCAAAATCACTTCTTTCGTATGTCCTATATTTCAGTCAATCAGGACCTTTGGCTTTCCAAATATGATCTGTTCTTTCCCATCTCTGTCAAGTCCCAGTCTGGAATGTCCTTTCGATCCCCTCCACAATCAACTTCCAATTCATCCTTCGAGTTCCCATGTACTGAAAAATGCCCCTTGTTTATGAAACCATTGCTAATTAATTATAAAAATTAATTTTTCCCTCATCTAAATGTCTTTACTACTTTGTTATTTATGATACTTGTAGTTTAGATTCTAGTTGTAGAGACATTGTTGCATAGAAAGAGAGGGGGAGAAAAAAGACTTCTATTCAGGAGAACCACTTCCGAGTCCAGACTGTACCTCTTCCTAACTGTGTGACCTGAGATAAGCTCAGTAATTTTTCCAAATGTGCATATTGAGAGTAAAACTTGCAACCTTTATCACAAGATAGGTGTTATAAGTAAACAAGATAACATATGTTAAAGCAATATCAGTACAAGGTGTTATCATCTGCTCTACTACATTATAAGCATGTTTGGGGATAATAATAAGTAATATAAATCTTTATATTTCTACACCCCCAATAGGATATTTGATACAGCAAGAATTCGGTACATATTTTGAACTAAATGAATAAATGCATAAACCCCTACATAGTAAAAATTCTAGTGTGAGTCCTAACAGGCCATCTTGGCCAAAACTATTTCCAGTAGCTTATTTGATACTGATGTTTGAAATTCCAGCGCTAGGGATTTTCTCCTTTGGAGTAGTGTTGACTGTACTAACAAAGACAATTTATTAAGTTATTCTCATGTATGCCTTTATACAAATTTAATCTCTTTTATCAGATTATTTTTTCCTCTGACAAAAGGTGTCACAGAGAAGTTGCTGAAAACATGGGAAAGGGGTTTTCAGATTACCAAAGATTAATCTATTCCATTTCACTTTTTTTTAATGGAAGAAACCTGAGTGTATCAAATGATAATAGCTAATCTTTATTGATAACTTACTGCATTACACACCAAAATGCTTATCACCTTACATGAATTATCTTTTAGTCTTTACAATTTGGTTATATTAAGTCTACTTAGCCTCATTTTGCTTTTGAGAAAATGCAAACTCAGGGAGTTGACTAAGATTAAATAATATAGCCATACAGTTACTCAACTAGTAAGTAATGGAGGAGTGATTTGAACCCTGATTTGACACTAGAGCCCAAGCTCTTGGTCATTAAACTCAACTGTTTCAGAACAGACTTCCAGTGAAACCCAAAGAATGTTTACTACCCTTCAGCAATTGCCCAATAACTATTTGGGGTTAAGGATGGGTGTAAGAGTATACAAGACACACAGACCCTGATCAAAGACTCTACATTCCTATGAAAGAAAAGACAAAAATTACTTTAGGAAATCACACAGAGTATGATGGTAACATGAAGGGAGACCTGACTGAAACCTGGCTGGGAAAGATGAATGAGGGTATGCTTGCTAGAGGAGGCCACATAAAAAAGCATCAAAGAGTCTCTTCAGCATGAGCAGATGATAGGCAGAAGAATGAAGTTAACATTGAAAAAAGCAGAGTATCCCATATAGAGGGTGAATCTGCAAGCACTTGGAAGTGAAGGAGAGTATCAGCAGTTTAGGGAAACCGTTTAGGGATTATGCCTGGAGGATATAGTTAGAGACTGTAAGTAGTGGAAGAGAAAACAAGAGACACAAGTAGGGACCAGGGAAAGCTCAAAACCAAAAGTTATTTTATGGGTTATTTATCCTGTGGTTTAGAAAAACAAAGAAAGGTACTGGTATTATTAGATCTTAAATTAGGATTTCTGGACAAATACAACATGTATTTAGTTTGCATTTGAAAGATAGTGTGATCCAGAACTTAACTCATTCATTCTTCTATATGCCTTAACCTCTGCAGTGCTTTCAACAAGAGCCATCTAGTAAGGCACATGCTCGCACTCACCAAAAATAGATACTGGAAGCCAAGAAAAGCTCCATGATTTGGCTTCCTGACATAACCATGAAACTTGCTCTAGTGGTCTAATTTCTAGGCCAAAATTATTGCACTGAATATTAAAATCAAAAGGATTCTAGGGATATGATATTTTGAATGCATTCTGATTGTAATTACATCCCAGTGCCAACCAACTAATTGAAAACCTCTCCTGGGTCCAGCAGCTGTGGGTTCTGCAGATATGCAGGGTGTGGTGTCTTTCCCAAAACCAACCCAGGAGAAACTATAAATGCAGAGGGAGAAAAAAAAAAAAAAGATAACAGAACAACAACCAAAAAAAAAAGAGTGAGAGAGAAAAGAAGAAAGTTGAAAGAAAGAAGGAAAGAGGGAAAAGAAAGGAAGAAAGAGAGATGAGGAAGGAAGGAAAGAAAAAAAGGAAGGAAGAGAAAGAAAGAAAGAAAGAAAGAAAGAAAACATGGGATACACTGGGGAACTGAAGACAATCTCAAATTGATGTGAGTTGGGAAAGTGGATAGTAGAATCCTGGGATGGAGCAAGAGAACAAAACAGTGAGTTGTAAAAGAAAAACAGCCCTTTTTCTTTTATCTCTTGCATAGTGGTGGAAAATAGCAACAGCACACATTCTTACACGTGTATCTTGGAGTTAAGTCAAGGCAGATCAAAACTTCTGCTGGGGTGGAGAATTTTTTAAAAGTTGTAAACTCAACAGCATCCCTGAGACATTCCCTCCTCGTACTTCCTGCTTACTACCCTCAGGCTTGACAAACTAGATCTTAGGGAGACAACCTTCTCCCTGTGGAGTTTCATCTCAAAGTTTAAAGCATAAACCTGATCTGAAGGACTGTCTGGTAGTCACTGATGTTAGTGGTTCAGTGGTATTAGGCTCTCTGATCTCACTCTTAAGACTAGCACAGAATATGTCCTGGCCTTAGTTGTCTACACATTACATGCATTTATAAACTCAAATAAAAGAAATACAAAGAAATAGACACTATACACCCTGTAAATGAGAATTATTAAAGCAGGTAAACCAAGAATTTTGTAAATGATAATATAGTTAAGACAATAAGCTATTACCAATATGAAACAAGAACAAGAAACCATAGAATGTAGGGGAAATATTAGGTAAGAAAATATAATAACTGATATAAAGAACAAAATACATGGAATAAATGCTTTGATGAGTATAGCAGAAGAAGAAATAAGTGAGCTTAAAGATTAGATTAGAAACTCTCTGAAGGAAAACAATGGTAAGAATAAAGAGAAAATATAAAAGAAAAGCTAAAAGATATAGAGAATAAAGGAAATTTTAAGTGAGTCCCCAAAGGAGAGAGAAATGACAAAAGAAAACATGTGAAGAATTAATTGATACTTTTTAAAATTAAAGTTGAAAGACTTTAAATAGATAGGGCTGATAAGGGGTCAAATGGAGAATAAGGAAAAAGTCACACCTAGATATTATGAGAATGAAGAATTCAAAAGCAGAGGGGAATGGAAAGGACTTCAGCAGAATAGATTACTGGCAGGGCGCCTGGCTGGTTTAGTCAGTGGAACCTGTGACTCTATCTCAGGGTTGTGAGTTCAAACCCTACATGGGATGTAGAGATTACTTAAAAAAAAATAAAATCTTTTTAAAAAAGATTATCTGCAAAGAATCAAAAATCAGATTAGCAGTAGACTTCTCAATAGGAAACTCAAAATAATAAGACGATATAATATTATTTTTAAAGTACTCAAAAAAGAACCATGAACTTAAAATATTATAACTAGAGAGGTTGACATATAAAGATTAAGGCTTAAAAAATATTCTCATATACCATAAAATGGCCCTCATTTAAAAATACTTTTTGAAGAACAATACATTATAAAATGCTGAAAGAGAAATGGAAAGTAAACATGAAGAATTATCTCAGTTAAGCTTATTTTTATGTTAGGTAAATAAAAGTAAGGATAAAAAAAGGAGAAGTATACTGACAATAATCTAAAACTGAAATTCTAAGTAATAATAACAAGATAGTGAGAGGCAAGACAAAAAATAATAGAAATCATCCAGGTTTTATTGTGTTAGGAAGAAGATACCAAAATTTACAAATTTGGGAAATCAATAAGGACCAGAAAAAAAAAGTATGAGTCTTAAGATAAAGACAATAATCAAAATAATAAAAATAGAAAGGGTAACTTTTAACCCAGGAGGAGAAATTTTATTCTGTTGAAAGGAAGAAAGATAGGGAGAAGGTATAGAAAGAGAAGAATGAATGAAAAACACAGGATGGCAGAAAGTCTTAATTTAACAATAATTACAATTTACATTTAAATTGAAAATGTGGATTAAGATAGTGGAAATAAGATTTAATTTCATAGTAATTACACCCATTAAAACACGGAGTAAACGTGCTGATTAAAAGACCAGGACTCCATAATTGGATGAGGAATCATGTTGTCTGGAAAAGACAAACAAAAACCAAAAATACTCAGACTGAAAAAAGAAGGATGGAAAATAGACACCAGGCAAATCTGAATCAAAGGAAGCTCGGCATTTTCTTACACCATTCACACGGAGCTGGCAGACAGAGGTCACCACTGCAGTGCAGCTAGATCAAGACTCAGACTCCACAGAGACAAGGAAGAACCTAGCGGCAAGCGATGGAGGCCCACGTGAGTCCAGATAAGGACCCAGGAGCATCAGCAGGGGCAGGATTGCACTTGACGTGAGAGCCCCTGGACTGGAGAAGGCAGCCCTAGGTAAGACCCAGGTGGATGTGATGCAGCAGCTCTGAGAGGTAAACACTGAGATCCATTTGTGGAGGGACTATTATGAGGCGTGCCGAGGCCCTGAGCTGATGTGCTACAGAGTGTCTAATACCTATTGTAACTGGAAAGTAAGAATCTAAATACATGTGACTATGGGAGCCCCTGGGCGGTTCAGTCGGTTAAGGATCTGACGCTTGATTTCAGCTCGGGTTATGCTCTCAGGGTCATGAGATCCAGCCCCGTGTAGGGCTCTGCACTAGGTGTGGAGCCTGTTTAAGAGTCTCTCGCTCCCTCTCCCACTGCCCTCCCTTGCCTCTCGTTCTCTCTCCCTCACTAAAAAGATTAATAATTATAAAATAAAAACGTGACTGCGGTTGACTCTTGAACAACATTGGTTTGAACTGCAGGTCCACTTACATGTGGATTTTTTCCCCCATAAATCCGGTACAGTATTGTAAACATGTTTTCTCTCTTTCTTATGGTTTCTTAACATTTTCTTTTCACTAGCTTACATTATTATAAGAATACAGTATATAACAAATACAGAGAACATAAAAATATGCATTAATTGACTTTATTTATCAGTAAGGCTTCCAGTCAAGAGTAGCCTATTAGTAGTTAAGTTCTGGGGGAGTCAAAATTATATGCAGATTTTTGACTGCATGGGGTGGGGGTGGGGGGGAAGCACCTCTAATCCCTGTGTTGTTCAAGGGCAGCTATCATCCTAAATGAAAAAAAAAAGAAAAAAGAAGATAGAGATGAAAAAAATGAAGGTAGAGTAGTAAATAAGCAAAAGAAGAAAGGGGGAGAGGGAAGAAGGGAGGAGGGAGAAAAGATGTAAAGACGGGTTATAATCAAGAATAAAATATGGCAGAATATAAGGCAAAAACTCGGGTTTTTTTAAACTGATACAATTATGTGCTTTATTTTGCTTATAAAATAGCATTGTATCTGCTTTAGATGAAAACAGATTGTCTTGCATGTACTCCTAAATATTTGAATGTTTGCACTTCTATTATTTAGTTTGTAAGTATATCTGAGATTATGAGACTCCATTATAGGTAAAACAAAACAGAATTTTTTGATTACTTAACCAAAGCTGCCAGCGCTTGGCTTCCTTTCCTGGGGTCAGCTGTGGGACAGAAATGCAGACCTTCACTTCATGTGACCTTTCTCCCACCTGTTCTGAAAGTTCCAACGTAGCAGTTTTGTGTGACTGGACATTGCTTTCACAAGAAATGACAGTGGCCTCATTTTGCAATGGCATCTGTAACTGACATCCCCGAGGAGAGAAAATTCATCAAATTTTTATTTTCTGGGATAGAACAGATGAAAAGAGATGTAAAGATTGACTCTATCAGTTTCCTTCCAAGAAGGGATTTATAGAGCATAGATTATCCTTCCTTATTATAAGAAATTTCCACTTGAATATTGAAGACAGAAGCTCATTCTAAAATGAATCTTGAAAGTTTAGTACAGGAAGTCTACCTACATAGAGATATCATTCCCTGTCACTTTTGTTATTATTTTAACATTAATTTTTAATAAACCTTTTATTTGGTGTGTGAAGGTGCGAGTATCTCTCCCATGTTATCTTTTTGCATCCAACATCAAGGTAAAAATAAAAGGCCCTACCTTGATCTGCCTGCTTTTCATCACTGCCTCTATTAATTGAATTTTTCTCCTTTAAAAGTCATGGATGTTTTCAAGTTAGCAACTTTGGAATCATTATATTTATTACTGGGAATTATTAGTACTTATTTTTCTATTTAATATTGCATAAGAGAATTATGTTTCTCTTTCAAAGTAAAAACCTGAAAGTAAATTTAATTTCTAATCGTTTTTAATTTTTTCATGGGGAAATGCTTCAGAAGGCTATCTCGTGCACGGAGGTAGATATTAAATGTGATATTTAATAAAGACAAATGGACACTGGGAAGGAAGTTTGTCAGTAATGCTTTGTTGGGCTCTGCCCTTTTTAAAATGAGTTAATGACTTTTGCCTCATGACCCATTTCTAATGGTAGCTTGGTCTTTTCAAAGAGGACGCCACTGTCATAGTTCAGAGATATTAGGCACTCATACCATTGTGATAAATTAAAAGCAAGTGGATAAGACTTAAATGTTACACACCTCTAGAATAAAAGGCCACCAACTAGTTAAAGAAAGAAAGAATTTGCAGACAATGGATTGTAAAGATGTACTTGGTAAGAAAATGTCTTGATCATCAAATTCTGTTTTAAAGCATACTTATAACTAGACTAAGCATTTCAAAGTGCATAGCTTTCCTAATTTAATGCTATCTTATTGTATATTATATGTTTTATGCAGATGGTGTTTCATTTATATAAAAGCAGTGCTCTGTCTCTCTTCACTCTGAAAGCAACCATTGGCTTCACTTGAGTTTTGGTTGTAAGACTCAGGGAAGGTCTAAGATGATTTTTTTTCATTTGTGATTATAAAGTATTCCTATGGGATCTAAGCTGAAAGTCAAGTCAAGTGAGTAAAATCATTTCTTTCATTTTAGAGTTACCTTTTGGATCTGGTAGAAGAAGCACAGATGTAAGAATCAAAATCCTGTTATCTATTCCTGTCACTGAACTGGACTTCAGTTATTTAATATCTTTAATCAAGGATTTTATGTTCAGGGAAAAAATAACTCCACGTCAATTACAAGATAATCAGTTCAATTAAGGATATTCATTTAGTGTTTTCTTTAATATACTGCCATATTGTGGGTTGTTATGGAGAAGTACAGAATTTCCCAGTAGGTAAAATAGACCAGATCGGCACATGTGAACAAACCACGGTGATAACTGAGCAAACGTGATTGCTCCTCATGGAGCATCTGCAGCAAGAGGATGTTTTGCAGACGTGCATGTGAGTCAGGGAAGCCTTTGTGCAGGAAGTGTTTGGGTGCTGAGAAATATTATTTATTTCTTATGTCTTAACATTCTTTTTCTTTTTAAGATTTTATTTATTTTTTAGAGAAAGAGAGAACGTGTGCAAGTGGGGGGAGGGGAAGAAGGAGAGGGAGAATCTCAAGCAGACTCCATGGTGAGTGTGGAGCCTGACCCGGGGCTTGATCCCACGACCCCACGATGATGACCTGAGCTGAAATCAAGAGTCAGACACTTAACCAGCTGAGCCACCCAGGGGCCCCATCACGTCTTAACATTCTTTCTTAGTGGCTGGTCATTCATAGTAATCCCAGGTTGTGTTGAGTTCCTAAAAAACTCAGATATAATGCTAGATACAAAGATACAAGTATCATATATGCCAGCAACATCTGAAACAACCCAGACACAGGGACGGTATCCCTTATGTCTTATTCAGTTCCTGTGCGTCCCTCTAATCTGCCGTTGATCTTAGGATGCACCTCTTCTAAGTGAATCTACTCTTTCGTTTCCCGGCTGTCCACCATGTTTCTAAGATATCTAGCTCTGTATCAAGACTCAACCCTGACCCTGTTACTTATGTTCTGTGACCAGGTTTGTACTTTACGTAGTCTATTTTGGAGGCAACACATAGAAGACAATAGCAGAAGGAAGAAACTGGAGGTAGAAAGAGCAATTCTGAGATCATTATAAAACCCTATGTGAGAAATTCAGTGTACTTGAATTAAGACATGGGGAGGAAAGAAGAGATGAACCCAAAAGCATTTATGAAAGACTCCCCAAATTTGAACACCTAGACATGAGGGAGAAGTATTTGTTTATCCACAGCTGTGGTTGGTTCAACATGTCTGTGGGAGTTCCCTAGTCGTCAGGAACCTCAGCTCTTGTTGCTTTACTCCTTGACACGTGCAGCGTGCAGGCTGCAGTATGAAGGAGCCGCTCCCTCTCTCCCGTTGCAAGGAGGCAGATTCCTTTGTTAGAACACAGGTTCTGGCAGTTGTAAACATTACCGCGATTGACTTCAAGGGGAAAAAGCAGATACAGTCTTTATGCCGAGTAGACACATGCCCATCTGAAATTCAGGGTTTATTAATGAGGAAAAGTAGAGAACAGATATTGAAAACAACTCCCAGGCTGGGTTCTCTCCACCCCCAGCCACCCAGAAATAGAAGAAGAAGATGAAACTCGGATGTTTTCTCTGTTTTTATTCAGCCCAATAGATAGCAGAGAAGTTTGAAGATACCAATACAGGCATGGATACGGATGCACACACGTTTACACATAAGCACAAGCATGTATTGTAGAGGCGTGTGTGTTTGTGCAGCAATGCCTGCACAAACCACTCTACAACCTACCCACGTGGGGACTTAAATCACACTCTTTTGGGAAGCTGAAAAAGGAACAAAACATTTTGGTTGAGTTATAAGTACTCCATGAGAAAGATACATTCTCAAACCAAATGGTGTTTTAAATTCTCTTTAAGATTTCATATTATTAAAAAAATTCACATTATTTCCTTTAATTTAGAGTAGAAATGGGGGTATTTGGGAGAGAGAGCAGAGCTGCTGGATCATTACTATAAACATGAAGAGCTCATAAAACATATAATTAGAAGTAATATTATTTCAATCATAAATTATTACTGAAGATATTATTTTCCTGATATATCTTAAAAATTGCTTAGTATATGGCTTTTTATCATTTCACAGTTTCCCTGATACTCTATTATTTGAAAATGCAGTGATTTAATTTTCAAATCCATAATTAGTATACCATACATTCCACAAATAAATAATAATCTGTCAGTTTTCTCTTTGCAAAAATCAGTTTCATACATATCAAAACAATGGAATAAACAGGACCTCCTCTCTACTGTATCCTGTTGTATATCCTATTATTATAGTTCTAGAATTTTATGGCTTAGCCTTTTGTTTTTTTTGTTTTGTTTTGTTTTGTTTTGTTTTCTATACACAGTTATTGCTTTGGGCCATTTCCTGTGTGCAGAGTCATGAAGTGTGAAAAAGAAATCAGATTGAGTGGATCTCTGACATTAGAACCCAGCACATTTGGGGAAGCAGCTGAGGCGCGTAAGCCTTAGATATTTCAAGGTGGGTGTGTTTGGGAAAAATAGCCAAACTTCAAGTGTTAGGTGGCAGAGATAATAACCAGACAGATCTCTTACAACATTTGTTTTTCAGAGAGATAAGAATGTTAGTGAGGTCAGAGAGCAGCTCAGTGATGGCATAATAAGTCACGTAGATATTGCACTGAAGAAAACATGAAAAGAAGTTTAAGGAAGGAAATAAGATTTTAACCTTTGGGTTTGAAAGGCCTTCACCATTACACTAGGGTTACTCATTTTGAACTGAATAGCAGGACCGATAGCATTTGATTCTGTAGCTTGTATTCCATCAGTACTGATACTAAATTACTGCCTTTCAAACTTCAGAAATTGCACATAAATATACAGTCATGTTCTGGGTCACTTTGCTACAAAAGGTCCTAGAAAATTTATGACATGTTTTGGGGAGGAGAAGGAGAAGACATGTTTTAACTCCGAGCATCCCCATTCCAACAGCTCTGAAGCAGAGCCACTTTGTCAACGTAGATACGCTTCCTCATTGCCATCAAGACGGTCTCAGTTTCCTCCATCTGTTGTTTTTATGCATTGTAAGAACAGAAAGTCACAGTATTTGGAATTCACTAACTAGTCAGTGAGACTATGCCAGCACTTTACATTTGTCATTTCCAAGGGCTATTTGGGGAGTCCTTTTAGGATATGTCCAATTTTTTTTTTAAAGATTTTATTTATTTATTTGACAGAGAGAGAGCACAAGCAGGTGGAGTGGCAGGCAGAGGGAGAGGGAGAAGCAAGCTCCCTGCTGAGTGGGGAACCTGACGTGGGGCTCCATCCCAGGACCCTGGGATCGTGACCTGAGCCGAAGGCAGACCCTTAATGACTGAGCCACTCAGGCACCCCAGAATGTGTCCAATTTTTATCTCATGACTTTAGTCAGTAATGTATGCTTCATCTAGCTCTCTTACCTGTTTACCAGAACAGGTTTTGTGTTCGGACGATGAGTTCACGTATATAATAGGATTTCATAAACTAAGTGCTATCTGAAAATGAGTACTGTCACTTTAGGGCAGATACTATAGGGAGCCAGCCTTGTAGAGTAACAGGCAGACGCTGGACCCATGTCCTCCTGCACACAGCTTAAAGTGTAACACTAGACACTCAAAGAACCTGAGCTTCTCTTCCTTCAAAATTAAAAGGTGATTGAATTAATGATCTTCAAGATTCTTTTTTTTTAAATATTTTATTTATTTATTTGACAGAGACAGAGACAGCCAGTGAGGGAGGGAACACAAGCAGGGGGAGTGGGAGAGGAAGAAGCAGGCTCCTAGCGGAGGAGCCTGATGTGGGGCTCGATCCCAGAACGCCAGGATCACGCCCTGAGCCGAAGGCAGACGCTTAACCGCTGTGTCACCCAGGCGCCCCCAAGATTCTTTTCATCCTATATATTCAGATGTTAGAATAGGTAAGTCCAGTAGAAGTGCAAGCAGCACTGAGGTGGAATGCTTAAAAAATATATTGCCAACTCAGCCATCAAAAGCAATGAAGCGGTGACACATGCTACAACATGGGGCACCTCAGATACTTTCTGCTAAGTGAAAGGAGGCAGACACAGAATACTACAAGGCTGTGCAGTTCCATTTATGTGAAATGTTTGGAATAGGCAAACCTATAGAGACAGAAAGTGGACGAGGGGTCCCAGAGTAATGACTAAAGGATGCATGGGATTTCTTTTTCAGGTAATGAAAATATTCTAAAATTGGTTGTGGTGATAGACGCACAACTCTGTATGTCCATGAAAAGCCAGCCATGGAAATGGGCATTTAAATGGGTGAATTGTGAAGCACATTAATTATATCTCAATAAAACTGTTTTAAAAACCATGTAGCTTAAATGGTGCCAAGAATACACACTGGAAGTATCTTGGTTCTCTTTTACAGGGATGCCAGTCTCTGGTTAAAAATTACTTGATTGTCCTCACTGATGAAAATGATCATGAATGCGGGAAACACAAGATAGGGATAAATTTCTCTCAGGTGTTTTCTGACTGACTCCTGTCAACCCTTTTCAGTGCTGTTACCTGCTCTTAGCATTATTGTTTTCACTGGCTCTCATTTGACAATGAAGTCTTTATTGTCATTACCTCTTACTTTCCCACCCCTACTTCTGTCTGTAGCCACTCCCACCTATCACAACCATGGAGCTGGATTTTATCTGAGCAGTAAGCTCTGGTCTGCAGAAAGGGTGATTCACAGCTGAGCGATGGTAACACACGTATTTGCACAGCATACGCATCATCGAATTTTGCTCTTATAGTTCTGCGATGAGAGGAAATATTATTGTCCTCAATTTACAGAGAAGAGACCAGGGACCACAGAAGTTAAATGTTTTGTGTAAGGTCAATAGCTACCAAGTTGCAAATCCTGGATCAGAATTTAATTCTACCTGATATCAAAAGCTAAGTTCTTTCTTTCACATTGTGCTGACTCTTTTACCAAAATGAAAAACAGTTCCCCTTTTGGAATGCTCTGTACTTTAAAAATAGCATTGTTATATAAAACCTCCTCTAATACAAATAATCCAGGAAGCTTGGAGAGAAACTGAAACTTTAAAAAACTATCTAACAAAGATCTAGGAAAAATCTATCTAAGTGAAGGATTTTCAGTTCTACAGAAAGAGTCTATACAGAGGGTCTTTACAAAGTGTTCTCATATGAATTTAGAGATTCAATTCAATTTACAGAAATCAGGGGCAGTTGCTATGTTGAAATATTAATCAGAACCTAATTTTAAGTCCTAGTTCCTCCACCAACTACTTGAGTAAATTGTGAAGTTGCATGTGCTTCAGTTTTCTCAGTAATAAAGCCTGGGTGGAGACATTATCTCTTATTCATTCATCTATCCACTCACTCATTCATTCATTCATCAGTTACATGCCTAGTTTTCTTCTAAGTGATATGAATCCCATAGTGAGGAAGACAGTACAAAACCTTTCTGTGACGGTCACCTGCGAATTCGCTCTCAGCTCTGTCTCTTTGTCATGTTCTGCTGTTTGTGGTAGGGCTCAACGTTTCCTCAGCCTCTCTTGCTCTCTGACTTCTGGGTAAGCTCAGCATATCATATAGGAGGTACCTGCAAAATAGGGAGTAGGAGGTATAGAAACACCACAGTATTTCTCTCACAGTTATCCTTCTTTAATGAGCCCTGCTCCTGCCAGGAAACCCTGCTATGATTCTGCTTCTAGAAATACTACTTCTTTCCACTGTCTCTACAGCCTTAGGATTCATAACAGCTTCTGACCATTGCTAATATCTCAGTTCCTCATGATTCCGTTTTTTGAAGAAAAAATATAGCCTGTCATTCCAAGGAACTCTACAGACATCAACCAAGATAATCACGATGGAAAACACATCAATGTGCATTATAACCAAACTGTTGAAAACCAATTATAAAGAGAAATTCTTGAAACAGAGATCTAAGAGAAACAAAGGTAATAAATATTGCTGAATTTTGGTCTGAAACGAAGTAAGACAACAAGACATCTTTAAAGTACTGAAAAACAACAAGCACAAAAGACCCTCTCAACCTAGAATTCTATATCTAGCAAAAATATCCTTCAAAACTGAAGGTGAAATAAAGACATTTTCAAAAAAGAACTGAGAGAATCAGCCACCAGCTGACCAGCCCTGTAAGAAATGTTAAAGCAAGTTCTTCAGGCTGAAGGAAAATTGTACTGGATGAAAAATTAATTCTGTACAAATGAATGAAGAATGACAGAAATGGTGTATGTATAGGCAAATATAATACTGTTTTGTTTTTAAAATGTCTTTATAAAATGGATTTAAAAATAATAACAGTAAACATATTGTGGGTTTTCTAAATACATAGAAAGTAAAGTGAAAGTTATGAAAACATAGCCCAAGTGATGAGGTGAGGGGGCGGGATGGTAGGAAGTAAATTTCGTGGAATTCTTATATTCTACGCGAAGTGTTATAATATTTAAAGTTATGCTGTAAGAAGATAAAGATGCATATTATAAATCTTACAGCAACCACTAAAAAAAAGGAAAAAAAACAGGGTTATAACAAACAATACAAAAATTTAAAACCTTTATGATTCTGCAAGCAGGGTCTCGGCAACAAATGTGTTCTGTTTGCTAAAAGACACCTGCTTAGGTTCCATTCAATAACTTGGTTAATTCTCGATTCTTCCATATTTCGAATGTAAAATAGTGAAGAGTATATACATGTTTCTAATTCCTATTTGGGAAGAAAAACTAGAAGAAATACATAGGTAAGAATTGGAACGATTCCAATGCCCTTCAGGTAATTTATTTCCACCTCCTCAAAGAATGCTGGTCACTTGACCGTTTCAACTCTATTCACGGAAGTGCTTCTTCAGTGACATTAGAACCTTGGGATTCTCACAGATACTGTGTGATACTTCACTGTCAGCACCATATCTGTTAGCTTTTTTAAGGTCTTCGATGTTTCCATGACTGTGTAGGTATAATGTTTAAGGGTTCTTGGTTGGGTAGGTTTCATTTTATTCAAGTGGAGGTCTGACTAATTTCGGGCTTCAGTTTAAGAATACAGTGCACAATATAATTTTGACTTCTGTCTGGCACATTGTCACAGGGTTAGAGAGCTTCTATGTTTTTGAGAACTTAAGATCAGAAAGGTGAAATGGGTGTTCGCAAAGCCTTGTTGGGGAAACAAGGAAAAATATCAAAATTACAAGTTATTTGGCTGATAATAAAAAGAAAGACAGGAAGTTTTATAGAATTTCTATGTAATTCTTCTGTTGCTCTTATAAAGTTGAGGAATGCATAGTTATACATGGAGATTCCTTTATGAAATATAGTAGTAATTCTATTAGTATGTTTTGTTTTGAAAATTCACTAAGACTTTAATAAATACAGACTACAACACCTCAACATTCTGTATTTGATGCTATTCGGGATGTTTTGAAGACGTTTATGAAGAGGGAAGGATTAACCTTGGCAACAGAAAGACTTTCAAAATGAATTCTAGGCCAACTATCATACGAAGACAACATTCACTCATAGTAGAACAAGCACTTATTAAAAATCTCATTTATGCTAAGTGCTGTAAGGGGCACCTTCATGCACTAAAGGCTCATATCTATGCATGTATATTAGAATATGTATGGAAGTATATTTGAGAATGAATGTTCAAGGTAAAAAAAAGGTGGAGTATGGTTGGGATGAGAGAGAGAGACTTGAGACAGAGAGAGAGAGATAACAAGTGCAAAGTAATTACCAAAGTAATTGAAAAATACTTTTACTTTCCTTGCACTTTCTGACTTGGGGTTTAAATAATTAAACCAAAGAAATATGGATCAAGTCATTGTAACAAATTTAGTGTAACCTTTTGATATCTCCTTTGAGGGTTAAATGTACATTGACATCTTAACAATTGCTGAGTGTGCTTGCCAACTTTGGCTCACAAATTTGGTTAAAGAGAGACAGATGAAAAGATAGGAAAGGACACTGAAGGAGGCAGGAACAAAAGAGAGGAACATGATTTGTTCTTTTCCACCCATCAAATGAAGGACGAGTTTACATTAAATTTTCTTAAGAGAAAAATTAATCACTGTATAGTGTTAAAGCTTTTCATAATTTTCAGATGGTTGTGGTTGATATTTCAAATAAGAAGTAAAACTTGTGCACTTATTTACATACATGGAAATGTGCCAAAGACCTTGAATGGAGATATGTATTTGATTCCAAATATATTTTCTTAAAGAAAATAATTAAGAAAATTAAATATGTTCTTAAAGAAAAAAATTCAATGAGCACAATAAATATAAATATATCATTTGCAAAATCATAACAGAAATTATATTGTTTCGGAGAGTATGGAAATTGGAAACCTTACATTTTTGTTAATGTGAAACAGAGAATTAATTTCTTCTAGTCTGCATTTGATTAGTTCATTCAGTTACATTTGTGCTCTGTCTTGAGATTGCGCATGATTCATGTACGTATTTTTTGAAAACAAAAGTCCAGCATGTACCTTTTTTTTTTTAAGATTTTATTTCTTTTTTTGAGAGAGAGCATGAGCGGTGGGGAGGGGCAGAGGGAGAGGGAGAGGCAGACGCCCGCGGAGCAGGGAGCTGGATGCAGGGCTGGATCCCAGGACCCTGAGATCATGACCTGAGCTGAAGGCAGACGCTTAACTCACTGAGCCCCCCAGGAGCCCCCAGCACGTAATCTTCCATATGCTAAAAGCATGAACTTTTCTAAAGAGGCCCTAGAAATAGGAAAGACCATGATTTTGAGATTAGCTACCTTGTATCAGTTGCATGTTGTCACACACACACATACTCACACACTGCTATGTAACAAGCACTTGAAGTCAATGGTTTCAACCTTTTTTCTTCCTTACTAGTTTGCAGGATTGGTGGATCCAGACAAGACAAAGAAAGAAAGTTCTAGTTCAGCTCATACATATGTGGCAGGCCCAAGGTTGGCTAGTTTGGTTGGGTTGGATTATCTGAGTGGAGATTTTTACTGTGAGTCTTTTATCCTCCTCCTGAGACCCAAGAGCTGGCTGGAGCAGAAGCACAAAAGAGGGGCGCCTGGGTGGCACAGCGGTTAAGCGTGTGCCTTCGGCTCAGGGCGTGATCCCGGCGTTATGGGATCGAGCCCCATATCAGGCTCCTCCGCTATGAGCCTGCTTCTTCCTCTCCCACTCCCCCTGCTTGTGTTCCCTCTCTCGCTGGCTGTCTCTATCTCTGTCGAATAAATAAATAAAATCTTAAAAAAAAAAAAAAAGAAGCACAAAAGAGCAAGGAGAAACATGCAGGGCCTCTTGAAACTCAGGCATACTGTCAGTTCCATCTCATTCTAGTGGCTAGGGCTGGTCATGTTGCAGGACTGAGTCTTTTCTTGTGTAATGAATTGTAAAGTCACAGGGCAAGAAAGGTGGAAACAGGGAAGGGTGAATAATTGAAGTAATTAGTGAAATCTATCTTCTCTATGCTACGAATGGAAAGACCTGTTAGACACATTTGAGAGTGTGTCAACCCTGAATAGTCCATGGATATTAAGAGAATCTACTTCTTGGGGTGTCTGGGTGGCTTAGTCTGCTAAGTGTCTGCCTTCAGCTCAGGTCACGATCCCAGGCTCCTGGAATCGAGCCCCGAGTTGGGCTCCCTGCTCAGTGGGGAGCCTGCTTCTCCCTCTACTTCTCTATGCATCCCTCTCTAAGCCTCCCTCTCTATACCTCCTGTTCGTGCTCTCACTCGCTATCTTTCTCTCTTAGTCTCAAATAAATAAATAAAATCGTAAAAAAAAAAAAAAAAAAGAGAGAATCTACTTCTCAAGCCTCTGTAACTAGATCGCAACATTCAAGGCCTTCACTGGGCATGTCCTCGCTTTTTGTCTATTACTTTCAAGTTGCCTTTGGAAATAGTGCAATGCCCTGTGAGTAGAATGATCACAAAACTTATGGATTGTAGTGTGTATGGTATTGGGGGTGTTATTTGCACATTGAATTTTACTACCATATACTGATCCATGCATCTTGCATTCCAGTGTTTGTGCTAGTCTCATTACTCTAATATTTTATTGTCTTTCTTTCTACCAATTCTGTTGTAAATAGAAAGTATGAAAATAATTCCATCTAAAGAAAAGTTTATTTTATGGTTATCCTTACCTTTCCTTCTAATTCTTCTAGGAAACAATATCAAGAGAAGAAATCAGAAGGGGATTAGAAGGCAGCAAAGAAATGTTTTTCCTTAATAGGTTGGTGGAATGTTAGGACAAAGATTGGTAAAGGAAGGGAAGTTCCCCCAAAAATTACATTTTCATTTATATTTTATTTCCCTTTCCATATTTATCTTGTAACACAAAATATTTAAAAGTTCTTGTTTTAAAAAATAAAAGTTCTTATTTGCCTATGTGATGTTCAGATCTGTTACTTTATGTTCCCAAAATAAATAGCAGTTGTTAAAAATAGTCTAATTGCAAAACCATCAGTATATGCTAGTTCTCTTATTCACAAGTTATCTGTTCTAATTGTGCCAGTAAAATATTTTAAGATAAATCGTATTATGAAATATTTTTTTTACTTATACTTTATTTTCTTCCTTTTTTTTCAGCAATTGAAACCTAATACTGCAAAAAGAAACAAAATAACTGTTTTGGTGCTGACTAGTGCTTTCTAGACTTTTAAATTAAAACTTCTCTACTGTAGTAGTTTTCAATACATTAAAATATTATCTTCTATGATAGCTAAACAGTTTTATATTTAATTAGTTTTCAAGCAGCTGTGGATGAGCGTTAAGGTTGTTTTTCCTTTTTTCTTTTTTTTTTTTCAATTATAAAAATGAGGCCGTATCATGATCAATTCGCCTAGCAACATTCTTTCAGTTAGATCTTTTCCTTCCTTTTTCATCATACATCTGAAAATTACAGTAATACACAGTAATGAAACATGAATTAAAATGTTTCATAAAAATGTCAGGAAGATGTTAGCATTAAAGGTATAGTTATATATTTATAATTCACTCAAACAATACTCTTTTCTGCTTACAGCTGCAGGAGGTAATCTCTAAATAATAACTAACATTTGAGCAATCTTTTCCAGTTTGCAAAGCACTTTCAGCTCTATTTAGCTGTAGTTCAGAGAAAAGAATTGTTCAAAGTTGCTTAGCAAATAAGATGCAGAGTCCACAGCCCTATTTTCTGATTTTTAAATTTCATGTATCGGAAAGCAGTCTGCAATCTCCATAACCTTGCAATATCTCTCCACTCCTTATCCTTTTTTTCTCAAATTTATATAAACTCAGTTTATGCCACTTACATTGGCACGACTTCCCTCAATTTTTATTTGGATGATACGTTTGGTCTGGGAATGTTACTGCTAGTAGAGATCTCTTGTGCTGTTTCTGGCATCTCTTTCTCTCCTGTGCTCGCAAGGCTTTAACCACTCCAGGTTCATTATATGCTCAGTAACATTTGGTGACTGGATATAAAGAAATGTTTAGTCATTAGTGTAATTTATAGCATTTCGTAGTTCAAATTAATTTGAAGTTTCTTTGATTTAAGTACATGTGTGCATGTCCCTAAACCAAGGATTCCGTAGCAATAAATGGCATTGAGTTTCTGGAATATATGGAAAGAATCTGATTAAAGCAGGGTTTGAAGAATTCTGTTGATCCGAACTATCTTTCCTGAAACATAGATTAATTTTCTCACTTTCCATTCAGTAAAGTTCCTAAATCTCCTTCTTAAAAAATAAATTTATGTTTTTCTGCTCTGAATGTTGAAAGGCTTCCAACAGGTCCTGAAAGCACCGTATTTCATCTCCTAGAGTTTCAATGAACTTTTTTTCTTTTCTTAATAGCTCAGTGAAACCGGAGAATAATTACTTTTTCAGTTAATGTTAAACTGATGGCATTTTTAAACAAAAAGCTGGCAGCACATATGATGTCGAGCTATAGTGCATGGAAGAGTGGTTTGGCCACTTTGCAACTCACCTCGGAGACATCAGACTTCCTTTGTCCTGCCAAGTGAAGCATTAAGGAGAAACACAATGGAGATGGAAGGGAATGCTGGCATTTTTTTTTCTCTAGGTGTAGAATTCTGTATCTCCATGCATTGCTGCATGAAACTGACTCTCCAGTCTTTTTATAACCAAGCAGTCCTTTTGCAAAGACCCCGAAAATCCATTTTCTCACAATCTAAAAAGTAGGTAGATATTTTAAAAAGTTAACATTAATAAGCCAGTAAGTGCTTTAACTTTTCTCCGGTTTGTTTTAAACTTGGGATCAGTTCAGAGTCTTTTGTCATACCTTTTAAAATGCCTTGTGAGGACAAGAAGCAACGTTCTGCAGCAGCAGATCCAGCATCCATGCGTGCTGTACTGGTAACTGGAATGACCTATTGCAGGTCAACCCATTCATATAATCATACCAGATATTTCCACCCATCAGGACTCTTCTGAAAATATACTTTTTTATGAGCTAAGCTCTGTGTTGAATTCTGTGGGGGACATCCAGTAAGGATGAAGAGGTTGGAATTAGGATACTGCACAAATAACTATATTTAATACATTGTAGAAAGCATTACGTTTAATAGTAGATGTGCAGGTGAAATATTTTGTATGTGGAAAAGAAGAGGTGATTTCTTCTTTGAAGGGGCTGAGAGGTGGTGAGATAGGAGTGGGGGCAGAGCCAGGAGACCTGGGTCAGGATGGCAGGTGAGGTGACCTGAGCTGTGGATTGCTACCAGAGACAGACAGACTGGAGGCAAGCAATTCAAAGGGAGAGAGAGTGATTTCAAGCCATAAGTGCAGGGTCCGGAGCCAGGATGGGGGTCCCAGAGTTGGGAGTTCAGAGCTGGGCACATCACACTGAGGACTGTGGGGATTAGAATGAAAACCACTTGGGAACCAGTAAGGGAGGTGCCGAAGGAAAAAACCACCCACACTGAGTTTTATGGAACACCAGATTTGAGGAGCTTGGCTTGGCTTGGCTTCTTTACAGGGCAGGAGAAGCCCATGGTGGAGACGCTATTTGGGTAGGGAAAGGTGTGCCCAATTGCTTCTGGCACTGCTGGCTGTCTTAGGTGTGTGTATGGATGTGTGCTTCAAGAAGGACTGGATTATTTGTGCCACAGATTATATGATGACCACCATGTTTATGCATGGAACACAGCTTTCTGTGATCTAGAAAACAGTTAGCAAATGAACATATCATTCAGAATCCAAAAATCACTTAAAGCCTAAATTATCCATATTGGTTAGGTTGAGGTAATCAACTGGATTATATAATTTTTTAGTCCTACCTTTGTGTAAATGTAATTATAGTGGATGTAGCTTCTCTAAATATATAAAAGAGACAATGGGAAAATTGGCATACATTGGCCCTAGTTCTGTTATCTTTTTTAAAAAGAACTTCCTTGTGGCATATTGTGTATATTATAAACTTCACCCATTTCAGGTATACAATTTGATGATTTCTGGTCACTGACAAGTGGCGTTAGTGTCACCTAAGTCAGTTTTAGGACATTTCCTTATCCTACCTAAGATCCCTCCTGCCCTCCTGCTTATTTTTTTTTTTTAAAGATTTTATTTATTTATTCGACAGAGATAGAGACAGCCAGCGAGAGAGGGAACACAAGCAGGGGGAGTGGGAGAGGAAGAAGCAGGCTCATAGCAGAGGAGCCTGATGTGGGGCTCGATCCCGTAACGCCGGGATCACGCCCTGAGCCGAAGGCAGACGCTTAACCGCTGTGCCACCCAGGCGCCCCTGCCCTCCTGCTTATTTACAGTTAATCCTGCTTCCCACTCTCAACCCCATGCAATTGCTAATATACTATCTATCTTTATAAATCGGCCATTTCTGGACATTTCATATAAATGGAAACATAAGTCTGTCATCTCTTATGTCTGGTTTCTTTCACATAGCGTGATGTTTTTGAGGTTCACGTGTGCTGTAGCTCATGTCCATAGCTCATTCTTTTTCATTACCCAATAATATTCCATCATATGAATCTACCACTTTTGTTTGTCCATTCACCAATCGATGGATAGTTAGGTTGTATCCAGGCCTTGGCAATTAATTATAATGCTGCCGTGAACCTTTCTGTGCAGTCTTTGTCTGGATATATGTTTCATTTCTCTTAGGTAGATACCTTGAAGTGGAATTGCCATATGATATGATAATTTTATGTTTAATATTTTGAAAAAGAAATGCCCAATTGCTTTTTGAAGTGCCTGTAGTGGTCCTGTTACCTTGATGGTGGTGATGAAGAACATATCTGCTCTTACTTCTTCTACATGACATTTGTTTTATCTGTGGGCCCTGTGTCAAATTACATAGATGTAGAGTAGAGATAATTTATAGATATATATTCATTCTCTCTTTTCAGTTCTCACAAAAATGCCATGGGTAGGCACCAATATTAGTATTTTCATATATATCTTGAATGCTTTCACTATGTTCATCTTTTCAGTTGCTCCAATATGAGTAGCCCAGAATTCACAAGCATACCTAATACGTCAAGGGAAAGGAGCTCATGTGGTCTATGAGAGAACAGGGAAGTATCCATATTTGTTGATATTAAAAGGCTGGGTAATTTATGAAGAATCTAAAATTATGGATGAATTGAATGGGATCCTTGAAGAGGTGCATTTCTTTACTGGGTGGACCATTTAAGCAAGAAATGGAGTACATTTGAGAGGATGGAAAAGTCACACTGATACCTAAGAAGTACCCATGATCGGTACTGTCCCAGGTTGACTGTGACTCACACTTCGTTCATGCCAGCCCGTAGATCAGTGGGTGAATTCTTCCAGGGCAGACTAGTTCTGTTTATTGTTTTATCCTTCATAACTGTATCAGAATAGAGACACAGTGCATACTCTGTTGATCAGATGTGGCAACAAATAAAGATGTACTTTCCAGAGATATTCTCAGAGGTATTTGAGTTATATCATGGTGAGTACACAGCCAACAGAAGCAACAATCAGGGGCATCCAAATCACAGGACTGATTGGCTTTCATTTGTGAAACTAAAACTGTTTCAGCAAGGTAGCCTCACCTGTGCTTCAAATTTACCATTGCGAATTTCCTCCTAAGGCCAAACTAAGTCTTTGAGGATGCTTTCATTGTGTATATGACGTATACTTGGTCTCATAGAAAAAAAACCTAAGTTACAGATGGCCCAGTGATGTGAAATTTAGGGTACGGCAAGCTTTTATTGGGAGGGAAAAAAGGTGTATCCCCACCAATGTGTATTGTATTAACCTAAACAAAATAGTATCTAGCTAAAGACATCAGTTCTCAAGCCAGTTAAGATATAGGCTTAGATCCTAATAGCTTCTCCAATATTTATTTATTATATTAAGGAGTTTTAACTTAGTAAATACTTAATAATTTTCCCTATTTCTTTCTTTAATTGACTTAGAAGGAAGACAGACAAAAGCAGATAAATAATTACAGCAAAGAGGCTGATTGATTAATACCATTAATGTATTTTTGGATTAAAGCTAGAATGAATCTGGTGGTGGTAAGGCTGTACGTGATTGATATTTTCAAACATTGCCTTAGCACTGACTCAGGAAGCAACTTGGCAAAGACCATCAAAAGCCTTAAAAATGCTTGTGCCTGTGAGTAGGTAATCCTCTTCTTGAAATTTACCCTACGAATATAAAGATAAATGTAGGAAATATGGAAATACTTGGGAAAAGCTATCTGCATAAAAATATTAATCACCAGTTCTACTTTCTATTTTTAGGCCTTGGAAACAACTTATATAAACAATAGGGAGTGATTAAGTATCTATAAAATGACCCATTTAGTGACATGTAAGGTAGCCATTAATAATGCTGGTGAGTATAACCTTGTAGCACACAAGAAGATGCTTGTGATAAAGTTGTACATAAAATTGATACAAAGTCTTACATGCATTTTGATGTGTATATTTATTTATTTTTTTAAATGCATGGAGGAAAAGAAATCCTGGAAAAAATTATACCAAAATACTAATAGAATCAGGCTCTATGTTAAATGCACTTTGCCTTTTTTGCTTTTGTTTCTGCATGTGGTCATGTTATATCCAGGACAACAAAACACAACAATGAAATTGCTCATTAAACTTCTAGTTCAAAGTAAATCTTTAATATCCTTTTTTTTTCTTAGTGTAAGTAAAATCTGTTGACTGGTAATCATGGGCTGTATAGGAGGCTTCTATATATCATATTGTTTAATTCTATCACTATTTCATCGTACAGATACTGTTCTTCTCTTGACTTCAATGAGTGGGAAATTCTAGCTTATAGAATTTATCGTGTTAAGTGAGGTAAAGTCAGAGGGTTTAAGTGTAGCATTGAGTGAAATCCTAATCCTGGCCAGGTCCCTCCAGAGCATAACCTCTTAACCAATACATTGTCTGCCTCAAAACGGGAACTGGGGATTGGGAGATAAGCTTGAGACCTTACAGAGTAAGTGTCTGAAAAGAAAGGAAAGGTATATTCCTTCTAGATTTTGGTTTTGCGTGAAAAGAATTTTCATGTCTGAATTTTTCACTAAACGTCGGGACATCTGGCAACATGAGCTCAGATACGAGGGATTGAAAGTCAAAACAAGCAAAAGGCTTTGGCATGTTTCCTCATGATGGTTTTACTTGTCCACCTGACTCAACTCCAAACCACCGTCAGATTCCTGCTTGATCTCAGGGATCACCCAGTAAGGTTTCTTGAGGACGGGAACGACTGCTGGCCGTATTTGGTAATCCTGGATGCCTTTGTCTTCTAAAAAGGAGAGTTTGGGAAAACATGCTGTCTGGACACGAGGAAACAGGAGTAGTATTTCCTGCCCAGTAAACTGTAAAGACAAACTGCTGTTGTGTCCTCCGCTCTGATTCGTGTGAGCCTTTCAGGGAGCGGGTGGGCGCTATTCCCTTTCTCTTTCCTTGAGATTACCTGCGTCACCCGGTCTGATCAGCTGAGACAATCCTCTGAGAACAACTCTGAATGAGAATTACAGTACCAGCCTTTGTCTGACAGCAAAGAGATTTCCCTGAGCCAGTGTGTTTGGCCTGGAGACGAGCCCAAAGCAGTTTTACACTAGAGCAGTTGAATTTGTCTCAAAAAATATTTGTTTGCACTGACTGTTTGGAATTTGAATGGGGAGCGGGAGGATCCATCTGGTGGCTGTGAAGTGTGACAGTGTTTACTGGGATTAGATGGCTAAAAAGGGAGTATCTATTCAAGGGAAGAACTCCTTTCTCTGGGAAATGTCCCGGCAGCCAGTCTCTGTGTGACTCTCCCACTCCCGCAGTCAGAATGGGTTTGACACTCTTGTTTTGGTTTAAACAAAAACAAAAACAGACGAAAAGAGGAAGCCACTATCACATCTCCCACTCTGCCTGTCACATTAGCACAGCAGCCAGCAGTGCCTTCTGGGATTACAGAAAGGGAACAGCGCAGTCTCCATGTTGTTTGAAACAGTTTATGCTGGAGGCACGTCATTTAGAAAAATGAGCAACTGAGTAGATCCAGGTGGACCGATGTCAAGAGCTGGTCCTGTCGATCCCCGTGCGGGACTGTGCAATGAGGAAAAGCACCTTGCTCAACCCTCTCCTTCAGTTGCTAGAATTCACCCAGTAAAGGAGATCCAGCCTTAATCTCCAAGTTCATATATCCATGTTCCTCCTGCCCCAAAGTGAGCAATTTGTAACAATTTACCTAGTAATAAATAAATGACTGTATTGTGATGAAACAAATGGCCTTTAATCACAGAACGTTTGTTGTAGCCTTAATAAATATTGATTACCATCCTGATTATAATGATGTGCTCTGTTACACTAAATTTTTAAGTAAACACTACTATACCTGCAAGCAACCAGAGGAAGATTTGATATCAATCCAGCAACAAAAGTTCTCTTCCCAACCTTCCACATTCTTAACTGCCATTTGTTTTGAAAACGATTTTAAAGGAACATTAAACATTTCACAAACTTGCTTCTTGTGTTCAATAATTTATATCTTTTTAGAACAGTTTTTCAGGCTAATTAAGATAAATTGTTTGTAATGAACAGAAACCTGGCATTCACTGACTGGCTTGAAGTCTGATTTCTGAACAACTAAAAGAAGAGGAACCTTGAAATTAGGAAATGATTACTTATTCTGTAATTTGCCAAAGAGAGTACATAGTCGCGATTCAGATTACTGTCCATATGTAGGTTATGTTCTCTAAAGCAGTGCCAATATTTAAAACAAAACTTGCTGGCTAATTCATGGGTTAAAAATCTTTTTGAAAGATCAGAAATCCAATTTGAGTGCATCTTGAAAGATTAAGCCTTCTCTCAGAAATGGGTCTGTTGACTTTCTTCAGAGATCTATTTCTTTCTTTTTGCTTTCTACTTTCAGATTTTCTTCCATTTCTTCAATGCCCAGGCTAAATAACATTTTTTTATAATAATATTTTTTATTATATTATGTTAGTCACCATACAGTACATCCTAGTTTTTGATATAAAGTTCCATGATTCATTACTTGCGTATATCACCCAGTGCTCCATGCAATACGTGCCCTCCTTAATACCCATCACCAGCCTATCCCAATCCCCCACCCCCTCCCCTCTGAAGCCCTCAGTTTGTTTCCCAGAGTCCATAGTCTTTCATGCTTCATTCCCCCCCTTCTGTTTTTTTAGAAGGAAAAGGATACTCAACAGACCGAACTCAGGGACCCTAGTGAAATGACATATTTTTTCTCTTCTATAATGGCATGGGGTTGAACTAGATGATCTTTCCAGACCCTTTCAACCTGGGAATTTCAGAACTCCAGCTGGTATTTCTCCATTCTCATGTATTCTCATTGCATTCTGAGTCATTTCCATGCCTACATCTGCAGTCTCTGAGGATCTAGCCCAGTGATTCTCAGCTCCAATTATAGCCAGCCAAGAAGTGCAGGTCGGGGAAAGGTCTTAACACCCAAGACTCCTTGCTCCTGCCCCTAGGGTTAGGGCTAGTAGACCCAGGATGGCCTTAAGAATTGGCATGTTGAGAGAACACCTCTTGTCATTTCTGCAGCAGGAATCTTGTGGATTCTTCCTTATGGAAAAAAAATGGTTTGGTAGCTAATTTATCAGTTCTATTTAGTACCAAACCATTCAGTTGCAGGCTGTGTGAGCACCGGCTCCCTGCACGCTGATCGTCATCTGTGACAAGCGCACAGAACTTACTTAATATCAAGAAAGCCAATTTTTACAGAACTCTGCTTTATTAACATGTCTCTTTTTCTTGAAATAGCTTTTTATAAAGGGATATAAAAGGGAGAGGATATTGAGACAAAGATAAAAACTTCAGTTCTAACTACTGGAAAATCATTTCTGAGTCTTTGTATGGAGAAAAATATGGTTCAAGGTCTAGCATTCCAGGTGGCTTAGCCAGGTATAAATTAAGACGGCCGATGAGTTGAACGCACGGTTATTTTAAGCCATCAAAAAAGAGACAAATAAAAGAGCTGGGTCATTTTGTTTACGTATTATCACATTATGTTCCAAAGCACTTTGAGACATCTGGAGTGGAGCTCCTTGGGTTTACCGTATGCCAACACAACTCTTGCTTCTTGCTGCCCCTTCAGACAACTGAATGAACTTGGCAGCCTATGAATCCAAGGCTCACAGCACGGATTCTTCTGTGCCTTATCCACACAGGTTGTCTCTGTGGCCACTTGTGTGTTGCTCTGTCCTTTGCTGTTTTCTTAGGAAACCCACTATCATTGATACTTTCCTGATTTTAAAGACTTTAACTGAATATTCGAGGGGAACCGGGAAATGCATGTGTCATGCATTCTTTGACTTCTTTACCCATCTCTCCACTGTTCTCCCTCACCTTTTTAAGTCTTTAATGTAGAAATTGCCCTGTTGTTTCAGAAAGGACAGCATCCCTGATACACAACTTCTTTTCGTCATGACATGTTTTCTAGAAAACTTGGTCAGATGAATGTTTCTCTTCCCCACCTGCTTACCTATGGGACCTCTGCCATGTTAGTATATATTTCATATAAAAAGTTTAGAACACTAGTTTATTATTTGCTTTATTCTAAAACTTTTCAAACCTTTTAATGGGCTATTGGATCGTGTGCATTTCCGTGGATGGGGGGTGAGAACTATAATAATCTACTTTGGCCAAACACATGAAATCTTTCCTTTTTTTTTTTTTTCTTCCCCATGGAACCCTTAATGACATCTCATAGTACCTTAGTGTCCTGTGGAGCCTACTACAGGACAGGTGGTCTGATTTTCCTTTGTGTGCTGATGAGGAGTGTGATCCAGGGAGAAAATAGAAGGCACGGCCTGGCTTGTTGGGCTGCACTTGAATTTTAGGCAAAGGAACAGGATGTACCCAGAAGGTAAAGTGGGACATTTTTACACACATACTTTGAAAGGTCCAATTGTTCCATCAGGATCCTCTTATTAAGTGGTTCTCAACCTTTGTGAATATCAGGACCCCTCTTCCACGTCAAAATTTTGAGTTTTCCCACATGATTAAGTTATTATACTTCATTTCTATGTATTGAGAAAATATATAATAAAAACTACGATAAACAAGATGAAACTACACACCTATAAGAAAGTTAATATCGAGAACACTGAGGGTGCCAAATGCCAGCAGGGGTGGGGAGAAACAGGAACTCTTTCTCATTGCTGGTGGAAATGCACAATGGTATAGCCACTTCGGAAGTACTTAGAAAATTAAACAGTTTCTAACAAAATTAAACGGACTCTTTACCATATGACCTCGTTGTCGCCCTCCTTCATATTTACACAAACGAACTGAAAACATTTCCACACAAAGACCTGCACACTAATGTTTATAGTAGCTTTATTCCTAATTGCCAAAACTTTGAAGGCATCTTGATTGCTTTAGGTGAATGGAAACATAAACTGTGGTGCGCCAGTTTGGAGTATTATTCAGCAATGAAAAGAAATGAACTGTCAAACCATGAAATTTAAGTGCCCATTCCTAAGTAAAAGAAGGCAAACTGTAAAGGCTACATAGTGTACGACTCCAGCTATATGACATTCTGGAAAAGGCAAAACTATGGAAATGGTGAAAAGGTCATTGGTTGTCAGGTGTTCAGAGGGAGAGAGGGATGAAAAGACACAGCACAGAGGACTTTTAGGGCAGTGAAGCCACTCTGTATGATACTACAGATGGTGGGTACATGTCATTATATATTAATCAAAACCCAAACAATGTGCCAAACCAAGAGTGAACCCCGATGTAAATTATAGACTTCAGGTGATAAAGATCTATCAGTGTCTACTCTTTCATCACAACTCCGGTGCAGGATGTTGGTAGTGGGGGAAGCTGTGCATGGGTGGACGCAAAAGGGATGGAGGAGCTCTCTGTACTTGTTGTGAACCGAAAACGGCTCCAAAAAAAAAAAAAGTCTACTAAAAATTATATCATTACAAAATACACTTATCATTTGATCCAGCAATCACACTCTTGGGCATTTATCCCAGAGAAATAAAAACTTGCGTACACAGAACATGCACAGACAAGCTGTTATGACCGTAGCGACCTCTTGAAGTCACTTTGCCGTGTGTTATTCAGAATAACAGCTTGCGATTCCTTTGAAAATAGTGCCTTGCAGGTGTGGAATGAGGGACGTCTCGGGGGTTGCCGGGGACTGGCAGATTAAGAACCAGCGCCCTATAGTAAAACGGCCTAATTTGGAGCTTTGCGAGTCTAGTATCAAGTCTCCATCTCACACGGTTTATTTGCATGAGATAAGCATCATTTTGAGTCTTGCACACATATGCTGCTTGCGTATTGATATTTTCAGCCAAACTCTTCAATGTGGAGGAGTGACCGCCACAACTCGGCGTCACCGTTGGCACGAAGCACATACAGAACATCTTTCTTGGACTCCTTATTTCCATACTGAGGATATGAAGTGTGAGCCCAGGCCTCTCTCAGGACATGTCGCTGCCCACTTAGTCCCATGTGCCCCACAACAGCGACACCCTTCACCTGAAGGGCTTTTTTTTTTTTTTTCATGTTCAGTTACCCAGCATATGGTACAGCATTAGTTTTGATGTAGCGTTCAGTGATTCATTAGTTGCGTGTAACACCCAGTGCTCATCACAACACGTGCCCTCCTTAGTGCCCATCCCCCGGTTACCCCATCCCTCCACCCCCACCCCTCTGAAACCCTCAGTTTGTTTCCCGGAGTCCAGAGTCTCTAATGCTTTTTGTCTCCCTCTGTGATTTCTTCCCATTCAGTTTTCCCTTCCTTCCCCTAACGAGCTAACAGGTTGCTTGGAATATTTCATTGAGATATTTGCCACTCTGGCGTTTACATCATTTATTTGTGGTCAGAGTGGATCCACTTAATCACTTGGCAAACAGTTAATTTAGTGGACATTAGCATGCATTTCCTGTTCTCATTCCCATACTGTAGTAGAGGTCCCCTTTGTAGAGTTCCTTCTGGGTGCTGGGAAATTATGTTGCTGGTTTATATTTGGAATGAGCATACATTAAACATCTCATCATAGCCTTGCAAAATATGTATTGTACCATTTTACAGATTAAAATACTGTAAGGCTCAATGAGGTGAAGAAATTTGATAATGGTGACTGAGCTCATAAGTAGCAGAACTATGGTTTGAATCCAAAGCTATGCAGAATTTAAATGATAGTAGTGATGATGATGTGAAGATTACTTGCTGTAGTTTTAGACGAGGACTAATCCTTTCGTGACATGTTTGTCATAACACCTGGTGGTTAAGAGGCTTGGCTGTAGACTAAACTGCCAGGATTAGAATCCTGGTTACATGTTATGTGATCTTGTGTTTGCATTACCCGTCTTACTGCGGAATAACAATATACTTATATTATAAAATTGCTATGGAGAATCAAATGAATTAACGTATATAAATATGTTTAGAACAGTGACTGGCACATAGTAAATAATCAACCTACATTAGTTATTATTACTATTACATATTTTAAAAATACACATTTTAGATGATATTACCACATTATTATTACAGAATGTGTACAAGTTTTCAGTGCCAATGGCCACTGCTTGAAACTCCGAATACTCATTCTTCTCCACTCACTGTGGAATGTGCTGGAACCGATGAGGTCCCTGACCTAAGCTGGTCTATTGGATTCATCCCTGAACATCTCTATAAGCAGCCTCAGGTTGCTGGCCAGCCACCATCTCTCTGTAGAAATGGCACATATTTGGAAGATGCTTAAAATGAAGGCTGCGGAGCTAAAATTTTCTATTTTTGAAAAATCCTATGAAGCATAAACCACATAGCATCTTTTTTATTGCAGGGAATATGAGATTATTCTTATCTCTTTATTTATAATTTGGTACCTGGGATAACTTAGTGTTGGTGTTGATAAGGACTCAAGGCATTATAAAGTAGGCTTAGAAATGTATTTGCAGGGGCGCCTGGGTGGCGCAGTCGTTAAGCGTCTGCCTTCGGCTCAGGGCGTGATCCCAGCGTTGTGGGATCGAGCCCCACATCAGGCTCCTCCGCTAGGAGCCCGCTTCTTCCTCTCCCACTCCGCCTGCTGTGTTCCCTCTCTCGCTGGCTGTCTCTGTCAAATAAATAAATAAAATTAAAAAAATATTAAAAAAGAAATGTATTTGCAGGTCCTGATATTCTATAAGAAAAATATCTTAAAACATCAAGGTTGCTCTATGTTAGGTTACATAGTTTAAAACTACGTTAATTGTAGAAACATCAACGTTGCTGACATCAGATACATTTCTCCCTGAGAGGAAGATTGAAAACAGCATTATGAGACAGTTAACCAGAGCAAGATGCTGTATTTTTGACACAACCTGATATTCATTCATTGGGCTAATATGATTATATTTGGCATCTCACATAAAAAATACACTCATTCATATACATATATATATATATATATTAACTTGTTTGTGGCAGAATCCAGTACACAAACTCTTTCCTTCACTTTCCTTCACTGGTCTTTTAAGATCAGAATTCACATTTCTACAATTATGTTTTCAAACCATGACTATTTACCCTGGAGTTGTACTTTTCTTTGATCTTAGAAAGAATCTTTTTTAAAAGTTTTTCCAACAGTAACGTGAAAACACCTAAATACAATTGAGCTCCAACTCTGTATCCAGAGGTGATTTTACACAGACTAGATCTAATGCTACCAGGGTGAATAGCATAGGAAGTGTTTCATTTTGTGTCAGGTCATTAGTAACCATATGTATGACAGCAGTTAGGATCTTTTAAGTTATGACCCAAAATACTATTTTATAATTAACTTATAATTTATTTGAAAGTAGAAATTTACAGGGTAATTTGGAGAAAACATTCCAGGTATTTAGGTAAACGGTTGCTGTGAACAAGCTTTAGTTATTTCATGTCCTGTGTATTGGACAAAACACATATGCCATGTGAGATGTGTTTAATGAGGAAAATAATAACAAAGGGAAAAAATTCCTGAAATGAAGAACATTCCACAAGAACTTGTCAGGTGAGAGCTTGCAAGAGATGCAGACAGAATGTTTCTCCCGTTGCTTCCAGAACCGCAAGGAGAAGCTTACGTCAGAAACAGAATGTGCATCTCGTTAAACACTGTAACCTTAAATAGTTGTAAATCTTTGATTTCCAGCTCAAGAATGTAGTCCTCTTGCAGCCTGGCAGAGAAAGAGAAAGGAAATACAGTTTTTCTTCCTTTCTTAAGGTAATTAAGAGCCTGATGTATCTTTAAACTGGTTTATTCTTTATTCTTGCATTTGGGAGTAAGATCACAGCAAAATGAAAACTTTAGCTCTCACATTTTAAACTCGCATAGCCAGGTGAGCGTGGCTGGAGAAGGTGGACTTAAATAATATTCTGTTAGTACCTGCAGCATTTGTGGCAATTTCTGAAGACAGTAATTGAGTCATTTAGATAGAGTGTTGAAGCATAATATATCTATTCGATCGGGCTCTGAGTTGATTAAATTCGAAATGGAGAATTGTGATAAAAATGGAACTGAGGACACTGCGTAGATATATGTCATCAGTAAAAAATGCATTTACAGCAACAAAATGCTACAAGACAATTACTACAAAATACGGAATAATGAATTCAGGAAATGGTGGTTGGGCTCCATGAAGAGAGTTGATAGACTCAATCTGGTTTAGTGCTTTATCCTAAGGGTGTCCACCACATGAAAAATTCACAAAGGAAGCACCAAAGAGGCCTGAACAGAACCACTGGTTGATTTACCTACTTTTTTCTCACTCCCTCTAGAAAATCTGTAAAACTCTTGCCAGTTAGGCCTGCAAAGGAAGCAAACACAGGTGTGGTCCAGTTGGAGGAGCGAGAAAGCCCTGGTGACACAGAAGAGTCCATTCCACGTGTTGCCAGCGCCATGTCTGTTAGTAATTATATTAAAATCCATTTGGAACATATTTTTTAAAAAATCCAGAATCATGCATAAACTACTTAGCACCAGCCCCAAAACTCTTTAGTATGTTTCGCCACTAGGTAAACATAAAAATTTGAGTAGTATGGAGAAAATTTTATAGCAATTTAACAGGATAAATTTATGTTTGATTCTAATAATAAAGAAATTAGGGTTGTATTTTGTATTTTTTTTAAATTTTGATTTTCTACTAATTCAGCTTTTATTTTATTTAACAAAGTATTGATTCTGCAGCAAACTGGAAAAAAATACCTGATTCTTTACCATAGATAGTTGAGAAATCTAAATTTGGATTGTAGCTAAATGGGACAGCAGGGGTCTAAAAACTACAACGTGCAGACCTGACCCTGTCTACGGCCTGTTCTGGTTTTGTTGTTGTTGTTGTTGTTGTTGTTGTTGTTTTAATTGGTCCACAAATGAACCTCCCTTCACATATGAATATTTGCAATTGATTTGATGATAGGGAGTACTAACTTTGAACCTCAACTATGCAAAATGTTATCCCCTCCTCCAAAAAAATTCCATTCTTCTCATTAGTAGGTTATTTCTTTTCATTAGTAGATTTATATTACGAAAATGTGTCTTTAACAATAAAAATTGGTGTAAATTTTTTTCTCTCATTAAATATGTACCTACACGGTATCCTTGATTTTTTTTTCCTATTGACACACAAAGCCTAAAATATTTATAACCCAGTCCTTTAAAGAAAAAATTTGTCAACCACTGAGATAGAGACAGGTGTTTCAACTCATGAACATTCTTACAAGTGCAAAAATGTGCATGTTCCTTAAACTCAAACAATAAATATTTTATATATATACATGTCATATAATTCAAATACATACATACAATTATAAACAAATCTAAGTTAATTAAGTTTTAGAATTTTTGTAGCTTTTTAATTAGGCATATTATTTCCATGTATTTATGTAAACATTTATATCATAAAATAATACATGAACATTACTTTAAAAAAATAGAGAAGGGTATCAAATGAAAGCTGGAAGACTCCCTTTGATTTCTTTCCAAACCCGGTCTAACTCTCTAGATAAAGCTTTGAACCATTTCTTTTTAAAAATTCTGCTGGTGGTTACTACCATAATTCTAAATACCATGCTTCTTTACAGTTTTTATCAGTTTTATTTGTTTTAAGGTTTTATTTATTTGTCAGAGAGAGAGCACAAGCAGGGGGAGCGGCATACAGGGGGAGAAGCAGGCTCCCTGCTGAGCTAGGAGCCTGATGCAAGACTCTATCCCAGGACCCTGGGATCATGACCTGAGCTGAAGGCAGATGCTTAACCGACTGAGCCACCCAGGCATCCCTACAATTTATCAGTTTTAGATATTATCTCTTAACTCCCTTCTGTATGAGAGGAAGGATTCCGCTTCCTTAATACGAATTCCTCTTTCCCTCCTTTCGTAAATTAAGGAAAGCTATTATTTTAGTTCTTCCATTGATATCATTAGACTTTTAAATAATGTACTCAGATGTTTCATTTTTTTTCCCCCAGTGACTTTAAACTTCTCTTGATGCCCCAATTTGTTAATGCCCCTATGTCTCACTGCATGCCTCTTTCCCAATTCTTTCTCTCATCTTCTATTATCTGTGCCTTCATGTTGGCAAAACTGGGAATATTTGCTTTCAGATCTGTATTAAATCTTTTTTAAAGCCAGTCTTAACATTTGAAAATAAATACATGGCTTGTATTTTTTTTCTCCATATCCCCAGTATGGTAATTGCTTCAGAGATTGGCTTACAATTCAAGTTAGTCCAATAAGATGTAATCCCAGGATTTTTGTTTTAATCATTAGACAAGAGAGACTTTTCAATGGTCACAGTCCTTTCCTTCAAAACCTTCCATTAGGTGTTTACTGGACCACTTGAATCTAGCCTTTATTTCTTTTGCTTTTTCTCTCATGCTCTCTCTTTGCCTTTTTATTCTATATTCTGGAAAATTTCCTATACTTTTTTTTTCCCATCTGACTAATATGATCTTTAGCCCAGTGGATAATTACCAGACAACCTGAGTTTTAATTTCTAAGATCTATTTCTTATTCTCTGATTTTCTTTTCTCATAGCAACCTCTTCTTATTTTATGATTATACAGGTTCTCGAATTCCCTAAGAAATTAGAACTGTTTAAAGTTCTTTCCTTATTTTTTGCAGTATCATTTTGGTTGCCCCCAGGACCAGTTCTCATTGTTTATGGTGGTGTTTCTCTTTCATAAGCCCGTTGTTCTACAAATGCATCTGATCCACAGAGCAACTTTACAAAATAACAGGACACTGATTATTCTAGATGGGCTGCTGTAAACCCACGGAGTGACTCAGTAAACTCAACCCTAAATACAAAATGTCCCTTTTTTAAAAAAAGATTTTATTTATTTATTTGAGAGAGAGAGAGCAAATGAGAAGGAGAGAGAATCTGAAGCAGACTCCACACTGAGCACAGAGCCCAACACAGGGCTCGGTCACACAACTGTGAGATCATGACCTGAGCTGAAACCAAGAGTTGGATGCTTAACCAACTGAGCCACCCAGGTGCTCCAGAAAATGTCACTTCTTAACACAAAGAGATAGACCACTCCAGATTTACTATGCACATTCTAAAACCTGTGGAGTCCCCTACCCACATGGCCCTGGCCATATTTATTGGGGAAGAGGTTGGACTGAGATCATTAGGACCCCATGGACCACCTTTTATTTCTTCCATTTATAAAATTTTTAGAAACATTTCCTTAAATTTCAGCTTGGCCAGGATTTCACTTGCTGTGCAAGCCAATGTGCATTGATCAGGAGAAAGCCATGCCAATTTAGAAATGTTGGCAGTGACAGACAAAAGGTCAGTAACGGTTCCAAATATACGGGGTATACATAGTTTTTTGAAATTAATCTAACAATTTCTACCAGCATGCAAGTTTTTAACATCAGTTACAATTTTGATCCCAATAAGGCATTTAATAACAATTTTATAACCCTTATTCTTCTCAGTCTGTGCTCAATCAAGCTACTTCGGCAGTATTTGCCGATTTCTTCCAAAACTGTTTCAGCCATTGACTTGATGTTACTCACCAAATATTGTATTGAAAGAACAAAATGGTTAATTAAATTACAAATAAAACATGTAAATAAATGAATAATTGTATTTATATTGTGTTAATAACAAGTAAATATTGGATAAAACTAATGTCCACAAAGGTCTAATGACTGACCTGATTAAGGTAGCTGAAACCACTTTCACATGGCAGATAGTGAGAATCTGTTAGAGACAACTAAATTTTGTGAACAAAATATTATCAACTTCAAGTCACATTGTTAAAAATCTTATTTATTAAAGCGAACATTGAAAATGAGCAATATTTTTGTGGACGCGTGGGTGGCTCAGTTGTTTAAGCCTCTGCCTTCAGCTCAGGTCATGATCTCAGGGTCCTGGAATCGAGTCCTGCCTCTGGCTCCCTGCTCAGCGGGGAGTCTGCTCCTCCCTCTGTCCCTTCCTCCTACGCCACTCGTGCACATGCTCGCACTCTCTCTCTCTCACAAAAATAAAATCTTTAAAATTTTTTTATTTTTTTAAAAATAAAAAGAAAAGGAACAATATTTTTAAAGCAATGTGTACACCATCTAAAATGAAGTTAAAAGGCATGGGTTGAAAGGACCATTCCTTGTGTTTATTGTTCTTTCTTTATATTTAAAAAGATTAGATGTTTAGTTGAAGTCTTAAATACGTATGTGTAATCAAATGACCTTTGGTTGAAAAGCATGGATGGAGATACAACTCAACAGCACTGCATTTTATGCTTTTCACTTCAGATGCAAAGCCTGGTGCACTTAGGATATCTATTTCCCATGTTCGTCTGCATCTCTAGCAGCTGTCTCAATTCCAAAACTTTCTATTTTCTCTTTTTTTTTTAATTTATAAGATCTTTATATGGTAAGTTCTCAATACACTCATTCAACACAATGCCTACTAAGTACCAAATACATTGGAATTTAGAATTTCCAGAAGGTTCTAATTTTTGTTTGTTTGGTTGGTTGGTTAGCGTGTAAAACCTCTCTTTGATATTGCTTAAACTTGTGAATTTCTAAAGAATAAGAAAGTATCTTTTTCATCTTTTTTAGTGAATGCTTTCCATGTGGTAGATACAGTAAAAGTTTACAGATTTAATTAAATATACTACTACCATCTATTCAAGACTTGGTTAAAAATGGGTAGATTCTCCATTCCCTGGACTCTTATTTTCTTTCTAATCATCTATCTTGGGGTCATACTTCCCCAAATGTTACCTTTACCTTTAATTTTACTGAAATCGCCTTGTCCTCTGAGAACTTCTTCCCCCGACGCACTCTCAGACATTTTTTCCACAACCCAGTTGTATTGGTTGTTCGGGGGTGATTGGGGTGGTTGTTATCCTTCTCCCTTCTTACTGCCATATTCTCACTGGGAGAGTAGTAGGAGATGAGGACAGAGAAGTAGCTGCTGGTCTTTTTCTCCAACCCCTGCCATCATTCTTGGAGATTTCAGGATCCATTAATCTTAGCTTCTCAGTTCCATTATTTAGATTTTTTTGCTCCAATAATTGCACCCTCCTCTGCACTCCAATGATCATGATCTAGACTATAACTTTTCCAAATTAAAATTTCAAGCATCTAAGTCTCTGACAACCACCTGGTATCTTTCCAAGTTACTCCATCAATGCTTCAAGCCCATCCCATCAGAACCTCAAATCCATGTGCCCCTTTTATGGCTCATTCATTGTTCCCCACACATCCTCACTTCCCTACTTGGCATAGAAATGATGGCTCATCATTACAGGACCACAGTCACTTTTCCAAAATCCTTGGGAACAAATGTGTTTCAGAATTCAAGATTAAAAAAAAAATTTGGTAAAATACACATAAAATTTATCCTTGTAACCATTTTAAGTGTACAGTTAATTCATATTAAGTGCATTCACATCGTAGCACAACCTCCAGAACTCTTTTCATCTTGCAAAACTGAAACTCTATACCCATAACGCAAGAACTGTCCACCCCTCCCCTCTCTTAACCCCCGGCAACAACCCTTATAGTTTCTGTCTCTATGAATTTGATTATTCTAGGTTACCTCATCTAAGTGGAATCATACAGTATTTGTCTTTTTGTGACTGGTTTATTTTTCTTAACATAATGCAGCATGGTGTACCCATATTGCAGCATGTGTCAGAATTTTCTATCTTCTTAAGGCTCAATAATTACCCATTGTACGTACCACATTTTGTTTGTCAAATATTTAACTGTTAGTGGACACTGGGGTTGTTTACAATTTTTGGCTGTTGAGAATAATGCTGCTATGAATATGACTGTAAAATACTTCTTCAATATCCTGCTTTCAGTTCTTTTGGATGTGTACCCAAAAATGGAATTGCTGGATCATATGGTAACTCTAATTTTAATGATTTGAGGAACTGCCATACTATTTTCCACAACAGCTACACCATCTTACATTCCAACTAACAGTGCGCCAGGGTTCCAATTTCTTCACGTTTTCACAAACACTTGTTATTTTCTGTTTGTTTGTTTTTTATAGTAATCATCCTAATTGGTGTGAGGTGGTATCTCCTTGTGCTTTTGATTCACATTTCCCTAACAGTTAGTGATGTTGAGCATCTTCTTACGTTCTTATCCATTTTCTATTTAATCATTTTCATGATGCTTGCAATCTCTATAATCACTTAAAACTATACTTGTGAATCTAGTTATTGTATACAACTTACCACACTTATTAGACTAAACACAGCACTATGGACTATTATTTGAAATTGCACATGTATATTGTTTTCTGGGACTGAATGACTTACTTTCATGGCATTGAAATTGTTGTAATCTAAATTTTAAAGGAAAGGGAGTGTTCTAATGACTAGTTTTATTTATTTTTTGACAGATTGTCAAATTTTTAGGAGCCACATGATGACTATAAGTATATAGCAGTCAAGAATTATAGAAATGCTTTTATTTTAAATACGTAATTTGTTTGGTTTTATTACAAAATTTATCGAGACAAATAAGAAAGTAAAATCAATACAATTTTCCACATTTATGGACTCTGTTTAAATTGAAGGAATATCTTTATTTTGTAATGTATATAATCAAATAAAATATAGAAATAATAAGCTCATGATACAACATAATCTTAAAATTCCCCTATACTTGTATAAATTACACGAGGCATATATTTTTCAATGAGCATTTAAAACAAACATTTCATAGGTCAGAAATTTGTCTACAAAGAAATAAAAAAGCTATTAATAAAGGACTCTGTTGTTTTTAGAGTTCAGCTTAATTTGAAATTAGAGAGTTACCTAGTAATATTCCTAACATAATTTTACTTTTTAAATCAGTATTTTCATTACATTTTCAAATAAATTGTGACTTCCTATAATGTTTATGTTGAACAAAATAAGGTTGTTTGGGAATTTACATTTAAGTGATATATATACTTAAGTATGTGTAAGTATACTTATATTTACATGTAGATATATATATTTATATTCATATCCTGAAAGAATTCTACAAGGTAAAGTAGGATGCAAAATGCTCTAAATAACCAACTTATTTTTTCACACGGCACATAGAAATGTAGCAGGGCCTTATATAAGGAGCAGAACCCTCAACCTACCAACTTGGCAGAGGACACAGTACTAATGAAGATTTGAATAGTAGGTTAGGTACAGACACCAAGTTAGGAGACTGAGTCACATGGTAGGAGGATAAGGCTTGCTAAAAAACAAATAACATGTTACTACACGATCTAGGATTATAAATAGCAGACCCTAAATTTCCAGGGAGTTATTTAGATCCTGCTCACACTGCTCCTATATATCTGGAGGTAGTTCTGTTAGTGGGCAGGCAACAGAAACTGACTGATTAAGCAGAAAATAAGAAAGTGGAAGAATATTGGAAAGTTCACAGAATCAAGGTGGAATCTGGAAATTCAGACTCTATAACCAGAGAAGAACCAAAGGAGTAGCAAACTCAGCCAAGGTCAAACCATGAGAACACCGTGGTTCAGATGGCTTTCTAGGACACTTGATGCTCTTGCCAGTGAACTCAAGATTCCAGGGCTAGTGCTGGGATTTTTTTTTAAATGTACTTTATTAACATCTAATTTGCATACAATTAATGTACATAATTTTAATGTATATTTAATTAAGTTTTGATGACTGTGTACACCTTTGTAATTACCATCCTGATCAAGACACAACACCGTTATGCCCCAGAACATCCCCTTCATAGTCAATCTCCATTCTCACATCCCAAGCAAAAACTGATCTATTTTGATTAACTCTGCCTGTTCTAGAAGGTCATACACATGGAAGGAATACACTGTGTCATCTTTTGCATGTGGCTATTTTCATTTAGCATAATGTCTTGGAATTTGTCCATAGTGTTATGTTAGTTGTTGTCAGTTAGTTGTTTCATTTTAATGTGCAGTAGTAGTCCATTATAAATAATAATAACAAAAGTTAATCTCATCTAAAAAAAATAAATATATCACAATTAGCTCAGGCATTCTTCAGTTAATGGGCAGTTGGGTTGGTTCTACCTTTGAAATATTATGAACGATGCTGCTACCAACATTCTTATAAAAGCCTTTGTATAGATATACGTTTTCATTTCTTTTGGACAAATATATAAGTGCAGTTACTGCATCATATTGTAGGTGTATGCTTTACATGAAACTGACAGAGTTCTCAGAGGCCACTGTATCATTTCACCATTCTGCTGGCAATGTTCCAGGTCTGGTTTTCACCAACATTTCATACCCTTACTCTTTTTAATTTTATCCATCCTAGTGAGAGCTAAGTAGTATATTATGAGGGTTTTAGTTTGTATTTCACTGGTAACTAGTGAGATGGAGCATATTTTCACGTTTGTTTCATGTGCTCATGTTTATTGGCCTTTGTCCATCTTCTTTTTTGGTGTGTCTGTTTAAGTCTCTTGACTATATTGTATTTGGGTTGGTTTGTTTCATGATTGAGTTCTAAGAGTTTTCTTAGTATTCCGGACACTAGCACTTTGTCAGATATATGATTGAAGATATTTCTCCTAGACTGGCAGAATTTTTATTCTCTTTATAAAGGTGATTTTTAAAGAGCAGAATTAAACTGAAGTCCATTTTATCATTAAAAATGTTTAGTACGTTTTGTGTACTCTCCAAGAAATTGTTGCCTGTGTCAAGGTTATGACATTTTTTTGCCTATTTTCCTTTTTAAAATTTTGTTGTTTAGGATTTACATTCAGGTCTATGATCCATTTTAAATTGGTATTTGTGTTGGTGTGAGATAGAGTCAGGGTTTGATTTTGTGTTTTTGTTTTTGTTTCTCATCTGGATGTTATGTTTTTCCACTATTGCTAAAAATAACCTATTTTTTTGTTCTTACTAAATTACTTTGATAATTTTATTTAAAAAGAAAATCAATTGCTCAGGTGTGTAGGTCCATGTTGCACTCTGTGGTGTATTTCAGTGATCCCTATGCCAATACCAAACAAACTCTCTTGGTCCCTGTAGCTATGTAATAAGCCCTGAAACCAGGTACGTTAAATCTTCTAACTTTATTATTGTTGTTCTTCCTCTTCCCTTCTTTAAATAGAAAATTTGGGTTTACTAGGTCTTTTGATTTTATATGAAATTTAGAATCCATTTACTAATTTCAAAAATAAATACACAAATACTGGTGGGGTTTAGATTGGCATTTCATTGAATTTCTAGACACAAAAGAATGGGCATCTTGTTGATATTGAGTCTATCCAGTACTTTGCAGATACCAGTCCCTTCAGCAGTCTCAGACTCTGATCTTCACTTCTCATCTCAGTGGGACCCTCATTCCCTGCATGGACTCTTGCTACTTGTGTTTCTGTCAGAAAATTGTTCCAGGCTGAAAGCTGGGTATGGGGCGTGGTAACTGGGTTTCATCTCCTGGACCTTCCCCCTCTCTCAGGAATCACTTTCTTTTGCTCCTGTTACCCAATGCCTGGAAACCATTTTATTGTGTATTCTATCCAGTTTTGGAGTTGATCATAGGACAGTTACTTTAGCATGGCTGGCAGCAGAGATGAACTAATACTGAAATCTTAGTGCTCGTGTTGTTAGTGAACTTTCAAAGTTGATTGCCATTAATACTAAACCAACTGGGCTTTTGTTTTTGGGCTTCCATTTCTGTGTCTGTAAAATGTGCAAAATAAGTCTCTACTTCATAAAGTTGTTGTAAAGATTAAACTAGTAAAACATTTAAAACTGGTCTGAAACATAAGAAGTACATGAACATTAGCTATCTTACTATTTTTGAATCACTGCCTGAAGACTCAAAAGCCTGGAACAGAACCATGCAATTGGCAGAACCCAGTTCATGTGCTCTGCTGATTCCCTTGATACCAGGAAGGTAGAGTATCTAGTGCTTTTAACCTCATAATCAGGGAAACTCTTGAGAAAGAAAGGTCTTGAGATGTTGGGTACCAGAAAATTAAAAAGTATCCCCTAATACATTAAGGGAGGGGTTTGAACATGGAACCATGGAAAGATAAAATCAGTGAAGGTACCTATGAAGGTTCTATTTAGCATTTATGATCTAACCATAAGAACATCATGAAACATGTATAGAATACAGTAAAGCACATAATAAAAAACACCTTAAAGGCATTTTGCCACAATCTACCAACCTATTTTTCATGTTTCTCAAATTCCTTTTAAAAATTGTATGTGTGCATGTATGTGTCTGTGTATTTTAACAAAGAGCAGAGTTCTTTTGTTTTGTAAATAAAAATGTCCCTCATAGAACAAATAATCATGTTAATGTTTGGCAGATGGATAAGATTTTTTTTAGAATCCATTTTATATAATTCAAAGCGCTTTTCTCATTAAATATATATCACACTAATGCATGTATTTATCCAATAATTTTCTCAACCCTAAAATGTTTAAATGCTGCTTTGAAAGAATCCTGAGATACTTAATTTTTCAAAATGCTGCAAACTAGTGGAAGGTACAGAAGAATAAAGATATGATCAGACACCAGAGACAGCAGACAGGAAGAAAAGAAGAAAAAGAATTATCAAAACAATTGGATGGATTCAGAGGAACTGTGTCAGCTATTCCGATACCCCTGGGTTGGCGCTTCTATTATTTGTAGGTGTCTGTGTGCTGAGAGTGAGGGACACAGTGAAGGAGAGGAACATGAACTTAGCTTTAAAGATACCGGATTCCTTGACCATCAGTAGATAAAGCTCACCGTTCTCTCTCAACTTCGGGTAGACAGCTTGCTCGGAAAGACCTCAGTCACAGAAATTTCCCTGCTCCAAGTGAGCTCCCAGGGGCAGTAGCAAAAACCAGGATGCCTCCCATTGTCTTTTGCAAAAGCACATAACCTCCCACTAGCAAGTATTTGCCCCAGCGGATTGTTCAGGATCCTTTCACCTTTCATCTTGTTCGCTATAACCCAATTGTTTGTATCCCCTTGTCCATGAAGCACAAGTACTTTGTGGAAACTGACTGCCTTGCCTTGCTCCACTGGAATCAGAACTCAGTTTGGGCAAATGCAAATTGTGACATTTTCTGCAGATTTCTTGGAAAGATGTTGGATTGTTTTTCCAAGAAATATCCTGGAAGAAACAATCTTTCTTCCTACTGAGTATAATTAAGTAAGCATGTCTCCCCTGTTAACAGCTGGTCTCCATCTTTTGACCAGAAGGAGAGGTTTAGATTAAAGTTGGAGCCAGTTTTGAATTGAAGTAATACCACTGAAGACAGAAAGAGAAGAGATGGGAGTAGTTTGTTTTTGCTAATATCATTGTGCCACTTGACCAAGTCTTCTGAGACAGTAATTCAATGACAATTTGAGTTTAATTTATCATTACATGCAAAAGATCCCTAAATAATACATTCTCATAAAATGACAACTTCTAGTGATGCTCTACCTGAGAATATTTATCAACAGAGAATTCTTATTCCCTTTTTTCCAACATTAAAAAAAAAAAAACATAATTTGAAATCATAGCTCTGTCTACTCAAGTTCAGCCATTTTCTCACCAGATAATATAATTTCAGTTATTTGAACTAGATCCCGTATGTCCACTTGTAAGTTTAAATTGCCCTCTTTGTTTTTGATATTTCTCTTGACATAAATAGATATTTCTTAGTCAACACTGACCATTTCTTCTCCAATTATTTTATTACATATGGACCTTCCCTCTCATACTCCTCATTCAGCAGTGTTACAATCTCAAATATAAGAGGGAATCAGAGAGCTTACTAAAACTACCATTTATCTTAAAAGGATGAGCGACCTAATGTCTAGTGAAAGTAAGTTTACATGATGGAGGAGATTAATATTAGAAAATTAACATTAAGGGTTTCTGTTAAAGAAAAAATAAAAGCAACCACTTTTATGGTATTATAGAGATTGGAAGTACTACTCCCTTCTGGTTACTAAAGAAATAAATGTATTTTGACTATTTTTCCAACTCCCTTCAAGCCTTTCTTAATTTCTTAGTTTTTCAATATCTAAAATTTGAGTATATAATTGGAATACAAAACTTCTAGTTTTGTTCATTTTCATTAAAATATGTTTTGAAAAAGTTGTGATAAAGAGTAGACTAAAAATTTTGGCACTAGGCAAAGGAATAAACAATGACAAATTAATAGGAAACAAAATAACTAGCAATAGCTTCCATAAGGCAAAAATTCCTGAATTCATAGGGGTCCATGAGAGTCGTCTTGGTTCTAGAAACTATCATGTATTTCCTTAACATTATAATGGTTTATCCTTACATTTCTATTATGAATATTTACTTTGTGATAGTATGAAAAAACAGACTTCCTTATTATATTTCATCAAAGGTAAGTTTATTCCTTAACAAAGGCATCTCTACTGTTCACCTAATTCAGATTTTTTCTTTTCCCAATAGAATCAGAGCTAAGTGGAGATAGGTGGTCTACAGATTCATCTGTTGCAATAAAATATAGCAGTAGTAGGGAAAAGTTGAAGATCCTTTGCATTAAAGGCAGCTAATGCCTGTCCAAATAAATGTAAAGGGAGAACAAATTAGGACAGAGACTGCAGCATGCTTCTATGATTCAGTGTTCATGTGTTTGTGTATGTGGGTTTAGTATAACTCAGTTTAGAGAAAGGGACAGTTTTTTTAAATGCATAAGAAGGTCTTTAATACCTGAGGAAATAATAGAAAATATTTGCTTTCTGTCTAGATTTATGAGTTTTTCTCATTATTAAAAGTTTCCTAGTACATGGGAAAATATTAAAAGGTGGGATGTATTCTCAGGTTTTTAAAGTATACTCTATGCAGGGCATCAGACATTTGTGTGGTAATAACAAAGAGCTGTCTATTGTAGACGGAAAAAGCCCAAGTTCAGTAGCAAATATATACTAAGTGCTTTTCCAGTCATATGGTTGGATTTGTGTTAAACTACATAGATTCTCACCTCTTGGTCCCTGACTGATACATTACATATATTTTCAAGTAGCTCGTCAGAATGAAAGAAGGCTCTGGAAACAAATGACCCAAAGACCAACAGAATTACCTTGGTGAGCTGGAGTAAATGAAACACATGGGCACCTCTTTCGGATGCAGTCATAGAAGAATGTGTGCAAATATAGTGACACATTCTCCGGAAAAGAAATGTCGTCTGGGAAGGTATCATTCTTTTCCAATATAGGATATTGGGTCCCTTGTTCTCTTTTCTTCCTTCAATTTCTGTATTTTGCAATTAAAATAAAAAGATGAACCATGACAGATAGGGGTTTTTTAAAAAATACGAATAAGATATATTATCATAAAATCACACAACCCATCACACGCTAGCAGATTTTTGAAAAAAGAACAGTACTTTTTCAATCAAGTTAAAATATTTCTTAATTAAAATATGTTTGTGATAAATGCCCTTTTCTGTTCATGTATGTGCACCCAATCCTGGTTGATCTTCTATTTATTGCCAGTCGTAAAACTTTCTGCATATTTGGGAGGAATTCTTAATGCTGGCAAAGCTTTGCAAAAGAATGCATTAGTGTTTGAAAGGGACAGCAGTGCTGACCTTGGGAGGCCACTGAAAAATGTTTCACTGAACCAAACAGGAGCCCAAAAAGCAATTGAAGGGTAGAGATTGAGTGATGAGAAAATGGGGAAGGAAAGTAAGGTGAAAACAGGGAAGAGTTTAGGAGGGAGCCTATTAGCAGAAACAAATTAAAAATAAATCATCAGGCACCTAGTGTGATTGTAAAGAAATGAGATAAATGTTCCTGTGTGGCTTATGAAAATGTCTTCTTACTTCAGAATCACACCATGCTCTTAAATCTGCTCACATTTGTCTCATGCTGATCCCCATAGCAACGAATTTCCCATTAAGCGAACTTTGAAAATATGAAAAGTCTTAATTTAAGAACTTCTCAAGGGCAAAAATGGTGTCCTTTGTAATTATATAGCCAGTCCTTAGCCAGTATGTGGCACGTTGGGGACGTACAGTAAATATTTAGTGAGCAAATATATTAATAAAAAAGAATTATTCTTAATAGAAATTGAACTAAAATTGAAATTATAATTACACTTAAAACTTAATATTTATAAGTTCTCTCAATTCTCCATTTTTTCCTGAGTTTGAGCTAATTTACTTCACATGGTTAATTTATCTTTGAAACTGTTTATTAAAGATTAACAAATTTTAATTAGTTTTTCAGAAAATATAAATAAAACATTTTCAATAATTATTGAGCTCTATTCTTTCTTCTGACACTAAATATCGTAGAAAAAGGTCTTGACTTTGAATTCCTATTTCTGGGTTTAGATTTCTAATTCACCACTCATGTCATCCTGTGCAAATCATTCAACATTTCTGAACCTTTAAATCCATACAAAATAGCTTATAATATTACTATTGTCAGGATTAAATGAGATAATGGGTGAGATTATATATATATATATAAATTCTTCTCTTCCTTCCCTTCTGAATTTTGAGAGAATTGACTGACTTACAGGCAAGAACTTGCCTTGTAATATTCTGAACAGGAATTTGTTTATTTTTAGTTGAAAGCTGCCGTATTTCTCTCATTTCTTTGAGGATGTGTCAGAATTATATTCTCTCCTCAGTGTATCTCCATTGATCAAATTTCTGTTTCTATTCTTTTTAAATTCAAATGCCTATTTATTTGCTGAAAATGGATTTATCTAGTGGAAAATAGTGTTTTAGGTTTATGTTCCTGTGGAAATAAATTTAAATAGTTTTCTAGAAGTAAAAAGCCAAAGTTTTGAAAGCCAGATGTTATATTGTCTTTCCTCCTCACTACCTGTTTGTCCTTCAGTGCCCAACTGGAGCACGTCATGTCACACAAAGAAGCCCTCATCCACGTGGCCAAGAGTTCCCTTGTTTCCTGAACTCCTCGATGTCCCATTCAGTTTGTTTTCAGCCATGTATGGTGATGTTTTTATTTAATTAACACATATATATTAAAGACCAACAATAAGTCAGGCTGGGAACCAAAACACAGAGGAGACACAAGTCTAACCATTCTATAATGTGATATTTACAATGAAGCTACATTTATTTTAGTTCTTCTTTATAATTAACCACCTTATCTTTACTACAGAGGACTGTGTGAAACTTTGTTATATACAATTTTCCTTTTATATTTTACAATTAAAAGAAAACCCACAACAAAATTTTAAATGTTATAAACAATGGTACTTATGATTAAATTTCTTTCTGAATCAGATTTGTTTGCAGTCTAGCAGTTGTATAGAACTGAGACCAAATTTTCAGTCTTAGAACTTAATCTTACCAAGGTCAAAAGTAAAATGCCCCAAACACATCAGATGATTATCAACCTTATACTGTTCTTTTCAGATGCTATTAATCATTCTGTTACTTATCCTCTCTGTTCATGAGAATGAGAATCTCACATTGAAAATGAGAATCAGAATGAGTCTCAAATTCAAAATCGAAACCCCTGTTACACTGCATGCGTTGTATTCCAGCAGGCTTTCATGTGCCCTAACAGACTTTGAGAATCATTTAAAATTCTATAAATTAGTTAGAAGTCAGCCCCCTCCCCATTCCAGCCTGAATCTCAATATAATACATTTTAAAGTCAAATGCAACAGATTAATGTACATTGCATCCCTTGTTCAAAAGAAGATTCTCTACTGTATGATTATTCATTTATACTTGTGCTTTTTGTAAACACAGAATACATCTCTTTTTCATGTTCGTCCCTCCCAAAGTCATAATGAACATAGAATAACCATTAGTAGCTATTGATAATGAAGGATCCATTAGTTCCTTGGTCATGCTTGTCTGATGTAGTTAATTTAAAATGCTTAACTATGTAAATAATGCACTATCTTCATTCAATGTAGCTTTTTAAAAATCCTTTTAAAAATATACTACCTTTCCTCATTACACAGTCTGTTTCTGTGCTAATAGTGAAAATTAAGTGGTCACTAAATCTTCCTTTTCTGCAAGCTGCCATGTAACTCTCCTTATTTTCATTAATAATTAAAAGATGGTAATGTCACTATTAAATGATGCAATTCAGATAAGCAGATAAAGGCACTACGGATATTAGAAACAAAATTGGAATTTCCATGAAGGAACACAACACAACAGGGCTGTGCGTTTTCTCTGGAACTTGTTTCATGATAAAAGAAATGTGTTCAAGTAGCATCATCTTAGGCAAAGTCCAACTGAAAATTTATTGAAATCAACTATCTTGCAGAAGAGTAAATGGAAATCAGACTAACGAATTTATGGATTATTTAAACACAGATCTTAACACTTGGTCACCAGCTTAAGTGAAATTCATATATTAAATTGCAATCCTTCTAGATTATTAGAAGACATTGATTATTGATTTGCTCAAGGAGAAGATTTGCAGACAAATCTACAATATTTGCAATATTTGTATCAATATTAGGGGAGGACAGAAATAGACAATACTTTTCTTTTCTTCACAAAATTGGAGATGAATAGTCACTGATGAGCTACTTTCAATGCAAAAGGTCTTGTTTTCTAGGCCTACACTAATCTTTTAAGAAAGTTACATGTAGGTACATCACTGATATCATAATAACATTTTCCTTTTTAATAGACTTGCAAAGACCTGTCAGTGCTTCTGAAATTCACATTCCTCCAAAATGATAAAAAGAAAGCATTAATTTTTGCCTTATTTAAATATATAATTATTACTGCTACTAAAATTTTGATTGTTACAGGCAAAATAGATCCAAACCTATAATTCACCCAGTAATCACACACGTATGTGTGTGAATTATTTTAGTGCGCTGGCATCACCCTCTGTAGGACCGGTGACTTCCCTACAACAGTCGTCACCCTATTACAACAGGCCGAGAAAGGAAGAACATAAGCCTCTGCACTGTGAAACAGTTACAGAAATATTTCACAAGTGGAAACTAACTGTGGCACAGGGGATTTCTTCAGATGGCTTTCAAAGTGGTGTCCAAGCAGGATCTTCCTGGCATTATCATCTGCCACGAGTAATTAAACCTTTCTCTTCCAGCGGTCACCGGGAGAGAAACGGTCGAAACCAGAACACGTTCATGGCCGATGTGTCCCAGGAAAGGGCTGAGCCAGAAATTTAGGGAGATAAGGAAATTTTGCTCCAGGCTCCTGTTTCTTGTCAGCTTGTGAAGTGATGCATTCGGTTTTCAGCCGTGCCAAACAGTCAGGAGGAAGGGTGGAATTCTGCCCAGCAGGAGGGGGATCTGATCCAGGCATCCTTTCAGCTCCTCCAGATAAATCTCCCACAGGGTTGCTCTCGTCATTTACATAGAATAGCTAAACATCTACCATGCCTGCATTCCAATGTAAATATTAAAGTGTATTCCCAAGGAAAACGTAAAATGCCTTTTGGTCCATTTGGTGACTTAAATTATCTGCTCTGTTGCTTCCATCCATTAGTGTGGGTAAGAGAGAACTGACTGAACATCTCTATGCAAGAACAATCGAATTAGGCCTTCCATCTACAAAAGTGACTGTCACAATTACTGAAGGTGCATATTGCCCACCTTAAGTCTTTCCTGAAAGTAGGTGAAGAATAAATAATAACTCCTTGAGGTACTTAATAGCTGGGAAAAGGGAAATGAAATACCATAATTATTCAGAATTATAAGAGAAAAAAATTTGTGGTCTACCCAAACTCAGAGTGCTATAGGCTTGCTTTATTAAAGTACACATAAGTTAGAGGTTTTTTTTTTTTTTTTGAGATTTCATTTATTTATTTGACACAGAGAGAGGCAGCAAGAGAGGGAACACAAGCAGGGGGAGTGGGAGAGGAAGAAGCAGGCTCATAGCAGAGGAGCCCGATGTGGGGCTTGATCCCATAACGCCGGGATCACACCCTGAGCCGAAGGCAGACGCTTAACCGCTGCGCCACCCAGGCGCCCCTCGACAACACTTTTCTAAGCCTTATAAAATGCGAATCCAGTCCTCATGCACAGTGCAGAGGAGCCATGACTTATTACAGGCACCCCCTTTCACCTCAATTAATTCAGCCTACCCACCGTGAGGTAGGTGCTTTGAAGCAGAGTAAAACATAGCGGCTTTCAAATTCTTCAGGGAAAAAGGAGACAAAAACAGCAGTAATGATAATTTAGGACATGGAGCCTCTGACATTTATATTAGTGGCATAGGGATACAAAAATGATAAAAATGTCTGTATATCTGTGGTTTAAATCCATATTTATAATGTTTCCTTGAATATTGTATACTGCATTCCCACTGCGCCCCTCTTTCTGTCATTTCCTACTTGTTTTAACATCATAGTATTATATCATCCATAGAATTAAGTGTAACATCTTACAAGCCATTTACCAGAGCTAATATGCATTTGTTATTAAGTAGCACATATTACCAATGAAGATTATGATCCTTGTCTAATGACTACATGTGGGATTTTTTTTATTTCCTAGAAATATATAAAATGAAAATTTTTGAAAAATGAATCTATTAGTTACATAATCCTTTCCCAGAGCTGAATCGTCCTCCAAAGAATAGTCCCAGTGTTTTTTTTTTGTCAGCCCAGTTAGAATGGCCCCTATGTTGGGCGGGCTGCCTCTTCCCCCAGGGAGCTACCGTACCTAGAAGGCAGGTTCCATGCCACCTGGAATCCTGCGGTGCCGAGTGGGGTTTTCCCATCATACGACAAAAAAGGAACATGAACTACCTATAAGCAAAACACATTAAAAAAAAAAGCTCTTATTAAATATTCTATTTAATCTATATTTCTTGCTTTGAACTTATGAATTTTTTATTTTCATTCAAAGTATTAAATCATTCTAATGGGAAAGCATCTTACCTTTTCTTCAGGAATGGTGGCACTCACATGAAAATACAGCTGATTTCAGAAAGACAGTTGCCACTTAGGATGTCAGTATACTGAAATATTTTCAAAAGTCAACAATACGACCCACAAGGCAATTACACCGATATTAATGGATACTATCCAGAGCTAAGATCCATTTCCCTTCATAGCGAAGAATGCTCTCAATCCAAGGAAAACTTCCAATTGATCTCTTTCTGTAAGTAGGCAAAATTTATTTTAATTTCCATCATACAAGGTTTTTTTATATTGGTTGTATGTTAGATTTTTTTGTTGCTGTCGTTTTTGTGTTTTTGTTTTGTTTTGTTTTGATTGAGAGTGAGTGGTGGGAGGAGGAGCAGAAGGAGAAGGAGAGAGAGAATCTCAGGGAGGCTCCACACTGAGCACGGAGCCTGACACGGGACTCCATCTCACAACCCTGAGATCATAAACTAAGCTGAAATCAAGAGTTGCATGCTTAACCGACTGGCAACACTAGAATTTTTTTTTATCTATTCAGTTAACAAATATTTTGCTCTACCAACTATATCCTAATTCTGTGGCAGTGAATAAGAAATTATAGTTTCTCATTCTATAGAGCTTAGAGTTTAGTTGTAAACATAAAGATCAAACATGTACTATGTAATATATCCTATATGTACTATATAATATATATTTATATTTTGTATTATATATATTTTTAATTTTTTTTTTAATGAGGGAAAATTACTGGCTGCCAGGAGAGTGTATATAACAGGTGGACCTGACCAGGCTGAGAGGTCAAAAGGGCCTTCCTGAGCAAGTAGTGTTTAAGCTGAGTAGGTATTTCCATATGAAAGACTAGGGAAGAGCATTCAAAAGAGAGGGAACAGCCTGTGAAAAAGAGAGTCGAGAATATTCTAAGGACTGAAAGGGCATGTGCCTAGAATGAAAGAGAATGTGTGCGCTCTGAGGCTGGAGAGGGGGCTGAGGCGGTGGTGGATCTGGGGAGGACGGAGAGAAGCCCGGTGTGCTGCCGTGGGGCGTGGAGTACGTACTTCCGAGAGGCTCAGGGAGATGAGGCCTCAGAGACGCCGTGTGGAAGATGGCGTGTGCCTGTGGCACGTGTAGTTGTGGTGTAGATGGACCACCGTGTGAGCCAGGATGAAATGGGTCGGTAGTAAATGGGAGGTGGAGAAGAGGCGATGAAAACTGTAATTAATGTTTTTGAAAACTTTGGTTTTGAAAAGGAGGGATAAAACCACTGTTGTAGGGAGTAGTTTTGTTTTTATTTTTAAAAATGGCAGATACTAAGCTTGATTTAAATGTTGATGGAAAGGGTCCAGTAGAGAGGGGGAAGAAATAGAGATAGAAAAACAAGAGAGGATAATTACCACCATAAGGAAATACAGAGAGAATGGGCTTTAAAATAGTTATGTTTCTTTAAAATATTACACACGTCAATCTGGAAAAATATTCTACTCCATGCTAGCTCATGGAACGTCTCTTTGTAGTTCTCTCTCTTCTAATATTAATTAATTTAATTTTAATATTTAATCATTTGGCATTGAATTGTTAACTATGCTTTGTCCTGAAACTATTTGTAACACTTTTTACTAGTAGTCTCTTATATTAACTTAGCATTCCCCTATTACAAATAAATTTCTAGATCATATCAGCTCATATGACTAATAAAATTTTGATTTAATTGGCAACTTTCAATAGTAGGTATCTATTCTCAGGTGGATCCTTGTTCTTGGGATTGAAGGAACTTATGCTGTATAGAGTATATCTCTTGATCCTCTGAATCGGGAGGGAAAATAAAGAATAGAGGCAGAGAAAGGGAAGATGGCCACTCCATCCAATCACCAGGTGTGGCTACTGGGACCAAAGCGAGTGCAGGGAGGGAGCCAGGAGCAAATAAAGCCAAGGGCTCCTCTGGGTACTGAGCTAAGGCAAACCAAAGAAACAGTGTCAAAGAGCTCTGAGTGACAGTCCTAGAGGGAGCTCAGAAAAGAGCTTTCCTGATCCATGAAAAGCAAAGATGGTATCTGATCATTTTGAGGAAGGTCATGCTAATCTTCCAGAAACACGAAGAAGTCACAGGATCTGAATAGATAATCAGAGTCCTGTGTACCCTTGACATCAGAACATCAGAGGATGTTCACCTTTGAATCTGAAGTATTAAAGCAAAAAAAAATCAATTAAATTCTTATGTAACAGCAATCAATATCTAGAATGTATAAATTTAAAATATTTCATTGGCAGAAGCAGGAGAAGAGCAGCAGGAGGAAGAGGAAGGATGGGGGAGGGAACAGGAGAAAAACTTAATTTCACTCTTAATGATGACTCGAGCCCTGCCTCTCGATTGATGAATCCACGGAACCTGTAGGATCTTATCTGGAATTGACATTCTCTATTGTGATTTTGCTTCAGTTTGTTTTAAAATTTTCTTTTTGTTTCACTGGAAAGGAAAGATGATGTTCAGTTTAAACATGTAAAGTATACAAGTTGCTTTGTTGAAATAATACTAAGTGTGTACACACAGAATTTATCACAAACCTTTATTGAGATATATTAAAGAAGACTCGAATATATGGTAAGCTAAAACATACCTTGGATAGGAAAATTCTGGTGAATGTTTTGGAAATAAAAGTTGAATTTATACAGATCCTGTGACCCAGCGGTTCTGTTTCTGGATATGTGGGTCAGGGAAACTCTAATACACATAAACAGAAAGGGAAGGCGTCATTATCAGCATCATTACTATCATCACAGTGAACATTTACTGAGTACCGTGCAGTTACAATATTGAACGTGAGCTATATGGAATAGTAGCTCACGTGAGTTTGTACCATACGAAAATGCTGATATTTGACTCTCCTTGGCCTACAGAAATCACAATTACATATGCTTCAAGCTAATATTCATCTCGATATTCTTATGAAGTAGATTTCTCTCCATTTTAAAATGGGAAACTGAGGCATGGAGAGATTAAATAACTTTGCCAAGGTTGCGTAGCTGTTGAATGGACTGCCATGTGTCGAACTCATGCAGCTTGGCAGTGGAGTCCACTGGTATGTTATACTGCCTCTCAACTTGAAGAGAATATTCAAACTAAGGATGTACTTACTGTATGGTGACTAACATAACATAATAAAAAATTATAAATAATAAAAAAAAAGAAAAGAATATTCAGGGCAATATATCTCCGGATAGCAAAAAAACTGAAAACAATACCCATGTCCGTTAACGGGAATAGATAAACAGCAGGCACGTTCGTAGACTCGCGTCCTACAAAATAGCAAACTTGAGTAAGCGAGAGTTACTCCTATCCGATTGAGCGACAAAAAGAGAAGTTCCAGAAAAATATATAAAGTATGATTATTTGTATGAAGGTGAGAAACATGTAAAACTGTATACGTTGTTAAGGGACAAAGATGTATATGACATGTGGTTAAAGATATTTGTGGGAGTGACAAACACCAAATTACGATGGTGGTGAACACGTGGCGGAAGGGGAGGAGGAGATATCAGCTGTGTTGTGATTTCTTAGTTTTAGTGACGTTGCTTGCAGTCTCATTCTTAAGGCACTTCTGCAGTCAAAGGAAGACTCACAAAAGCAACGCTAGGCAAACGATTTGAAGGATAAAAAGATAAGAGCACTTACGAAGGCATCATAAAAAAAGACAACATTAAAAATTTCCAAGATGTGAACAGGAACTGTGATATGATCCCATTTTATCCCACTGAATGTAAATTTAATCTACATTTGCATGTATGTTCAAAAGAGGGACATGAAATAGGAATGCCAAGATCTTAACAATGGTTGTCTCAGTGTGATAAGATCTCAGAGTCATTTATACACGCGCAATTTTCAGATGTTTCACAGTGTACTTGCACACAGACAAATACACAGCATTGCAGACAAATGATAAAACACAAGGTCTAGTCCACACGTACCTTCCCTTCCGGCTACAGGCGAATGCAGTTTCTGCTCTCATTTAGGGTGATTAGCAATCAGTATCTCCCACCAAGTTCACGCGTCAGGTTCGAAGTCCAGGTCTGGCAGGTCAGTCTAATTAATTATTTAATTAGGCCCCGTGGAATGGTTGGGCTGAGACCCTGTCTTCTTCCAGGATATGCTTATATCTTTGACACACTGAAAGCCATTGATTTTAACTAGAATGGTTGGGGGAGGGAGAAGCAGCTTTGGTAACTGGGAGAAAGAAAGAATTTTAAATTCCAAGTTGGGAATATATTTTAGGAGATGAATAAATAGCATGGGAAACAGGTTATTAAGAAGACAGCATGAGAGGGGAGACTTGAAGTTCTATGTGGGGGGGACAATTTAGGACAACAGGAGGCCCTATCCCTCCCTCATGGAAAGGGGTCTGTTCCACACACGCCCCGTGAACTGTGAGTGAGCCTTGAGTTACCCCAGAGAGGACCAGAACTTGGCAGTGCTCTTTTTCATGAAGAATTGAGATGAGCATAGATGCGAAACTGCCTCATTGCCCAGACAGAGAAGTAGAGAGTTTGTCAGAGAGGAAGCCGTTGTCCCTGCCTCTACTGGGAATCTGGAGGTTCGTTGTGCCACAAGGCTGGGATTTCAGCCGCATCTGGAGTCAGCGTCTTGCAGGGTCAGTGACCTTCTCCAGAAGGGCAGATGACAGGTAAAGCTGCCCAGACGGCTTCCCGGGGAGCCAGAGCAGAAGTGCAAGTAAAGTGTCTGGGAGGCTTGGGGTCTCCTGCTGACAGCCCAGGTTGTAACCAATTGCTTCGAGTACTCCTAAAAATTCCTGGAAGACTTGACGAAGCTAATTTTTGGTAACGGAAAGATGGATGTTCATTACTAGTGAATATATCTTGTTGTGTGAGACCACGGTTACCAGGAGAAATATGGTTACACTTACTCTGTGGAATTCCTAACTGTGTGTGGTATATACTAAAGCACGTTAGCGGCGCTCTTCAGTGTTGTGAAGGATGACTTTTTACAAAGTTAGTAGAAATTTCTCATTTGGTTTGTTTGTTTGTTTATTTATTTATTTTTGTGATCACAGAGTGAGAGAGAAAGAGCAATAGAGTGTGAGGGAAGAAAGCCAGAGAGAGGGGCGGAGGAAAGAAGGCAGACGAAAGAAAGAACTTGAGTTAGGCCCCGGAGCAGAGAGGATGGGGACGAGGCACGGAGACCGCTGATCACTCTTCCATCTGTTTTTATAGAAGTAAACAGTCGTTCGGAGTGAAGACACAGGCCTGAAACTTGAAAGCTGAAAAGGGCTTTAGATTTCATAAATTCCAAAAAAGCTCGTTATACTGATGAGGAGACACATCTAAAGTCTTCCTCAGAAGAAGAGTACCCTAGTGAACAGATGCCCGTCGAATGTCATGTGTTAACGGAAGGCTTAATATATGTATTGTTAGCATTTTCTGAATTGAGTTTCCAGCAAATTAGTGGCAAATGAATCATCCATAATTACCCGCGTTGGATTAAAGGAGAATGTTTTCCTACTTAAAAGGTAGGCTGGGGTCAGTTTTATGGCAGCATTATTGATGTTTGTGCACACAGACACCTGGTGGCCTGAAATTCCCATTTCCACGTCCATTCCTTTAATGGTTTCACAGGTTTGTACACGTTGAACAGACATGTCTGCTCCCTGCTAAATCCATTAGAAACCGATACAAGGGCGAGAAGAAAGGAAGCATCGGAGCAGGTAAGCTATTAGAATTTAAAACAACGCACAATAACAGACCAGACTGTGGCAAACAGGGGTGACGAGAATTCGTATCCTCGAAATGGAGAAACGAAGGCACCAAAGTCAAATCGGCTGCACGGCCTCCCGGTTAGCAGGGCGCCCCGCAGGTGGATGTGAAATAGCGTCGCGTGGGAGCGCCCGCTCGCGGTCCTCTGGTTGCTGCGGAGGCCGACCGTGTTGTCCCGTGTTAGCCATCAGTGGTGCTTCCTTAACTGACGTGCTCTTATTCATATCTTTTGCCAATTGTGATGTAATTTGTCATTTTTAAATTTATTTGTAAGAATTCTTTATACGTTCTTGCTACAAAACCTTTGCATTTGTTTTGCAAATGCATTCTTCCTACTTGTCCACTTGCTTTTTTATTATTATTTTTAAGATTTTATTTTATTTATTTGAGAGCGAGAGCATGTGTGTGGGGGGAGGGGCAGAGGGAGAGAGAGACTCTCCAGCAGACTCCCCGCTGAGCCCAGAGCCCCGTGTGGGGCTCCATCCCAAGACAGTGGGATCACCACCTGAGCCGAAACCAGGAGTCAGAAGCTCAATGGACTGCGCCTCCCAGGCACCCCTTGTCCACTCACTTTTTAATGAGTTCTTTTGATGGCCAGAAGTCCTTTATTTTCGTGTAGTGAAATTATCGATCTTCCTTTTATGGGTAGTTCTTTTGTGCCTTTTTTAAAAAGCTCTATCTTAAGGTCATTAAAATATTCCTTATGTGATCTTTTAAAAGTTTGCCATTTTGCCTGAAATATTTAATTCTGTTATTTACCTTAAAGTCATACATGTAGAGAATGTGAAATTGAAATGCAATTTTCATTATTTTGTATCTAAAACTAAACATGCTCGTGCCATTTATAGACAGTTCCTCCTTTCACCCTTGAGCTTCAAGCCCCACTTCATTAATTATCGAATTTCTCTATGTGTGGGTTTGTATCTGGAGTTTCTATTCTGTTTCCTTGGCCCGTTTGTCTATCTCCAGACAAATCTCGTGCTATCTTAATTATCTGTGTGTTACAGTAAGTTTCGATATATCTGATAATAAGCCCCGACTTGCTTGGCCCTTTACTATTCAAGTCTTAGAATCAGCTTGTCAAATTATGTGAAAAAATATTTTGGGCTTTTTATTGGCATTGTACTGAATCTGTAGATAAATTTGGGGAGAATGGATATTTTTATGATTTCAGGTTTTCAAAGTCTACTTGTAGTTTCTGATGGGAAAGACAATATTTTCTTAGGCCAATAAGAATAATTTTTTAAATTATTGACAGTAGTTTATAGCTGAAACAAAACTTAATAATCCTGAATTTAAGGGGCGCCTGGGTGGCTCAGTGGGTTAAGCATTTGCCTTTGGCTCAGGTCATGATCTCAGGTCCTAGGATCGAGTCCCGCATCGGGCTCCCTGCTCAGTAAGGAGTCTGCTTCTCCCTTTCCCTTTGCCCCTCCCTCTGCTTATGTGTGGTCACATACTCTCTTTCTCTCTCAAATAAATAAATAAAATCTTTTAAAAAAAACCCTGAATTTAAAACAGGATTAGTATTTATAAAAGTCTGAAGTGCTTCTCCAATACTAGAAGTTTACAAAAACTGAGAAACATTTCTCTAGAGCACTTGTTACCTGAGACACTTGTTCTTTGTAAAACTCACTAAGTTATAAGAAGAGAAAATCAGTTTTTGTAATTTTAAAGAGCTTAATTCATCTTTGAGTTCACGGATATTAAAATAATGTAAAAAGTATTTCTATAGACTGCTAGAAGTTTAAGCTCTTTTGAATTATAGTTATAATTCCTATATGGAATTACTTTTTTTAATGCCACATTTTTCCCACAAATAATTGCTTTTTTAATAAGTCTCCTCAAATATTCTCTTATTTATGCATTTCTGATTTTTATGCTTTCCCTCTCACAGTGAGCTTAACAAGCAACTGAGCTTAAAAGGGTCAAAACTTGGGAAGCCTTTTTTTTTTTTTCATGTGGGGCTCAACATTCACTTATAGGCTCAAAACTGACCCAAAGTTTTTATTTTTATGATCCATATGTTTACATAAATGAAACTTCCTGTTCCGTCCCACAGATAGAAAGCAGTTCTTCCAGCTGGGGGGCTGTGGTTGGCTGACCTCAGAGTATGTCGGCTAGACGTCCTATTCAGCAAGGATGGTAAGTAGACACAGGGGTGTGGGCAGTGTGGCTGAGTTGGCTGCGCTGAAGGGGTCCCGGCTCAGGTGAATGTAGGGAAGGGCAATGCAATTGGGAAGAGAGTTGGACCTTCCCTCACACCATGGACAAAGACCCAAACTCTCTTACACATCAGAAGGTTAGGAAATAGAAGTCAGCCCACAGCACGAGTACTCAGGAAAGGAAAGAGAGAGGATGGAAGGACGTTAAGCTTGTCTTGAGGGGAAAGTTCCCACTCCTGTTACCAAAATAGATCCTTGGTGGGGAAGAGAAAATAAGAAGAGAGAGTAAGAATAGGGTAGAAGTTCTCAGCCTCAAAACCACCTGCTTAGAACCCTGTATCTAGATCAGACTAAGTCCTTCTTCCTTGTGCACACCTGAACTTGACCGCCAAGTCTACACCCAGAGCGTGTGACAGCATTTGCTAGTTTATATCTGCGTCAGTTCTTCTCACGGCTACTTGTGCGGCAGACGAGACTTTCAGTTTGTACTGTAATCAGTGCGATGTGTCTTATGTTCTCCAGTAGACTGAACGTTCTCCAAGGACATGGCTCATGCCTCGTACATGGGTTTCTTCCCCTGCAATAAAACACTGCAGTGTCTTGTGAAGAATCATGGTCTCCGGGGCCCCCCTGCACAGAAGTCCATGTGCAGGTCTGTGGACTACCACATCCTAAGGGAAGTGAGATAATGGCAAACAAAAATAGAGTTCAAAATAATATCACCATCCTGAAAGGGAAGCATAGATCCGAGGATCTAGTGCTATTGTTCTCTCACTTAATGTGCATGAAATGTACGGACAGGATAAGGCTATATCGGAAAAACAATAAATAACAAAGCAAATGGAACTAAGGTGCACACAAGCATATCTTTGTGGTATAGAGGGTATAGGGTATTTCTGCTTGTCACGAATACTACGTGCTGGCGGTGAATGGGGACTCCGAAGGATGCAGCAGCTTCATGCAGCACATTCGGAGTCCTGCGGCTTCCACGACTAGAGGCGCACCGGTCGTCAGGGAGACCACCACCACCTGAGTCAATGCCTTGAGCGTAAGGCAACTGCATTCTTAGCACTGATGCCGAATCCATGACCAGTTTCAAATGCTACCTGAACTCGTGAGATGCTTGGTGTTTTCTTATACAGAAATCGCCTCGGGCACTGGAAGAAACTAAGAAAATTACGCATGCACTTACTTGAAACATTTGTGCTTATACATGTAGGAAGTTTTCAGAGCTCTCAGGACTGGAGACCCACAGCGGTAAAGGAGACGAAGAGGAAACGCTGACCACGGGATCATGATGTGTGGATGTAGTAGCTAGAGGAAAACGTGCTTTACTTGTGCGTAGTAGAGGCACCAAAAATACTTAACCAACAGCCAACCTTCGGAATTTTATTTCTATAGGAACCCAACTCGGAATTTTCAGAAAACCATTGAAAAGCATAGAGATATAAAGAAGTGAAGAGAGTTTTATTTCTTACATTATGTTTTCCTCTTTGATTGTCCTCATCAATTTTGAATTTGGATTTCCAGAATTCGATTTATGGAAGCTCATTTTTCCCCTCTGGCTTTACAGCTACAATACATCCCACAAGCAGAAACCTCGGATTATGACTTTATGGTTCCACCAACTGCATATCCGTGGCTGGAATTGCTAGATCTGAGAGCCTTTATCTTGTATTGCATTCAATTAAGCTTCTTCTATGAAACATCATTATTTACTAAAGTAGTAAATATAAAATGCTAATCAATCTTAAATTATTTGCTCGAAACAAATGGACGGAACATAAGATAAACAAATATCTGTATTTAAGTTAATTACATCTTTTGCAATGAACATGAAATGATTTATTTCACTATTTTATCCAACCCTAAAATTCCTTAAAAATTAAAGAAAACCATTTAATTTTTTCTCATTCTTCAGGTATCAACAGTTCTAGAGACTTGGGATATAATAAAAATTCTTGAGTGCTCATGAATTTTGCCTGCTTCAAATAAGTGAGATTTCACCGCAGTGTAATGATATTTCGTGGTCTTATCCGAAAGATGATTTTGAGTTGCCCAACTGACACTCCTGTTGAGCTCTGGCATGTTCTACTTACCCCTTTTCAGCAAGAGGACCAAAACTGCCTCTCCCCACCTTTTCCTGCTTATTGCATTATTTGTCTGCTTCCTTTCATTTCGGAACAAAACTAGGAAAATCAAAACGGCAACAACAAAAACAAAGCAAACACAAAAAACCATAACATCCTAACTATTCAAGCATGTCCCTAAATCATAATCCTTTATCTATTTTTGTAGTTGTTGTTTTTATCACAATCAGCAGATTTTTATTCCTGACACCCAAGGTACCATATCACTTGCTCTAATTAAGGGCTTAGGCCTTTCATATGCTCTACTTCAATAATTAAGATTATGAAACAAGCAGCCTAGGAGATTCATAACATATATTTAAATTTGATTCTTAACAGAACTCTGCATTTTTCTCTCTCTGGCCATTGTAAAATTCAGTCCAACAGAAGTACTTATAAATGTTCTACTCAGAGAGTTTCCTCTGTTCTCTCACTCTGCTTTAGGACCTCACTTGATATGCCTAATTTTCTTATTTCCTTCATCGAATAGAAAAAATAGCCAACTTTGTAGTCCAGAAAATATTAATGGTACTTTTTAAAGGTTAAATGATAGCCACACAGAATTATAAGTTACAGGTAGGTGTGATGCGACTGAGCAGATTATTTCAAGAAACGACTTTGGCTTTAACATTCTATCAATTGCTAAAGTAGAAAAAAAATAATTTTTGGCTCTTTAGTTGTAGAAAAACAATTTTATATGAACCACTATTACTTCTTAAGAAAACATTTTTCTGTCACAGATCAACAGCAAAACAGAACGTATGGCAGCATTATCACTATTTTTTAGCAAAATGTACTTTTCAAAATCTAAAGTTTATGTTGCCTTTTTTTTTTTTTTTAATGATAATGAAGTGGCTCCTAGGTCCTGGAAGAAACCCTCTTCAAATGGTCTATACTTTCAGAAATACTGTAAAACATCAGTATTCTTTGCAGAAGTCCGATCTTTAAAAACTGAAAATTGGAAAGGCATAGCAAACATCGTGATGGTCAAACTTTAGGAAAAATGAAAAAGTTAGGGTAAGCATATTGTAGTACAGACCCAACAATGGTGTTTTTGATCCTTATGTTCCATAAAGACAACTCTTTTTAAAAACTAAAAGATACAATATTTTTGATGAGAAATAAAGTTCTAAGGCACATATTTATCTTTCCCACAGGGAGACATTGTGAAAATAAGAAAGAAAAATATTCATGAGTTCGGTCTAACACTGAACTATACCCACCAGGGGTCTCAAAAATGGAGAGATATTTAACATGACAATTCTCCTTGTTTGTTTTCTCTCATTTAGTTGCATCATTGTTTTTTAAAAAGTGAAATAATCTGAGTCCACAATGTCTTCCCTAACCTTTAGAACTCTTACACATATGTCCATTTCGGCAGGTTTTGAATGCAGGACACATGATTTGCCTTCATATGACCAATCTTCTTCTTTTTCATATACCAGTCTTTTTGTGATGGCAAAATTGGGAGTTATCTGTCTTTTGTATTTTAGTTTCATCATCTAAGTAGCTTTAGTCTGGATGCGTAGAAACCATCATGTTGTCCCCGCCGCCATCTGATGTAATGATCTTTCCAGGGAAGCCTGTCCCCCGCTCCTGCCCCAGAGCATGCCAGTGCTGGTGGAGAATGGGAAAATGTTACTGTCGTGGAAATAGGAGGCTCTTTATTCCCCTATTATTCAAGATAAAGTGCGGGTGCCCTACTATTTCAAAGTGTATACTTGCCTTTTGGGGTATAATTTCCAGCCCTGGCACATTCCTAACTCTCTGGAGACCAAACATTCCGGTTTGTCCAGGACTGTCCCAACATAATTATTAATACTGCCCCTTCCACTTTCAGAAGTGTCTCCATTTGGAGAATAATTTATATGGCTGCCTTATGTACAGATCTATACTTCTATTCAACGTTTACAAAAGAGCAAGTGGGTTGAGGAGAAAGACATTGATCTGGGGGTTTGTGGGGCTTGAAATTAAAAGAGTGAAACCGAATAAAGGAAACCTCATTTTAAATGGAAATGGAAGTCCAAAAGGGGGCGCTCTCCTGCACTACCACTCCTCATAGCCCCGGGCAGAACCCGCGGGAAGGAGCCTATACTTTACTCCCCAGCGGGGGGGAGAAAGCTTTTCTGCACCTGTAAGGGTCCAGCCAATGAGAAGCCACTACACATGGCGTCCCAGCTTACTCTTGTTTTGTTTACAGCAGCCACTCCCAGCCCCCTCCCTCCAACCTTCCTCTGTAAGAGAGTGTTCCTGTCCTTTATTCTCTGGACTAGCCTGTGGTTTTCCCGGAGCTTACATAGCCCGAACTGCAATTCTCCACTATTCCTGAATAAACCCATTTTGCTGGTGTAGTAACTGGCAGTTTTATTAATGTTGACAAGAGTGCATGAGATGCGAGGAGAGAATCATAGCTGGAGGGGAAGATAGGATCTTTCACAATGAATCAAAGCAATTCAGACTCAATATTTCCAAAATAAACCTCACCACTTCCTCCCCCACCTTATCCTACTAGCAGCTTGAAACAGTTTTCTTTCTTGAATCTCTTATCTCTCTTTGCCGCCACCCCCCAGCCCACCCCCACCAGTATCTACCCAGGCTGTGCCTAGAATCTGCACCTACCTCTCTGACTCCCCACGTACAACTACTGTTCTACTTCTCTATGGTCCAACTCTCGTCATAAAATCTGAGTCAGAGACTCTCATTGGTCTTGCCACTGTTTGGATCATTGTCACACCTTCTGATCAACGGGTTTCTCCTCCCTTCTAATTCATCTTCCACACAATTGACAGACTACTACTTCCTGGGAAAATATTTATCCTGTCCCAGCCTCCTTTAAAACTTCTGTGTGCTTCCTGTTGACAATAAGGTAAAGGTCAAGCTGCTCAACAGGCAGTGGGAGATCTTTCACATCTAATCCCGTGGTAGGTTTTCCATGGTTGTCCTTGCCCTTTGCTCCCTGAAGTGAAACTCCGGCGGTGCTAACCTCTCTTACTTCCCAAAGACACAGGTCCTTTCTTCTGTTTCTCTATTTCTTTTGCTAGAATGTTCTCTTCTTTCTCATTCCACCCCACCCTCTTCTATGCCTCATAAATGTCCATGTAGCCTTCAGGGTCCAACTCAAATACCATCTTCTATCCAAAGCTTTTTCCAACTTTTTTTTAAGCAGAAGGTTGTCTTACCTTCCTTTTGTCCCAATGCACTTTTAAAAATGCCTGCATTCCACCACTTACAGTGTAGGCCCTCCTGGGTAAGTGACTATCTTACTTTTAATTGTCAAACCTTTCAGGGCAGTGGCCAAGCTTTATTTGTCTCTATAGTGAGAAAACTTAAATTCTAGTACATAATTAGTACTCACTATGTATTTGTTGATAAAGATGAAGACTTGCCGTAAATTTCACCCTTGAGAGTTCTCTGTGTTTATTTTCTGCTTTTCATTAGAAAACATGTATTCACTTTAATTTTTATTTTATATGAATTCTGATTCCCTTCAGTCTTATTTATTTTTTTGTTTCTCAAACTTAAGAATTTGCAGGGTCCTGAGATAATCTTAAGGGTTCTGCTGATCCCGTTCAGAGAAATATAACATTTTAAATGAATTTTGCTATTTTTGGTGATTACTTAGTAATACAGAGGTAACATACAACAATACTTATTGTGGGTACTGAAATTTTACAGCAATGCCCAAGCATAAAGTGGTCATCCAGATGGTTGAGAAAATGCTTGTATGAATTTTCAAACTATTTTATCAAAACTGAAACAAAAAATAGAAGAGTCGTGCAGAGAATTCCCTAGACCTCTAACAGATCCCCTGATGCCATTTTGAGAACCACTGCTGTGTGGATAATTCACTTCCTTTGTGCATTGTCAGTTAATTATCCAGAGAACCCATCAAGGGCCACAAAAAAAAAAAAAAAAATACCATGGCTGTTTGCCCGTGAAGGGATCTTGCACCAGCCTCACAGTCATACCTCACCACAGAAGAAAAAGAGTTTGACCATGGGATGGAGCTAAGACTAGAAGGGAAGGAGGATGGAGAGGAGATGAGCATGAGTGAGAGAAGAGAAGCCATAACAACAAAGCAAAGAAGCGAACTGGCTTGGGCAGAGGCTAAGCACATGCCCATCTTCACAGATTCATTGGGGGCATAATGCACCTAGGATCTTATCTGCCTCGAACAACCTGCCATGGCATTTCTGCAATTAGAAATTTCGATGGTTAATGTAAGAGTCCATTTCTTGCTTTGGGTAAGAAAACGGTCTCCAGAAATTCTCTGAAAAAATATCCTTGTATTACAGGAAGAAACCAACCAAACAAAACTCAAAGTATTCTGTTTAATTTTCTACAGTGATTTGTTAGTATAGACTGATTTCTTTTCAGCCACCTGGGATCTTCAGAGGGATGAGTAACTGAGGCCGCGACCCGTAACAACAGCTACAGCAAGTATAATGATACATACCATTTGTTAGCAGCTTGAGTGACGTAGGGGGTTCTACATATCTCCCATGTATGAAATCATTTAGCCCATAAAATTGCCGTATGAATTAGGTGCTATTGTAACCATCATTTTAGAGATGGGGAAACTGCCAAACATCACATCTATTGATTCTGCATTATGTTCATCTAGTCTTCTTTCCCAGAAAACCTCAGTTGTGAACAGGGCTAAAGGGAAGGACAAGGTGACGCAGAAGAGACGCATCTGTACAGCTAGAAGTAAATTTTGAGCAAATACCTAATGGAATATGAGTATTTTTAATTAATTTGACCAAAATAAATATTCATTCAGTGTAAATGTGTTAAGCTCAAACTTACAGGCATGGAGCTGGGAGCTGAGAAAAGATAGATATAATATAAATAAAAATTGAGAAATATATATGAAAACACCTTATATATGGAAAGCAATCTATCTTCAAAGAGCAATATTTTATGTATAAAACTTTCAGGACTATGCTATTCCCCAGGCTTTTAGTGTATTCTTTCTAGCCCCATCAAAGAATTTACCAAGCAAAAGCATTTTTACTTCAAAATAGGTTCTTCCTACTCCTTGTGTCTGAAGATCAAAATAGGTATTGCCTGCCCTTTGATAGAATTGACCAGAGAATATTGCACTGTATTTATTTATTTTACAGATTTTATTTATTTGAGAGAGAGAGAGAGAGGGAGCATGTGAACCTGGGTGTGCAGGGGCTGGGGGGTGGGGCGGAGAAGAAGAGAGGGAGGAAGAGAAATAGGGAGAGACTCTCCAGCAGACTCCACACTGAGCTAGAAGCCTGACACGGGGCCCAATCCGTGACCCTGAGATCATGACCTGAGCCGAATCTGAAAGTCGGCCCCTTAATCGACTGAGCCACCCAGATGCCCTTGAACTGTATTTAGATAAGACTCTAGTTTGTATACTCAGAAATTTTTGTTGAGTATCTTCTCCCTGCAGGAAACTGATAGGTGCCATTTAAGACAGCAGTGAACAGGATAGAAATGGTTCTGAGTCTCGTGGACTTTACTGCTGAGTGTGGGCTTTGGTGGGCGACAGCTAAGTGAAAAAACACCTGCTATAAATCAACAAAGTTATTTACTCAAATTGCCGGCAGTAAGGTGGCGTACCTCCAGTGATTTATTGTGCAGGGATCCCCCTTGCTGTGCATGGTCCTGCAAAGTCTCATTAAGACCTTTAAACTAAAAATATCTGATCCAGCTAAATTTTGGAAAAGGAAACTCTTATTTGAGGAACGCATGTTCAGCGGCTGAGTGCCTCAGGAAGTTAGTAATGCCCTGTGGAGCTTCAGGCCTCTGGTCCTCTCATTTGGAACCAGCAGAGGCTGGAACCGTTCTTAGTTATTAACATCTAATGGCTGTTTTGTGACTTCTCAAGTGCGTTGGACTCCTCCTTCCAAGTCCCAGGGAATGGAAAGATACTTATTTGAATTTAATTAACTCAGAGGAGATTCAGCCTAAAGGATAGCGGTTGAATACACTGAGTACTAAATGTTCCTACATCGTCCCTAAAACTTTATGATGGATTTGTTGGACTCCTAATTGCCAGGAGTTTGTGGAATAGAAACCCCGCCTAGAAGTAAAGCCCAGGGTAGGAAGGGACTGTCACCACTGCTCTCCCTTGGTGCCGCATTATGTCCTCACCTCCGGCTGCATGCGCAGACAGCCTCCTTGTGGGCCAGGGAAAAGCTCTGCCAAACACAGGTGAATGGCGACCAGTGAGACTTCCATCTTGGCTTTCACTTTGGTGGGAATTCTCAGTATACCTTTCTCTCCTAAATGTGCATGCACAAATGTCACTCTGTTAACCTAAAAAAATACTTCCATTTTGGGAGGAGTCTTAAAACTCCCTCTCTGCCCCCCAAATTTGTAGTTAGACTGCAGAGTTGCTACAGGTAGACACAATGTGATTTTGGAGATTCTGTGAAAGCCTGTAAAAGTAATTCATCTTCATATTCATTCATTCTCAAATATTCTTAAGTGTTTGTTGCAACCCGCTGCGTATCAGATATCATGTTAGGTATTGTAGACCTAACACAGAGCAAGAAAGATAGAATTACGGCTCTTAGGGGGTTTACAAATTCAGACATATATTTATTTACTCACTTATTTAACTAGTATGTATCGTGTGCTAGGTGTTGTTTAAGGGATCATGGAAAATCCCAAAGTAAAGAGGAAATCATTCTAAGGAAGAAGGGTAGGTTCCCTGGACTAGGAGAATAGCAGTGGGATCAGAAAGGGGGAGATGAGTCTTGGGGGATAGTTTGGCGGTAGAATCCACACTGGATGAATTCTGGGAAGCTGACGAAGGGTAGGTGTTGATGTGGGGGAGGAATTAAAATTACTTCACAGTTTCTACCAAAGGTATTTGGGAGGATTGTTGGTGCTGCTAACCCAAATTAGAAGAGGGAGGGCCAGAAGCAGGTGGCGGGCAGGTGGCGGGCAGAGAGAGAATAACAATAGTGGGAGAATAAGGAAGACATCGAGCGAGTTTGAATTTGAGACGATGTGCCCACCCTGTCCTTTACATTCGGCAAGAGACTGTGGGCTGCTCTCATCTCAAGAGAGAACGGAACTGTTTCACCAGATACACGCATTACATATTATTTGTTTTTATTCTAGATCTTGCTCCCCAAGGATATTTGGTAGCTTAAAAAGCCACCACAGAATAAAGTGGGATAAAATGGAAATGAGGACATCAGGGCTGTGGTGAATATTCCTATAAAATTTATCTTCCTCACAAAATAAAAATCATTAGCTTTTGCTGTTTCTGTACGCAGAGCTTCTTGGATCCATTCTATCCAAAGTTTGGTTGTTTGACTTTTCCTTCAGTTCTGTGAGATAATCTAGACCTTTTTCAATTTTTTGACCCTTTCAGTCAGCCAGAGAGGGTTTTTCTGGCCTTGAACCCAAGGACCCCTAACCTGATGTTTTAAAAAGTTCCTAGAAGCAAGGTCTTGCAAATCGCGGAATCCCAACGGCATCACCAGCTGAGATGGAGTGACATGAGGCACCGTGAGAACCCTCTCCTGGACCGACAGCTGGAAATCCTGTGACAGAGCAAAGTGGTTGGCTAATCTCCATGTCTTGTGCCTTGGCAATCGGTGCACATACTTCTGGGCTGGACACTAGTATTTGGTAGAAAAATAGCAGAGTCTGGCATGTGTTGACTAATTTCCAACGATTCTATTAAAGGAGACTACTTCAGCTACAACGTGATCGTGTAAAAGCAAAAAGAAAAAGTAAAAATATTTTGTGTTTTGTTTTATTTTGTCTGTTCATGAGCCTTTACTGGCCTGTGGCTAGAAATTTGTGATAGCTAAGGGATTGGAGTCTTGGAAGGTGCGAAACTAGGCTTGATGAGCTGAGCTACGGTCAGTGCCCAAAAAGCAGTGAGATAAGAAATAGAGTAGAGGATGAGATAAGAAGATAAATATGGCAGGCCCACCCAAGCACCTCCTAGTAGAGGTCTTCATCCGTAAGAAGCCAAGACTGAAAATGAAGCCTGAGGGCAAAGGACAGGTCACTTTGGACCCCCTACGGGAGGCTTCTGTTTCAACACTCTGCTGGAGCCCACATGAGCTCAACACTAGCCAGTGTAGAGTAGCCCCAACGGAGAATTCTGCTGAGGCCGTCTCAGACGTGCCTGCGGAAGTAAATAGAGAAGATCCTCACAGAAAGAAGACTCGGCAAAGACAGGTTGGTGAACCAGGAAACTCACTCTGGTCGGAGGACTACGGTTCTTATTTGCTATGGACCTGAGACCATTCTGCTGGTTTTGGTTGGCTTCTTTTCAAAAGAGGAGTAGGAATTTGTTTTGTTTTATAATTATGCTTTTTTACTTCCACCACTGTATATAATGTCTATTAGGGATGGCTAATATATCATTTAAATATATTTAAATATATCCTTTAACCGTAGGTTGCTCCAGCAGTAGAGGTTAATCTGGATTTGACCTAGACACATTCCCATCACTCAAAATCCTGACCTTGGATCTGGAGGCAGAGCCTTCTCTGGAGGACAAGGTTTTATGATCTCTTTCCTTGGAGAGGAATTGAGTGGATTGTAGAGGAATATTTAATATATGTGTTAAATTTGGTGTGGATATTTTTTAAATGTATGTTTAAAAAGAAGAACCGATGTGCATGTCGAACTGAGATGAGTAGTTATTGTGAGCATCTGTTGTTTTGCCTATTTTATCAGTCAGTTTAGGCTAAGACTTTGTGTTCAACCCAGTATTCAGTGGCTTACGACAACAAAGGCTTATTTCTTGCTCACATTTGATGTTCTTATGCCAGGACCCACATGGATGGAGCTGCTCTGATCTGGAGCCCTGCAGTGGGATGAGAGAGGACGGCAGAGCACACCCAGTTCTTAAAACCTTCACTTAGAAATGACACATACCACTTCCGCTCACGGGTCATTTGCCAAAGCAAGTCACAGGACAATGCTGACAACTTTGGAGTAGGGATGGATAATCTTCTCAAGAGGAAAGGCATTATTAGGAAGGATTCTCAGTATTTTTCCTTTTTCTGGTAATAGTCACCCAATCTTCTCTTGAAGAATAATCCCTACCCAAGTCTCAGCCAATGTGGGTTTGACAGAGTTGACCCAGGTCCAGAGAGAGCATGAGAGCTCGGTTTAGCTCACCAGAGCTTTCCATTCTCCTGGCCAAAGCAAATCCAATGAAATTCAGTTCCTGGATGGAAAAATTCTTTTTGTGTTGAAGTTGCTAAGAAGATAGCCTGTCGTCCTGGAGTTATAAGGAGTCATCTAAGTGGAGACAGAATCTAAGAATAAAATCATCATAGAGGCAAGTAAAACTGAGAAAGAGAATAGATAAACTGAGGTCTGATGTCAGTATTTGAGTTCCTGTATATACCCACACCATAGGGAAAGGTCTAAACCCGGAATTTCTAACTATGTAAGTCTATCTTTTTTTTCTTAAGCCAGTCGACTTAGGTTTTTGTTTCTTATAACTTTAAAATTCCATACTTACCAAGGGGGGAAGTTAGTGCTGAAAATATGTTCCTTATAAATGGTTCTGTATACTTTGTTTTGGGAGTGGGGCACAATTTTGGTTATAAGCTTCCTGGCTCTCAACTCAAAAGAAAAAAAATCTGAAGGGGCACCTGGGTGGCTCAGTCGTTAAGCATCTGCCTTCAGCTCAGGTCATGATCTCAGGGTCCTGGGATTGAGCGCCCTGTCAGGCTCCCTGCTCAGGGGAGAGTCTGCTTCTCCCTCTTCCTTTGCCCCTTCTCCCCCACATGTACATACTCCCTCTCAAAAAAAAAAAAATAATAAAATCTTAAAAAAAGAAAAGTCTGATTATAGTGTACCATTGCTATACCATATCTGTTATTACAAGAAATTGTAGTGATGTATGTTAAAAAATGATTAAACGTTGGAAATTTCATATGGTCTAACCCAGTGCAATTCACAGTACTACATAATGAAAAAAAATTGCCAGCAATCGCAGCTTTTCTGCGAATAAATTTCTGCCATGGGGCATTGATACAGCTTGCTGTACAAAGTGTTGCCCAAAGACCAGCAACATTGTCATCACTGGGAATTTGCTATAAATCTAGAATCATGGGTCCCACCCAGACTTACTATATCAGGATGTGCACATTTACAATGCCCCCAGGTGATTTTTTGCATGTTAAATCTGAGACTCATCTATGTATAAAACTCCTTGTGAAATGCTACATATCTTCAACAGCGCCCGTATAATAAATGTACTTAAATATTTATAAGATAGTACAACATTTTTCATTATAACTTAATGGCATAATGTCAAGTAATTCTAGGAGGGTTGAAAAAAAGATCGCAGGAGGGCATCTTTGGAAGCAGCTCAGATTATGTGATCCAGGTATATATTATTGTGTTTCCAAAAACCAAAACAACAGATATGATCACCAATTAGCAGCCTCCCTAATCTCCCCATACCACAACAAAGGGAATCTAAAAACTTCATTGATTCAAGTAAAATGTGGGTCGCCGTAGGCATGGTCCACTCCCCACTTCAGATCTCTTCCAGTCTGGGCTGTAGTTGATTTCACCTGATGGATTTATCCACTTGCATTTAAATACAGCTGGACACCCCGGGTCTTGTGGCTTGCTGTGACTCCCAGGGCAGCAGTAGTGAGGTTAGCTGGTGGCCCCAGTTCATCAGCCTGTCGGCCTTACCCCAGGATGATTCAGCCTGGACGGTCGGGGACTGGCTCCTCCTCCAGGCTTCCCAGACCAAGTTGCTCGCCATGTCACAGCCCAGCTGGCCCTCCTACTTTCCCTCCACCATCACGAGATAAGAATTTGTACCTTTCAGATTAAAGAACAGTCTAGGCAGAGGACAGAGCCAATCTCACATTATGTTCAAATTCGGTTATCACTGGGATGTCTTAGATTCTTATTTCAATATAGAATAATTTCACTAACAAGAAAACTAATAGGAGAGGGGCAGTTGCCTTTATTAGGGCTGAGTTCTCAATGCACAGTAGTCACTGCTGTGAGCCTCAGTGTGTCAGATTACACACAGCAAATGTTTTGCCCTTCTGTTAATCAGAGTTTGGATTATGCAGCTAACGCATGCAGAGCAGTATATGTGAGCATGGCTAACCTGCCTTCTTACGGAGTTCCCGGGCACCAGGCACCAAACAGAGGTATAAGCATCTGGTGAAAATCATTTAAAAAAATAAGTAGATTTTTAAATCTCTCTGCTTCAGCTCCTGGGATAAATTTGCAGTTGGGGAGATCTTTATATACAGACTTAAGCTTCTAATTACTGAAGGTAACATTTGGGTATATTTTACCCAGCATAAGTAAACATTCTGAGCTCTTTCATTTGAAACCATCGAAAAAATAATGTTTCTTCCTTTCTGTTGTTGCTTCTGACTTTTTTTTTTAAGGGAATTTACTTCAATATCTCTGCCATTTGAACAAAAGATGGCACTAGAGAAACTTATTTTTCTGAACTAGAATCTATTTATTTTAATTGGGACTAAAAAATAGGATGAAAATTGATAGTGCAGATATATTTTCCTCACCATTGATATGAATGAGTATTTTGGACATGTACTCAGATCCCTCTACCAATACAACAACTTAAAATCGGAGGGGCCAAATGCCAAGAGCTTGGCAAGTGTATGTGTCTCATTTTCTATTCCCTCCGCATTCATGGGTACTAAATCAGGTGATGTGCTGGTGTTGATCCGAAAGTATCCCAGGAGCAAATGTGGGTGAGCACGGTGGCCAAAAATAGATCATATCTGGGGTGATTTTGATGTAATATTTAAAAATTTTATTTTAAAAATCACTTTATCTTTACTTATATAATGAAGTGAAATTTTTCCGTATGATTAGTTTTAACTACGTTTCTTCCAAACAACTGTAAATTCTTTGACTAAGGGATTGATCTGAGAAAAGTTTATGCAAATTCTTAACTAATTAATATAGCCATTTTGGTAAGATCATTGGAAGAAACAAGACCTCATGACTATAAAAGAAAAGAGGGAATATACAAAATAGGAAGAAAAGCTTATGAGAAACACTTTATAATTTATTGAAATATAAATACAGTAATCCTATGTTTTAGAAATCAAATGTACACTTATTTTAACAGCATTTATCCTTCTTTTCTTTCTATAAGTTTTTTTTCTTTCTCATATCTTTTCCTAGAGAATACTCATAAATTAGTCTAAACAAATCACTTGAAATGTCCAAAACTCAGTGTTCTGGGGCATACCCTTAAATTTAAAGAGATAATTATTTTGATGGGACCAGTATATTAAAAGAAACAAACATACACCCCTATGTATTCAGATATGCTCATGCTCATTTTTAAAAACAAAGACTATTAATCTTTTGTGTGTGTTTTACTGAGCGAATACGTCCTGTCGTGTACTTCTTCCATCCCCCCGGCTAAGTTTTATACCAACCTCTAGGAGTTAACTTCTCTTTCAAAGTCAGAGGGTCTTGGGAGGAAGGTTCCATTGGGCAGGCAATCATGACAGTGTTCCTTGATTTTCCAGATGCAGAAAAATGAACAAAGGTTCTCAAAGCAACAGATCAAGAAAGTGAAATACAGAGTTTCCAAGTAGAAAAGTAGAGACTTGAATGAAGGACTCTGATACTGCAGCCTATAATTCTACTGAGTACCTTTGTTTCTTAAAAGCAAAGGATGGTGTGTATTTACCTTTCCTAGTTCATGCTAGCACAGCACCTGTAAGTATTCAATAAATCTCGTGAATTTCATCTTTTAACCATATTTCCTTACTGTTCCCTCAGCTCTTTCAAACCCCAGTTCTGACATATTAGGTCATTCCCTCACGTGGACGTAGTTTGCCTGTCTCCTTTTTATCTTCAGTCAAACTTCTGCGAGATTCGCACCCTGCCTACTGGTCCAGTACCTTCTCAGAGTACCGTACACACTCTACAGTGGACTCATGGGCTACTTAGTGTTCTCTGAACACCCGTGCAAATCCTATGACAGTATTCCTCCATGACAGTATTCCTTTTTCTCTTTGCTGGAATGGCCTTGTCTACCTGAAAAAACCCTGACTTATCCTTCAAGACTCATTCTAAAGATTCCTCTGTGGGATTCTTTTGAATCTACCCAGAATTGGCCGCTGTTTTTGTTTTTGCTTGCATTGGGCCTTGTGTAAACGCTGTTACAGCAGATATTACACTGTGTTGCAATGATTTGGCCTATGTTTGTTTCCTCTAACAAACTGGAAATCTTGGAGGCAGGGAGTCTTATTTGTCAGTATATCCTTAGAACACAGGCACTTGAACTAAATAAATGTTATTTAATGAATTTTCGTTGACCAAACGGATAGATAATGCTATGCTTGAGCAATAAGATGCTAAGAAGTGCCGCCAGAAGGACATGGTTTTCCTTATTAGAGTTAATAATCTCTGACAGAGAAACTGATCTGTAGACAGAGCAGGAATTCACAGAACTCTGAGTGTCTTGAAGTGCTGGGAATAGTGCTATGACACCAAGTATCTTGGGAGATTGTGAGCAGGATGACATATTAACCTTGTACACCACCTAGAAATCCACACAGATTACCACTACATTGTCTAAAATCAACATTAGACTTCGAGCAAAAATAGTCCTCAGTGGAATGGTACGGTTAGGTCAAGAAAACAGAGTTCACATGGAAAAAAAATCTAAAAATAATGGCCTGAGAAGTTACAGTGCTTCTCTCTAAGATACAATTGATTCAGAAGGATATTTCTGACTATTGGCAAGTTGAGAATAATTTAAGAATCAATAGGTCAAGGTTGGATAAAAACATTTGAACCCCTTGATTCCAACTTCTTATTCTGGAAAGATGCTGGTCCACATTCAACTTGAACACTTCCACAGTGATGGGAATCTCATTGCTTTGGATACAACTATTTAATTTTGCATTATTTGAGTTAATTTGAAATCTGTCCTTTTATAATTTATTCTGTTGATTTTGGTTCTTTTTCTTGAAGCTACATCTAATTGTTTTTCTGTATGAAAACTTTACATGTATTTGAACCCAGCTGTCATTTTCCCCAAAGCTTCCTTTCTCCAGGATAAGAACCACTCCACTCCATGTGATGATTTCGTATGTGATATTAGTTTAAAGCCTTTCATCTCTCTTCGGTTATACTCCAGTGCACAAGTCAAGTAGGTGCTCAAATACGAATACACAGCTTCAGACATAGCGTAAGCACTGCAACCTCTAAGGAGACATTCCTCGCTTTATATGTATATGCAACTTTATCGTAATCAAATATTGTATTTGACTCAATGAATAAATGGATCAAAATATTATTTGCCAAGAATTGTTCTTGGGGCTGGATTAGAAAGGTGAGCAAACAGAGTCTTTGCTTCAAGAAGGCCACAGCCTAACACAAACTAAAAATACCCTCTTAATAAATTCTGATATCATCTAAGTACTATTATGAGGTATAAGCAAAGTATGATCATGTGAACTCACATATTGGGTTTTTAGACAACTGAATATCTGTGTTTTGTTGTTTTTTTTTTTTCCGATGGCTTGATAATCAGCAAGATCACCCTAATTCCAAACTTGTGCTGCTGATTTTTCAAAGTCTTCATGTGAGGGGTACCTGGGTGGTGTGGTTGGATAAGCGTCCTACTCTTGGCTTTGGCTCCGGTAATGATCTCAGCGTCCCCGGCTCGAGCCCCAACTAGGGCTCTGTGCTCAGTGTGGAGTCAGCTTGAGATTCTCTCTCTCCCTCTCTCTCAGCCCCTCTTGCTCGTGCCCTGTCTCTCTCTGTCTCTCTGAAATAAATAAATAAAATATTTCTCAAAAAATCTAAACATTAGATTTTATACATATCTTTCCTAATTTTATCTTGTTGATTTTGTTGTAATCCCAGCATGTCAAGGTCTTTTAAATCTTTATTCTGTCATCAAGTACATTAGTTTTCCTTTTTAAGCTTTGTGTCACCTCTAAGTCTGATAGCAACAGAGAAATTGGCTGCTCTTTACATGAACAAAATGGTCGGTGTTCTGCTTTCCCAGCAGAAATATGTGTTTGGGAATTTGGGTAATGGGAAGTGGTAAGGCGTATATTTAGAAAAGGCAGTTTATTCACCCTGGACAAATATAGACACTTGGAATTCTATCTACCATGACTCATAGAAAGCACAGAGGTTTCTCATCCTCTGCCTGCTGCACGGTGTTATCTTGTTGGCGTATAGTGAAGTCAGGGCCTGAGAAACAGACAAAAGGATGGCACTGGCTGATTGTTTTTCACACCAGTTTCTGACCGTGTTGCAAGATGAATGGTCACCTGAATTGCAGCCATCCAATGTAGCTTACAACGTGCTTAAAATAATCAAACTTTCTTTCCATCTCTACTTGAATGCCATCGTGCTAGGGAGTCCCCGAATGACGATCTTATATGAATAGTAACATCTCTGCTTCTGCTCTCCTTGTCCCTTGCCCTGCTTCACCGTTTCCCATGGCTCTTACCACTATCTGGCATACTACCTATGTCTTCCTTGTTTCTTGTCCGGTTCTCTTCGTGCCCCCCGTCTCCATGCTCTGGAATATAAATTCTATGAAAGCATGGGTTTGGTTGACTTACTGCAGCGTCCTCACCGCTTGGAACAGTTCCTGGCACTAGAACATGTTCCCTGGTATGTGCTCGATAAATATTTGTTGAAGAAATGAATGACTGTCGTGGTAAATTGTTCATGTATTTGTCTGGCAAAAGATTAAAAAAAATAATGCCTGATAGAAACATGAGAAAGTCAAGTTTATGTGATCCTTGGAAAGATAAGGTTAATTATACAAAGAATTTTGAGCTTCTCTACATAAAAGAACTTCACATATACTTTTAGTGTTGGATGGTGTTATTTAGTAATGTGTGCATAGGGTTTATGACATAGTAATAATAGATGCCCATTTACCAAATACTGAGTAATGGGCTAACTGCTGGACATTTATTTTATGATTAAGTATCACCATATTCTCATAAAGTAGATTTTGTGCATTTTGTTGACAATAAGGCTCAAAGAAACGTAGCCACTTATCAATTACGCCAGCGCTCAAGGTGCCAGAACCCCAGACGGTGCCTGTTAAAACGCCTCCCTCCTTGCAACATTTACTCACAAGTAATAAGCAAAGAAACAAATGTCTCTTCTTTTTATGAAACGTCTTAGTACAGCTGCCACCCAAACTGAGGAATTTATATCCAAGTGAGGCTTTGGTGCTACAGCTCATCAGAGGTCTGCAACGAGTATAGCTGCATGATCAAGACGGCTGTGCCTAGGAAAGTGACCCCAAAATGACACCTGCATATTTTCTACTCCCGGCTTTTCTTACAAATTGAATTTGCCAAGAAAATCAGGTGAAGTAATGTTTTTGAGGCTGTCAGCATTCTTTACATCTGAAACAAGTTATGTGTTTTCTATCACATTCATCACCCCCTCAGCAAAGATTTTATAATCCAAATGGGAGAGCTGTGTGAAGAAAAGTTTGCACTTCTCTCTTGCTGGCAATTTTGTTAGGTAAGATAAACTACAAAGCTTGCTCTTCAGACCCTATCTGAATTTTGAAACTCTCAAAGAAGCAATTTTCACCCAGGGGTTACCAGAAAGAAGTAAAGGGGTTGCTCATGAACCAGACAAATATTACCAGGAAGGGACAGAGAACAGGAGAACGCTGTGCCATGGGCCCTTTGCAGAGCTACTCTTGCAGCCTCACCCATACCAAATTGCCTAGTGTCAGCAGTGACCTTGGCTGCCCGAGCTTGTGGAAACCATTAAAGGGAGACCCTCCAGGTTTTGCACCTTGGTGCATGGCGTAGTTATTGATCCCACTCTCCTACACTTTCTTGAAATGTATGTGGTCTGCACTTCTTTTGAGGTCATCTCTTTCCCTTTTGAAAAACTCTCTCTTTCCTCGCGTGTCCAAGCATCATGTGTTTTCTGTCAGCACCACTTATACAGAAAAGTAAAATGGATGAGAAGGAAGTAGGAAAAAATTTGACACTCAGCAAAGCCTACACCAAGGTGCAATTCCTAACACAATTTCTTCAGCACAGCCCTTGGAGGTCCCTTCTCTATCAACAGTTCTGGGACCGATGAGTGGATTCTCAGAGCCGCTGCTATGCCGTCCTCATCTCTTTCCGCCAACTTAAAACTGTCTGATTTAAGAAGTGTTGGGTTTCATCCCAACAGGCACCTCAGGTCTTGATCTTAATTATGACAGGGATAGGTATAGGCTACTATCCAAGAAGAGTCTTAGTCTGAGCTAATGCATGTGAAGAGCTTGTAACAGAAGAGGGTGAGCTTGTTAACATATAGATAGAGGAGAAACAAAAATAAGACCAGCATCCTTATAAGACTTCATCCTCAGATCTCGGTCGGGTTTGGAGGTAGCCCATTCAAAGAAATGTAGACCCATCATAGACCCAGTTTTCCTAATCTAGGCAGAAGGTATAGAGAAAGGTACCCAGGAATTCTGTTTCTGAAACAGGCATTGCTCTCTTGACAGCTGTGCAGTAGACCACAGTCATGCATAAGGACTCCAAAGCCTTGATCAGTAGGCAGGGTCATCCCAGAACACTGATTCCTCCTATGCAGGGTCAGTGGGAGAAATATTCATAGTCACCTTTCCTGAACGCTACTTTCCTTTCTTCATTGCAAGATTTTAAAAAATAATAGTAACAATAGATCTGGTGAACAGACTATTTAAAAATAATAACTTTAGGGGCGCCTGAGTGGCACAGCGGTTAAGCGTCTGCCTTCGGCTCAGGGCGTGATCCTGGTGTTATGGGATCGAGCCCCACATCGGGCTCCTCTGCTGGGAGCCTGCTTCTTCCTCTCCCACTCCCCCTGCTTGTGTTCCCTCTCTCGCTGGCTGTCTCTCTCTCTGACAAATAAATAAAATCTTTAAAAAAAATAATAACTTTAAAACTCTTTCTTCATAAAAACGTTGTTAAGTATCTGCTATGTGTGGGACATTGCATAAATTTCTGGAGTTGTATAAATACAAAATAAACTCAGAACCCTCTTTCTCAAAATCTTGAATTTTTTTTGGAGGGGGGAGGTCAAAGGCAGATTTTGAAACCAGAATTGCTAAGTGATGTCTTGTCATGTCATTTCTCATCTATATTGTGAAAGTTGTCCCTGCACCCCCAGGTTCCTCTGTGACAAGGCAAGTTCTTTGTCTTGGCAAGCAAGATCATCCATGGTCTTTCTACTCCAGTCTGCTTCTCCAGCCTCATCTTCCCCTTCGTCCTACCTGGCATCCTCTGCTCCAGCATCAACAACCTGCCCACACTTTCTTCAGTGTTCCACAGAGTTTTTCATGTCTATTGCCCTCCCCCCAATCTAGAATTACTTTCTTTCATTAATCTTGAATATCTTCACATTTTTTAAAAGACTCAATTTCAGCCTCCTTCTAGAAGGAGGAGACTTGAACATTCATTGTTCAAATACCTTACGAGCCATTACTTCTACCAGAGTTTGAAAGAAACTTATTGCAAGTCACTGTCTTTATACAGAACGCGTGCTTCCTGAGATGAGCCGTGTCTATTGCCTCTGTTTCTTTAGCACGAACCCCATAACGCTTAAAAATGTTGTTGAATAGATTAACAGTGAAAAAAGTAAAGATGATGCAAAGTATTTAACAAAACAGAAAAAGAACGCTGTAAGGGAGGTGTTAAATGTAGTTGGGACGAAGGAGGGTCCATAATGTGTTAGTGACTAGTGAGGCTTGGGTTAGAGAGGTGGATTTCAGCAGTGCCTTAGAGAACAGGTAGCATTCAGGAAGGGAGGAAAGTTTTTAGGATGAAGATTCAACATGAAAGGAAGCAGAGCTGTCTAACATTCAGATGAATAAAGGCTTACAAAATAAGACAGGAGAAACAAAGTGAGGCTGTTTGTGGAGAGTTAAGTCTATAATATTATTTAGAGGGTAACTGGGAGCCACTAATGGTTCATGAGAAAGAGAATCACATAGCATAATACTTGTTTTGGGAAGGGTGGTTTAAAAATTCAACATCTAAAAAATCCAGGAAAGGACATATTTCAAAAGGAATGTTGCCTCTGTGAGACTGGATGAGAACTGAGAAAAGGCCATTTGTAGGCATGGGACCAGCAGGGGTGGAGAGGAAGAATAAACACACCCCCCCAGGGGAAGGTAGGGAGACCAGGGGGACTGAGACTACATGCAAAGTGGAAGAATTAACTTTGGAAATTAGTGTAGAGTCTTTCCTCTAAGGAATGAGAGCAGGAGGAGAACATGGTTAAAGACATGGGAGAGAAGATTTAATATTGAAAATTCAGTATCGAATTAGGACATTGTTTATGTTTTCATTTAGGGAAAGGCCGGTCTTACAATGATTGTAAGGAGAGTGAGGGACGGGTTTTGAGTTTGGATAGAGTAGGAAAGGTCCAGAACAGTGGTGTCAGAAATAAGAGCAGGAGTCAGCTAGCGTTCAGTAAAGAACAGGCGAGAAAGCATGATTTTTGTTCTGTTTTCGTGGAGGTCACCACCATGGGTCCAGTCATCTACTGCTGACTAACAAACCATCCCACCTACAGTGCCTGAAATCAACGGTCATTATATCATATTCTTAATCTCTGGGTCGTAAATAAAGGCCACAGCATGCCTGGTGGATCTTCTGCTCCACATGGCATTGACTGTGGTCACTCAGTTTGTTCAGCTTGGCTGGGGGGACCCGTGGCGGGGGGGTGGTCCAAGCAGGCTTCGCTTTCCTGTCTGGCACTTCGGTGGGGTGGCTGGAAACTCGCACAGCTGCGTCCTCTGCATGTGCTCTTGGGATATTCCTCACACATCCCATCAGATGACCCAGACTTCTAATACAGCGGCTCGGGGAAGGGAGCAGCCAGGCCCTGCGGGTCTGGGACTGGAAATCAGCACAGGGCCACTTCCAAAACTGTTTCTTGGTCAAACTGAACGGAGAACTGTCTCTGGGGAGGAGAATTTCAAGGGAGGTCCTGCACCCTACTTCTTGTTGGAAGGAATGTCAGAGCACTTTGGGATACTTTTTACCTTTGTCACAGCATTAATCATTCTCTAACAGGTGTTTTCTGCTTTCTGTCATCCCCACTGGAATGTAAGTCACATAGAGCAGGGAGTTTTGTCTGTTTTGTCCCAACGGTCTGATATGTAGTAGACACTCAGTATTTGTCACATGATGATTGGAGGAGGTAGACAGAAGACTGGATAATGAGGGAATGAAGTGCCCAGGGCTGTGGTCTTCCAGGAAGACAGGGAAGAATGTCAAGAGACTACAAGGTAATGGTCCCCTGCACATACATGAAGGTGACAGTATTTCCCATCAGCAGCTGTGGCTCAGGAAGGCTGTGGTTTCCACCTCTGGGGAGAGACCATATCAGCGTCTTCAGGACACGTGCTCCAGAGTGTAGTGAATATATTTATGTTTACTCCAACTGGAGGCTCTTCCTTCAGTCGCACTGACCAGTTACCAGTTAGTCATGTGCTTAGAGGAGTCTTCATCTCAATATCGCAGACTGGCTTTGGGGTTCATGAAACCCTCCAAAACTGTGTGCACAGATGTTTCATCAGTGTCTCAAACGGTGATCTGACCCAAAAATAGTACAAAGCACTGTCAGAGTAAACTATATTTGGACTTCAGGGTTTTTTTTTTTTGTTGTTGTTGTTTTTAAAGATTTTATTTATTTATTTGACAGAGAGACAGACATCTAGCGAGAGAGGGAACACAAGCAGGGGGAGTGGGAGAGGAAGAAGCAGGCTCCCAGTGGAGGAGCCTGATGTGGGGTTCGATCCCAGGACTCCGGGATCATGCCCTGAGACGAAGGCAGACGCTTAGCGACTGAGCCACCCAGGCGCCCCTGGACTTCAGCGTTTAAATATGAAAGCTGTCCTTCAAATACTATGAAGAAAAAAAAATCACCTGAAATAGAAAAAAAAAAAAAAGGCCACTTCTAACATTAACTAAGGCTACATACATAGCAAGCAAATTGATGCAATAATGTTTAATGATTCTCCAGGAGCTATGAAGTTTGATTTGGTCAGTGGCATGTGAGTCTGCGGGGATTTACAGGTAAAGTTATTCTACCTACAAAGAGAAACCATAGCATTATGTCAAAAAGTCACTTAAAAAGGAAAAAAAAGTATTTGAGACTTCGACTATAAAAGGTATGTTTCTCAATTAGTGCTTAAAAGCCTCGGATCAAAATGTGGTATTTTCTTTTTTCTTTAAAAAATCTCCTAAGTATATTTTTATAATTGAGCTTGAACTAAAATTATAACTCCATTATTTGGAAATACTTTCACGTACTTTCCTTTCCTTCTGCTTACATTACTCACTAAAAATAAATGTGTGGGTTTTTTGTTTTTTTTTAAGTTTGTGGTTGTCAAACTTTAAACAACAGACCAATATGATGGGGATATAGAAGGTTAAGTATTTTAAAAATTGAGTAGTTTATAAATTGAGGCTATAAAGATATTAAGTAGATTACATCTAGAAACACAAAATCTATAGATAAGATAATGTAGGCCTAAAATGGTTCATGAATATTAAAATGCAGAGGACTTTTTAAAGTTTTGTTCATTTCCTTAGTTTTAAATGTTAACTACTTAAAGGATATCACTACTAGAGTTTCTTGCTATGATCCCAGTTTTAAGCAGGCTAGAGAGTTAAAGGCTTCATCTCAGCCCCAGCCGGATTCCCTTCTCAATGCCTGCATAATGTGAGATCAACAGTCACTGCATGCGATCACCCCTGACTTCTTCCCCATCACAGAGATCTGGTACCCTCACCTTCTGAGCTGGCACCTCAGATTCTGGAGGCTTCTAGGTCATATAGCCCAGGTGGGAAATGCATAAATATGGTACAAATACACGTCTTACATAAACACACACAATCTGTATTCTGATTCAGTCCTTGTTCCCAATCCATAGCTCAAATCCTGTGTTTTCCCCCTCCGCTCAAAAGTCCACTCCCTTACTTTAGATCCTCATGATTTTCCTCCAAGATAATACCTTTACCTCGTTTTCCTGCTGCTAAACTACTTTATTTTTTCTTTCAAATACTGCTAGGACAGAACTGTAGGACAGTCCACTTTCTCTTCAAGTAGCAATAATGGCTTCTCATTGCTCAGTGAATCAATACTATGTCTGCCTCTTCTATCTTTCATGCCAACGCATAGGTGACATTACCAGTTAGATAAGGGAGAGTGAGAATAAGGTGGCAATTTATGATTGATTACTTCATAATTAAAGATCCAACAAAAGAATATAGGAAGACTTTTTTTCCCCCTAGCTTAAGATCCAAGATCCAGGAGTCAGCTATGTCAAGATACAGTATTAGCAAAATATACACAACTTGAGTCTGAGTATGGTACATGGCACGGAAATGAACTGATGTACTTTTTGGGTCACAGGAATCTGGGTCCAGGTGGCTCTGGATCTAAGAATGTGTGATGTGTGTGCAGGTGGTAGAGAGACTTGAGGGGGAGCAGCTCCCTGGTCTTAGCTAGATATTTGCACGAGAATAAGATTTATTATTTTTATTTATTTTTTTTTTGAGAGAGAGAGAGAGTATGCATGCATGGGAGGATGGGTGGGGCAGAGGGAGAGGGAGAGAATCCTAAGCAGACTTACACTGAGCACAGAGCCCTATGCAGGGCTCAGTCTCACCTCCCTGAGATCAGGACCTGAGCTGAAATCAAAAGTCGAAGCCTCAGCTGACTGAGCCACCCAGGTACCCCGAGAATAAGAGTTGTAGGAAGAAGGCGTGCAAATCCTTTGGTCAACCTATGGCCTACTAGTCACCAACATATGCTTGCTTACTCAATTGGGATAGGTTTTTTCCTTGGTCCCCTAAACAGTAAGCTTCCCTCCCAGTCTCTGTTAATGCTGTAACCCTTCGTTTGAGATATTCCTTCATATCTTCTCCACGTAGCCAAATCCTTTCATTTCACTTTGGATTTTATTTCAGGTGCTGCTGCGATGAGTTCCGATCCCATTTCAGTCGTATTGCTATCTCCAGCTTCTTCATACTGACCTGTCTCTTCTCAGAACTTCTGCACACACAGCGACTAGCGGCCACATCACACATGCTTAGTTTCGTAAGTGGATAATAGGGAGCATGTCTTTAACTTGTTTTCTGTCTTATTTTTGTTGTTGTTTTTGTTGTTGTTTTGGGTTTTTTGTTTCGTTTTGTTTTGTTTTTTCATTTTGTTTTGTGTCATAGGCATCCTGGCGTACTGTGAAGAGCAATAAACAGCCTTTGGGTAATTGTTTTAATCAGAGTTCAATTTCTCCAAGAAATTATTAAGCTTTGGGGATTATAACTTTTTGAAAGAGGAAGAGATAATTATATATTACAGTCATAAAACCGCAGAATGTAAGACCTCTGAGTGATGTTAGACATCATCTCTTTCAACCTGCACAATTGATGGAAGAGGAAAGGCTATGCAGAATAATTTGGTAATTTGCACAAAGCTAAGCAGTAAACTAGTGACAGATCCGAGGCCAGAACTCAGGACTCTAGCCTCATTCTAATGCTTTTCGTAAGCTGGACTATGGCATATAGTACCTTCATGAAACACAAAATTGGTCGAAAATATTTTAACTATACTTGCCTTTTGAGCTCATACTCAGGCATGCCTTCTAATAAGCTGCAACACACATAGCTTGAATACGAGTGTGGCTGACACTGTTGGCTGACTATCCAATTCCCTTTCTTCCTTTATTATTACTTTAACATATCCACAGAAACAGACACAACAGAGACAGGCATGGGTATGCTCCCAGTTGAAATCTAAAAGCTCTCAGTCCTCTTTGTGTTGAATCAGCATGTGATATGTTTTTGTCATTGATAAGATACAACTGGGCATTCTCGCTCTGCTGGCCAGGACAGCCGGATGGCTGGTGCCGAGTGCAGGTGGTGCTGGAGCGGCGGCCATCGCACAGAGGTTGTGGAGCCCCTGGAAGTGTTTACGGTTGAAGAAATGATGCCTCGTATCCTACATTTGAAAGGAGCACAAAGTAGGGACTTATTTCTTAAAAACAAGACAAAAGGCTATTGGCTGGTGACAGTTCCTCATAATAGACAAATTAATTCAAACGAACCTGCCAAGCAGTTAGGTGTTGGGAGAGAAAATCTTCAGTTTGCTGACGAAACATCCATGCTAGAAAAACTAAAAGCTGGCCAAGGCTGTGCACACCCTTGGCACTCTTCTGTGATGATGGCAATGCAGAATTTGTTCTAGATTCTGCTGTTTTGGAAGGTGGACATGAAAAGGTGTACTTTCATCCAATGACCAGCACTACAACCATGGGATTGAGCCCTGAAGACTTTCTCACATTTGTGAAGAAGACAAAACATGATCCCATTATACTAAACTTTGGTAAAAACAACTAATTGGCTGATGTTTAGAATACATTTATTTCTGAAAGCTGTTTTTCTTATTTGTAATTTCTAAAAAGCATTAAAACTGATGAGAATATTTTTTTAAAAATATAGAATTGAAAGTTTGCCAGGAAGTGACTACTTTTACAAAGAAAAAACAAAAGCCCTATGTGGAGAAGGTTTTTGGATCTTTATCTTTGCCTTTTTGTGTCTGGAATTCAGATGTGATACTGGGAGTATAGAAGCCATCTTGTGACCATGAGGATTGAGAACAGCATGATAGAAGGAATCCAGGTCCTTGATAGCATTCATGAGAAGCTGTCTCTGTCCTGAATTAACTCCGGACTTCTTTTTTTTTTTTTTTTTAAGATTTTATTTATTTATTTGACAGAGTCAGCCAGCGAGAGAGGGAACACAAGCAGGGGGAGTGGGAGAGGAAGAAGCAGGCTCATAGCGGAAGAGCCTGATGTGGGGCTCGATCCCAGAACGCCGGGATCACGCCCTGAGCCGAAGGCAGACGCTTAACCGCTGCCCCACCCAGTCGCCCCATAACTCCAGACTTCTAAATGAGAACTCTAAATCCCTTACTTGTCTAACCCATAAGATATTAAGTCAGTCATATTATTTGACTAAGCACTGTTGCAGTGACTTTGCTGCAGTGGAACTTTTCAGTACATAAAAGCGTAACTATTTTATAAAATGGCCTAAATAGACTAAGCGTTTATTCTGAGCCCTTTAAATATGTTGCCTTATTTATTTATCATGGAGATTGTATGAGGCATGCATTGATATCTTCTTTATAAAGAACAAGGCTGAGAGTGGTCAGTGATCACACCGTAGATGTCCCTGTGATGGCAATGATCATGTTTTGTCCATCGGTCACACCACGTAATAAGCCACATGGAATGCAGTTGTTTTAATTAATGCACTGTTCTAAAGTTTAATACAGTCACCATCTCAGGGTGCTGGATCGAGCCCCACACCGGGCTCCCTGCTCAACGGGGAGACTGCTTCTCCCTCTCCCACTCCCTGCCGTTCCCCCGATCGTGCTCAATCTCTCTCTGTGTCAAATAAATAAATAAAATCTTAAAAAAATAAAATTTACTGTGGTTGACCAACACCCTTATTTTCTTCTCCAGAAATGAACTAGTAAAACCATAGTAAAAACACAGAACCTGGACAATTTATGTGTCACCTAGACAGAGAATACGTTTAAGCTGTGCAATTCTGGAACTGTAACTCCATAATTTCATGAGGAGTCCATCGAAGCAACGACTGCGTTTTTTGCCCCGGCTCTTGAGCTTGGCAGTACATTGTGCTGGTCGTCACGCCAGGTACAGAGGCCTGAAGCAAACAAAAATGTTACGTTCCACAGCTGTTCAGCATTTTGAGACCAGCTCCACTTAACTCAAATAGCTTCTAGACTTGCTTTCCTCTTACAATAACATCATTTAAGTTTAGATTTCAAATGGCATAAATCCCTAAATCTTTCAGGTAATTTATGGCTTCTGATCCTTTAACTCTAGGGATTGTTTTCTTCATTATTCCCTCGGAAACAAAGGCAAGCAGGAAACATGATATAGGATGCTCCTGGTTGGAAGGATTACGTATCAATGACAATTCAAACAACGTAATTGAATGCTCACATCACTTAAATTGCCACTAATTAGAACAGCTTTTTAAAAAGGTAATTTTAAATCTAGTTTTATCTGCCTACCTGAGAAAAGTGGTATTTTAAAGTCAACTGTAAATGTACTTCAAGGTAAAAAAAAAAAAAATCATTCTCTCATTAACACTAGCTAATTGAGACAAAATATTTTCTGATTTGAACTTCTTGCATATTTTCTATAGTAAAGTGGAGACACTTCATCATGGCTTTATGGATAACAGATTCAGATTCTTTATCCAATGTGCAGTGTTCTGGATGAGTCATAGTAGAAATTCCCCAAATTTGTATTTTACATGAAAACTTCTGGAAAACTTAGACTATGAACTGAATCTAATACCAATCAGATTAATTGATGGTGAGCTTGTTGTTAATGTGCTACGAGAATCCCCACTGAGAGCCCTTCCAGAAGAACTTTACCACCCTTACTGGGTTTTCGTATTTTCCCCATCATACAATTTCATTTGGCTGAACACATAACTATGTTTTATGGAGGCTCCAGTGCAATTGTTTTAGAGGTAATTCCTGCAAAGAAAAGAATCCTGTCACTAAGAACCCTCATCACTATAGCAGTCCATTCTTCTGTGTTAGGGAGATGTGAGCTGTAAGACCTCCATGAGTTAATAGCTCAGTGGAGAGACAATATTTGCAAACAAGAAAAAAAGAGTAAAATAGGAAACTGGCTATATCCACAAGTTAAACTGAAGACACAAATGAGAAGTAAAGCCAGATATCGGTGGGGGGAAAAAGTCATTGCAGTCACAAATCCTGGGACTGGACATGCTGCCCTCTGAGTTTATTCACCCATGCATTCAGTACTCACTGGGTGACTCCTGTGTGCTAAGCACAGTGTTAGACTCTTAAGAACAGACTGGAACCTCGAGAAGTTTGCAATGTAGTCGAGATCGGAGGAGAAACAATGTAGATGAGTAGTCATGCTGCAATGTGAGCAAGGCCACTCTAGAGAAATGCCCAGCTTCCATGTGTTAGGGAGGGAGGGGGGCATTTCAAATGCCTTGGCAATGTGGTGAAGAAAGTGCTGAGAATAAAAGTAATTTATTAATTAAAGAAATATTGCCTTTGGATAAATGCCTGGAAGTAGAACTGCTGGATCATAGGTTAGTTCTATTTTTAATTTTTTGAAGAAACACCAACTCTTTTCCGTAATGGCTGCACCAATTTACGTTTGTACCAACAATGCAGATGGGCTCCCTTTTCTCCACATCCTCGCCATTTGTTACTCCTTGTCTTTTGATGGCAGCCATTCTAACAAAGGTACGGTGATATCTCATTGTGGTTCTGATTTACATTTCCCTGATGATAAGGAATAGCCAGCACCTTTTCATGCACCTGTTGACCATTTATATGTTTTCTTTGGAAAAATACGTATTCAAGTATTCTGCCCATTTTTAATCAGATTTTGTTTGTTTTGCTATTGAGTTGTATAAGGAAATCCAAATAGGATCGCAAAGAAATATCTGCACTTCCATTGCAACATTATTATGATAACCAAGATATGGACACAACCTAAGTGTCCACTGATGGATGAATGGATAAACAAGATGTGGTATGCATACACAATAGAATGCTGGTCAGCCATGAGAAAGGAGATCCTGCCATTTGAGAAAACATGGATGAACTTTGAGGACATTATGCTAAGTGAAATGTCAGAAAGAAAGACTAATACTGTACAATATCACTTAAAAAAAATAGGGAGTAGTGTAGTGGTTAGCAGGGGCTAGGGACTGGGGGAGATGGGAAATGCTGGTCAGAGAGTATAAACTTCCAGTTATACGATGAAGATGTTCTGGGGACCTCATGTCCAGCATGCTGACCACAGTTAATAATATTATATACTTGGAAGTTGCTAAGAGAGTAAGTCTTAAATGTTCTCACTACAGAGAGAACAGTGTAGTGATGTGATGTGGAGAGGTGTTAGCTAAGACGATGGTGGTAATTTTGTAAAATATCAGATCAACATATTATACATCTTAAACTCACCCAATGATTTATGTCAATTACATCTCAATAAAGCTGGAAAAAATATTTATTGAGCATCTACTTTATGAATTCTTACATAGGTTTTTTAAATTTTTATTTATTTATTTTAGAGAGAGGAAGAGAACACGAGTGGGGGGAAGGAAAGAAGGAGAGGAGGAGAGAGAATCTCAAACAGACTCTGCACTGATCACGGATCCTGACATGGGGCTTGATCGCACGACCCTGAGATCCTGACCTGAGCCGAAATCAGGAGTTGAACACTTAACTGACTGAGCCATCCATGTGTCCCAATTCTTACATGGTTTTAGAGATATGTGCTACATGTTTGAATAAAATTAAGTGCTTCAGGAGTTAAAAAAAAAAAAAGGAAATTTACTATGTCTTTGGAAAAGAGGATTTCAAAAGAAGACTCCATAAGGGAGAAAACTACTGAGCTGAGTGCATTTTTTGATAAAAAAATTAAAGTAGACCATTGCAATAAGAAGCACAGCAACATAAAAGGGCGTCCGTGTGAGGAACAGAGGAATTCCACCATGCCAAGACCAAAGGAGGCCAGAGTGAAGGACGAGAATGGGAGAGGAAGCAGATGAGACCGGAAAATTAGATTGGGGTCAGGTAACAGACATTGTAGGCCAGATTATGAGAGCGCTAAGTCAGCCTCCAAGAGCTTGATATGAAAGCCATGGAAATGAATGATGTCTTCAAGGAAGAAAGTACACATTAAAAGTAGAAGAGCTAAGAGTAGAGAAAGACTAATCCACTTCCATAAATTTACTTAGGAAGGCCAGGAAGAATTGCCCACATTAAGTGCTAATTTTACTAGTCTTCACCTATGACACGAAGATTATTGATGCACTATTAGCGGGCCCCAGCTTTAGTGGTTTTCCCAGCAGTGGGGATGAATTAGCACTAAATGTCAAGATTGCCTTGTTATCATCTTTTCAAAAAGGCTGGGAGTTATTAACAGTTGTAGGCCAGGCTTTAGATTCAGACAAAATTCGGAAGTAGGCAAATTGTTTTTTAGTTCCTACCAACTTTGCAGATGGAGAGGGGTGGAGAGAGAGACAAGGAGAGAGAGGGAGAGAGATGGATGTTGAGAAAGGGTAAAAACAACATTCCTTTGGATTACAAATCTGTATATATTTCAAGGAGAATGGAACCTATTTCTAATTGAAGTAATTATAACTCAGCAAAATTTGATTTGGCAAGAAATAATGAAACACTAATTCCGTACAACTTTGTTTCTAAACCTCCTTAAATCTCTTTCGTTTGCAGTAAGAATTCATGACTTGCCAGCTCAGAATCTTGAGAGACTGGAGTTTTGTTCCTGGCAGTGGAATGGCAAACTACATTCTACCACTCCTAATTGTAAGAGAGAGAGGATTCTTGTCAGATCATTCTGAACATAAAGCAGTTATGCAGGAACGGTGATTTCTGAGAATACAAATGTGCGACTGTGAGCCAATTTCATTCTTCCGAGATGTGCGTCAGAGGGAAACACAGAACATGGAAAAAGTTTGCTAAAATAACAATGAGCAAAACCCTGTAAAACAGCTACTTTGATTCTTTTAGACTGGCTGGCTGCCTGGAAGGTGACCTTGGGCAATTTCAGAAGCAAAGAAGCAGAGATTTGAGCCAAAAGTTGATGAAGGGTATGTGAAGAGAGAGGGCAAGCAGTTACGGATTTCTCGGGAGCAATTGTGAACACTCCTCGGGGACCAAGGATTGGTTGCATGATAGTCATGTAATTTGAATATGCAGGAGTGGAACAGTTGCTCATCATAATATATGTGACATCTCAGTTTAATTTTTATTTTCCACTGATGATGTTATTTGCACCCACATTAATGAATGTTGACAATCTATTAGTTCTAAGAATGAAAATAAAAATATTTTGGCCTTACTCATCCTTAAATGAATTTATTAAAAAGCTCTTGATATTCCCTATATATTCATGTTGGGGACAACTGATTTTAATTTGTCTTTTTGAAGTCTTCTCAGAACATTCATTAAGAAAGGCAAGACTGCAAGAATTTGTACATCAACGATTTTATGCATGACAAGTTTCTTGAAAAACACTTAAGGACTGCATGATTCTTGACAACACTTACCACCAGATGATTGCAATTTGCTTACATTAAAAAAAAAAAAGCATGTGCATTTGATTCAAGTTTAAAACAATGTTGAAATCTCCAGCTTGCCAAGACATAAAGTCAGAAATGTCATCTGTCAGAAAAAGAAAAAAATCACTTTAAAATGCAATGTTTATCATTTCAGGGGAAAAAACAATCATATTCAATTTAATATAAATAAAAATATCTATGCTGTGTAGATAGTGCTGATTATTTCCATTATCCGGTCAATAGTAGAAAGAGAATCATGATGAGAAATGGATGGGAGTTGCAGTTTTCAGCAAATTTATAGTTCTATTGCATGTTAGCAGATGAACTTTAAGTGAGAGGTGGTGTTGCTTACTGGGAAGTTTTTACAAATAGATTCATTATAAATAATGCTGTGGCCTGCAGGCTCCACACTGCGCCCAGTGCCTCTTCCCATCGCACTGCTGGGACGCACTGCACATTCTCCCATTCTGCTAAAGCGTGGGACAGCTCTGGATTCCCTATCCTCACTTGCCTACTCCCAGTCTGTTATGGGCTGAATTGTGTCCCCCCCCAAAAGGTGCTGAAGTTCTAACCCCATACCTGTGAATGCGACTTTATTTGGAAGTCGAGTATTAAAGGCTGATTAAGTTAAGATGAGGCCATCAGGATGAGCCCTGATTACATATGATTTTGTCCTTATAGACAGGGGAAATCCGGCCATAGAGGGAGAATGGTAGCCCCAAGGAGCTGTGAGCAGCCAGGAGAAGGGTCTGAACAGATTCTCCCCCAGCACCTTCAGCCGGAGTATCCGGATTTCAACTTCTAGCCTCCAGAACGATGACCGTAAATTTCCGTCGTTAAAGCCACTCAGTTTACGGTGTTCCGTGACGGCAGCCCTAGCAAACCAACGAAGTACCCCGTTCGTTCTACTCCACGGCACTCACTGTTTTTAAAACACCACGTGATTTTACCACTTCCTCAGTGATGATGGGGCTGCATGACCTCCTGCACCTAGAGCGCGTCGGACACGCAGTAGGTGCTTCTAATTATTTGTTGAAAAAAATGATAAATGACCAAATTAATTACCTACCAAGTTAAGAAAATAACCTCATTCAAAACACTAAGAAAATACACCATCTGTCTTCAACCTGCTTTTCCAATCTTTTCCACGTCTCGTACAATACAACCCAACTTGGCTCTCGGCTGCACTTTCAAAACATTGAGTTTATGCACTTCACCAGAATATTTTCATGCTCTGTGTATCAGGCTCTGTGATGTTTGTTTTGCACTGACTTTCTTTTATCCCCTGCTAGCTTCTTCTTCAGATTTTAACTGGTCACAGCCTACATATTTAAGGCCTGTTACCCCACCTGCTCCGTGGGCCCCATTATGATTCCCCAATTCAATGTTCGATCTGCTCTCTCTGGATCCTCCAGCACTTTGGTGACTAGTTTCAGGCCATTTATAATCTTCCTTGAGATGTGGCTGTCTGGGAACTAGGTGTAGGTCTACAAGGAAATGATAAATGATTTGAGGGCTGGGACTGTGTGGCATCAGATGAGCACGTCACATAGTAGGAGCGAAAGTAACACACACAGTAGATGCTTGGTCCATACTTTCAATTAAATTATTATAAAGTAATGAAACGTATTTAAATGTGATACCAGGACGTTTTTGCCGAATTTTGCAGGAAAAAGAGAAAAGTGGCAACAGAAACAGAAGTTGCATGAGGGCAGCCCCTCGAGACCAGAGGGGGCAAGAAGAGGGATTCTCCCCGGAAGACTCCAGGAAGCAGCCCTGCGCCCACCTTGATGCTAGTCCGGTAAATTTCATTTCAGAAATACGGCCTCAGAACCGTTGTGGTATTCATGCGTGTTGTTTTAAGCCACTTGTTTTGTGGCAATTCGTTAACAGCGAGAGGAAATGAATACAGAACTGAAAGTGTTACTACTGGATACACCTGAGAAATGCTGTGGAGAAAAGGGCATTGTAACCAAATATACTGGCCGTCGTGGCATATCCCTCCTGGAGATGCAAAATTCAAGTCAGCGTATTGGGCTCTGAGGAGACAAAGTAAAGAGTCTGTTCAAGCCAGCACTTAGCAAGAGTATTTGGTCATATAACCACCCCTCCCACACGCACACGTACCGACCACACAACAGCTATTAGCGGCCCAAAGCACGCATTTGGGGAGTGCTAACGCAAGCAGACAAGATCAGGCAGGTGTCCCCACTGCTCCTCACTGCAGTACCACAGCGGTGTTTCCTCGGGGTGCGCTCAATCATCCCCAGCCGACGTAGAAACTTCGAGTTCCCCAAGTTAAGCTTATCTAGAGCCACGCCGTGTTCATTGTGAAGGTTCCCACCGAAAGGGAGTAGAGAGCACGCCATGCTCTACATAGTAAAGGTATTTTTAACATTCGAAACATCAGTGCTTTCGATCTGTAGGAATTTTAAAATGGTCAGATTCTAAATTGTTCCGTTCTAGGGACAGCATCAAGAACTCCTTTGAGTTAGCCACTTATTTAAGGATCTCCGTAGGTACTCATGACGTGCTTTCCTCCACAGGTCCTTCTGATTTCCTGGAACCGAGCGGGCGCAGACAAATGGAGGTGGGAGCGCCCTGTGCCGCTAGTGAGGGAAGCTGAACGCTCTAGACGTACGGTCTGCCTCCGCAGGTGTTTTGGCCACTTGGGGTAAGTTCTCCCATTTTTTTTCCTTAAAGCTGAATTTTCTGATTCTAAATCATCAAAAACCACACCATGAAAGCAGAATACTCTGGATCATCCTGTGAGGTTGTTGTCCTATTTTCCTTAAAGCTTCATAGAAGGAGAGGTGTTATCTAAAATCCATGGTTTTCATACTGTATGAGTGCCGACTAACTCATTTACTTTATTCAACCCAGATGTACTGATTGCCTAATATCTGCAAGTTTTCAGGGCTACCGCCGTGAGGGAAAACAAAAACAAAAACAAGATGCAAAAACCCCTATCCTTGCCTTCATGAATCTTACAGTGTAGGGGGTGGACAGGCAGACAGTAGTCTCAAAATTAAATAAATCTACTGGGCAAGCCGCAGAATAGACTGTTACTGGTAACTGAATTACAACAGCTTTCATTCAAGTACATAGTTGGGGCGCCTGGGGGGTCAGTCGCTTAAGCATCTGCCTTCAGCTCAGGTGGTGATCCCTGGGTCCTGGGATGGAGTCCGGCGTCGGGCTCCCTGCTCAGCGGGGAGTCTGCTGCTCCCTCTGCGCCTCCCCCTGCTCCTGCTCTCGCTTACTATCTCTCTCTCAAATAAATAAATAAAATCTTTAAAAAAAAAGTCAGGTCATACTCAGAACCAAAGACAAGCAGCTTTCTTTCAGAGAAAGTTTATTAGTACACATAATGTTGCTTATTTCAAAACCAGGGAACTCCTCAGGGCTTCTGTCATAAAATGGATCAGGTCTGCTCACACTTTTTCAGAACTTAAGTTTTAAAAGAATCACTCACGAACATAAAGCATACACTTCCGGGTAATCACCAAAACGCAAAATGCAGAACATTGCTGCCCATCCCCTGGGGATCAAGTAACAGCTAGGGCGCAAAATGTAAGCAGTCACCAGAGAACTCAGTACTCGAGATAAAGTACTCTAAGAGGGTTAACTTTTTTAAAAGATTTTTTAAATTTATTCATTTGACAGAGAGGGGTGGGTGCAGGCAGAGGGAGAGGCAGACTGCCTGCTGAGCAGGGAGCCTGATGCGTGGACTCGATGATGGTGACCTGAGCTGAAGGCAGCCGTTCAGCCGACTGAGCCACCCAGGCGCCCCCGTAAGAGGATTGATTTGGATAAAAAAGCAAAATGAGTACAAAAACACAGGATGAACAAAATACAAAACTTGAAATAAAGCTGGAATCACTGTCACCGATATCTGACTCAGCACAGCACTGGTCATTACCCTTCCTCAGCTAACCTCAGTGTGGCTGTTGCCGGTGTGTCCATCCAGATTCAGCCCCCCCCAACCCTTCTCCACAGGGTTTGTACCTCAGGAAGCTGATCTTCAGCGCCTCGCATCAGTGTTCTCTCTTGCTCTCCGCCTTCTGGTTAGGATCAGCCAGTGGAAATTTAGCGCACACTAGCAGAGGATAAAGAAGTAATGAGATAGGGGTATTTATTCCTTGGTTCCTTTTCTACTGGGTGGTGGGCTGGGCTAGGCTCCATACCAAAGGCCACAGCTCAGCTTCCCCCCTGCAGCTTACAGCCCCCTAGCCCTGCTCTTTTGAGCCAGGGAGTGCTGATGGCTTTATCTTTTTGTGAGGATGCTTCTCCATCTCTCCTGGGTCCCCGTAGCCCCATCTGCAGCTCCGTAAATAGATTCTTTATTAAACTCTCCAAGAATATCCTGTTTGAATAGGCTAAATAGTCCCTGCTGGGACCTGACAGCCTGGTACCAAGCCAGGTCGTCTGCATGCAATGCCAAAACACAAACCATGACTAAGCAGTATCTTAATTTACAGTCTATGATTAAGAACTTAGTATGATGGGCCCTTGCTCCCAAAGCAATGTCTCCTTATGATCCCTCAAGTACTGGCCTCGCTACTTTGCCCTCCCAGTCCAAATCTGGCAACTTGTTTGTTTCATAGATGTCGAGCAATTTTCTGAGTTTCTTAACGCTGGATAAAATAGTTGCATGATTAATGCAGTTGAGAAAATTTTGCAAATACATGTTGAACTTGGATGATATGAAATGTCCATTTCATCATTCAGACATTCAATCCAAATTTCCCCTGATTTCTAGGCCAACTGCACAAAAAACGTTTGGTTGTTTTGTTGCTTGTTTGTTCGTTTTTCACCTGATAGGTAATTAGATCTCTGATGTAATTCCGGAATGGGCCCTCAGCTGAAACAAACACAAAGGAACGATTTGGATGACTGCGTCAGTTCTCATCTCGCAAACCATGTGCTTTTCACGTTAATACCAACAAAACGGTATTCGAAACAGCCTTGTAGACAAGGCTGTAGATAAAATATTTATCTAATACCATAATTCTTTCTCATGAGGATCATAAAATTTTGGTAACTTAATTTTTTCATTGTCAGGTATGTGGCAGTAATTCAGACAATATTATACTAAATTTTCTTGTTTCCCAAATTTTAGTGAATGTTTCTAAGCTTTAATTTTCAAGTATGCATTTATAATTGCCATCTTTTATCATGAAGAAATAGGCTATTTTATTTTGTAATAGACTAGTGAAATATAAAAGGGAGTAAAAGAAGGCGGGTATTTATATAAAGTATTAATTTTCATTACAGTATAAGGACACTGCATGCGAATGGAGATTAGTAGAAAATCTATAATGTTCTGATTGTAAAATAGATGTAGTCTACTTATTCCTATCCAACCACGTTTCCCTTTCCTTCTCATATAATACAGGTCATAATGTATTTGTGTTTACGTGGGGGCATGGGGGGCGCACAACTTATTGAAATCTGTCTTATATTCTTCAGTCTTTAAACTACTGGATGTCGTTTCAGAGCTTCATGAAAGACACTAATGTTGACATTAACTTCTGCGTATTTTACAAATATCCTCTATAAAATCAAATGTTATGGGTCTTCGAATTTGATCAAAATTTTATTTACTCACATTATTTATTATTGCTAGAATTTTGCAAGGTTATAACATAAACCTGAGTACTGAGGCTTCAGAAGTATTCAAACAACTCAAATTCCACAAATTCTTCTCCAAATAAGTCAGAGGGCACAGGGAAAAATGGAACAAATCAGATTTTTCCTATTGAGATAGATCAGTCAGGATGTAATGAAACCAGTCTAGTTCTGGCAGCCACGAGAGCATCGTACTGAAGGCGAACAGTGTGTGTGTGTGTGTGTGTGTGTGTGTGTGTGTGTGTGTGTGTGCCTGAGCTGCTCATTTGAAAAAGCAAAGGAGTTTAATTAAATGTGGATTGAGACTCCCAGCCACCAAATCAGCCCCGTTCGACGATAGATGTAAGTAACTTCGTAGCTCGGACTACACACTTAATCCAACCACGGTTTCCGCTGCCAAAGATTGATTGATTGATTGATTAAATAAATAAATAAATAAATCCATCCATCCATCCATCCATCCATCCCTGCACCTTGCATTTACCTGACACCTTGCATTTTTAAGGATCAAAGTGGCAAGTCAGACGAAAAAAACCATGGCTAAGTACGTCACGGTCGAGAGGGGGCCGTGTCTTTGGGCGCCCCCCTCCAGCGCCTCCCTGGGAGATCACCCAACACCACACGCGCGTGCTCACGCTCAGCGGCATCCGTGTAGCAGAGTCTCTCAGGGCTATCACTTCACTGCCCGTACATTTTAAATGTAAATTAGAACACCTACTGGAATGGATTGAAAAGAAAATTCGTACGATCAATTTCACAGGCCAGAGGAGAGCAAACTAATAATATGGATATTCAAACAATAGAGCACATAAAACAGCAAGCAGATCAGGCAATTTGCCCAAAAATTACATAACTGTGGGTGACCCAAATCCATTTGCATGTGCCGCTGTGCTACTGTTGTAGGGTTTTGTTTTTTCCTCTGGTGGTTTTAGGGCTCTGGTAAAATTCGACCTGCACAGTTTATGAAAGGCTTCTACTGGGTGCCTTCATTATCACACTGCATTGGCAGAACAGGTGTAATGGTAATCACCTCAAGGTCATGCACTTATCGCCATCATTACCGAACTCGGGGGATCAGAGGCCCCGGGCTCCACGGCCCGAGTTCCCAGTGTGCCTCTGCAGGGAACGCAAGATGGGTCATGAGAATGGCCAAGGTACAAATACCTCATTTCGTTTTGGTTTGGTTTTTCATCCTCTCTGATCACTTTGTTTTTTTTTAATCTCTGTCATTCCCAGGAACATCCATTTTTAGAATTCGGTATAAGGCAGAGAGTTTAGTGACTCTGTGCATACACTTTGGAGTTAGATGCATCTGGGTTTGAATCCTGATGGTGCCATTGGCCTGTCTCCTATTTGGGCAAGTGACGTAACACCAGTAAGCCTTTCTCGGCTGTACGTGAAAATGGAGCCTAACCGAGGGGGCTGTTGCAAGGATTAAACAGCGTCCTACTGAGAGATAGCCTAGCAAACTCCCTAGTGCTACAGAGGGAAGCTGTTTCATAAGTAGCTGCAAGTGTGCTTTTCTGCCTGCCTCTCTCCTTTTCGTCCAGTCAGTCCAACGCACTCTTCATTTTTCTGTCCTGCTTTTCTATCTGCATGTCGCCATCCACGGCACAAAGGTGCACCAAAACTCCACATCTCCTCCGTCCTCCTTTCCAATAGCAGCTCGCATCAGTGCCGCCCACCAGCTCTGCCATCCAGACCCGCCGAGCTTCTCCTGGTCTGCGCCACGAGGGCCTCGTCTGGATCCCTGCCTTGCACGTGCTCTCTCCTCACTGCGTGAACAAACCTCGGTTCACTTCTTAGGACTCCACTCGAGTGTCGCCTCCTCATCTCCACACTTGGTTCCTTCTTTCTCTGTATCCCCATTGATCCCAACAGCCCTGATCCCCTTGTGTTGTAATTAATTGTCTATGTATTTGTGTCTTTCTCCAGATAACACTGACCAGAGATTAACCATGAGCGTCTCTGAATTTTCATTCATGTCATTTTCCTGCTCTTGTCCTAATATGCTGACAGTCATAACACAGGAGTTCGATAGTTCTGTTGAGTGACACAGAAGCGGGCAACAGGCATCTCATTCGATGAAACTGAAAGTTGTACAGCGCAGTGACTGTCGTTAATAATACCGTATTGTGTTTCTGAGAGTTACCAAGAGTAGATCTTGAAAATTCTCATCACAAGAAGAACTGCCAACACGTGTAATGACGGATATTAACTAGGCTTACCGTGATGATCGTTTTGTAATATATACACATATTGATCATTGTGGTGAACACCTGAAACTAATATAACATTACATGTCAATTATATCTCAATAAAAAATAAAAACCTTGCTTGCCACCCCACCGGGTCCACCATATACTCACACACCATGCATGAATAAGACAGTCCTTGCCCGCTAGACAGGACACCTCTCTAGAGGACATGTTCATACTCATCTCCTTTGAGGAGAGATGAATATACAAACAGCTAATTGCCATATAATATGCAGTAGAAGGGGCCGTGGGCAGTCAGGGGAGGAGCACTTATTTAAATATGAAAAAGTTAAAAAAAAGCCATTCTGAGTTGAAACCTGTGCTTCTAAAGAACATCTCTAAAGCATTATCAATTATTGTTTATTGTCATCATTTATTTTCAGATTTTATAAGGACAGCAAATTCAAAACTTGTGACCCATGTGAACATCTATGAACTTAATATTCTGGTTAACATAAGCAACTATATGTAGGGATTATTAGTCCTGTGCAATAATTTCAAATTATTCATATTAACATATTCTTAGCACTAAAATTAAATTAACCATAATTGCATCTTTGATGATTCAGAAGACACATTAGAATCCAGCAGTGACTCAAGGTCAGTGTGAAATTAGCTCCTACTGCATGAAGCAAATGGTTATTTGAACATTGTTTGAAATATCTGTAAGTAAGCATTTGCTGAAACATTTAGAATTTTGCCACTCAATATGTAGGAGTACATAGTTGATACTCAAAAGGCCATTGGCTGTCATAAATAACATAATAACATACTCTTATTCTCTCTCTTCATTCCTCTTCTCCAAATCTAAGAATACAACTCTGGCGTGCCTGGGTGGCTCAGTCGGTTAAGTGTCCAACTCTTGGTTTCCACTCAGGTCGTGATCTTGCAGTCATGAGATCGAGCCCCATGTGGGGCTCTGCACCGAGCTAAGCATGGAGCCTGATTGGGATTCTTTCTCTCCTCTCTCTCTCTGCCCCTCCCTCCCTGTTCGTGCTCACCTCGCTCACTCTCTCAAAAATGAATAGATAAATAATTTTTTAAAAAGAATACAACCCTACAGGACTAGATGTGTAGATAGACATGAGTAATTTGTGCAAAATTAAAGAGATGGCCATTTTATTAAGGTTCATCAAATTCTTTTAAAATTTTTATTTAATTGGCACAGATTTCCAAGTGAGCGCTGGGGTGGTGAGTCAGCTGGAATAAACATCCATTAAGAACTGCACTTAGGTCCTTTTTAATGTGAGTCTTGATGGGTTAGTAATTCCATGAGAACTCTTTCATATTGAAATGTCATTCATTTTCAGAGAAGACAATTCCTAATCACTCTTCTTTGCACTTTTTCTGCCTACTTAATCCAGTCAACAAATTTAAACGAGTTATCGTATCTTGGGACTTACACTTTGTCCTAAAAAGTTTGGAACGGATTATACAGAAATTCTTAGGCTAGAACCCCATTACCCATATCTGTAAGAGTATTTAGAGCCATGAAATATAAGTTGAAAAACAGCAGTAACAATAGCGTTTATAGTTTTTGATGTATGTATGGATTATGGATCATATATATTTTACTTTTGCACACACGTATTAGTCAAAGCTATTATGGATAGATTATTCACCGAAATGAGAGTGAGGTATATGAAAAATAAACTAAGGAAATTACAGATCGCTGTATAAAGCTAACCAAATATCCGACTGGCTGCTTCTCACCTGCGTTGCGCGGCTGGCGTTGCTGTCTTCCTGCTGGAATGCGGCCAGCCTCACGAGCTGGTCAGGGATAGGGATTATGCGTATGATTACACAGCACATGAGAACGCCGAGTATCCCACAAAACAGACTGATTTCCCTGCATTAGTGTCATCCCTTCCAAAAACCACATCAGCCCCCGCGGAGCATGAGCGCAAACGAGCCGAGGGCACCAGCGCTGCCGCTTTGTGTCTGCGGCTCCGGGCGCACCGGGGCACCTGCAGGCGTCTGCGGGCACCGGCGGCTCCCCGATCGCAGATGAAGCTCCCCAAAACAGCTGTGGATGGGAAGAAGTTTTAATTCTGAGTGCATACAAAAGGACTGTTCTAAAAACATTCATCGTACAGCACGGGGTAGCCGGGCGAAAATAGCAGCGCTCCTTTTATTCTCTCATTCTCATAAAAATGAAGAGAATAATTGGACAATACACGGGGCCAAGCTTGATTTCCCCTTTCTCTCTTAGTCTGCTTCATGAGAGGAAAGACGGAGGAGAAGAGCTCCGCTTCTACTGTGTTTATGTTTTGTGTTGCTTTTATAAGATAAAAAAGAATTCAAGTTTTGTAAAAATTCTTTGTATAGGCAATGTAGTCCTATGGTTTAAAAATCAAAATGATGTATAAATAATATGACGGAAAATAACCAGGATTTTGAGTTTCTCTTGTATCCTTCCATGTTCCTTTATATATACGGATTTATCTCTCCAGTTTCTTAGTGAAAGGTTGCATATGACAAAGATTGTTCTATACTTTTTTTTTTTTGCTTACAGTGTATCCTGAAAATTTCTTCCATAGCAATATAAAAAATTATTTAAAGAATCTTTTTTACAGGAGCATAGTGTAGAAGTGCCACTGCTTATGCATTAATTACTTTTGAAGTTTAGGAAAATGCAAGCTATAAATTTCATCCCCTTCTTTAAAAATGCAAGCTTTTAAATGAGATAATATTTTAGGCCAAAGGCGAAAAAGAGTTTAAATCCAGTGTTCTAAGATCTTCAATGACTGTCACAGCCACAAATCAGGAGCTGATAGTTTCATGTTCATATTGCAAAATATTATTGGTTCTGGACAGACAAGGTAATTACACAGTATATAAAACAAGGTAAAAACACACTACATAAAAAACAGTTTATGCATCAGTATAATAGCTGCTATCTCTAAATACAAAGATCATTCAAAAAACTGGCCACAAATGCAGTTATTTAAAGATTTATTGAGATTATACTTTGCCTAATAATACCGTATTATTTTCAATGACTCGGTATGTATGTTAATAGTTGTTTTTTCCTTTTAAGTAAATAAACTTCTTCCCCTCTATTCCCCGTCTATTGTAAAAATAGGACAGAGCTGAGGTGTTGGGGAATTGCAAAAGAGCTTAGTCTATTGTAGCAGTGAATACTTGTTCTCAGGATTTTTAAAGCTATACCGTGTTATTTTCAGGACATTCTTTTGGATTATCTTAATCACTAGTTCTCTCTGCTGAGTCAGTAAATTAAAACCAGTGATATCCACATAATTCTCACAGAGACTTGATGATATCCATCCATAAATAGAGAAATGCAAATAAGAAAAGAACCTTCTGGAATCTCTGTCATTTTACAGACAGTTCAACCAAGTGCAGAGAAGTTAAGCAAAGTTGTCCATGATTGTACAGCTGACCAGAATTTGATTTCGAGAAAGTTGATTCCGACTGGTCCTCTTGGTCCTAAGAGACACTGCTTTATCAATAAATATCCATGTGTGTATGCAATGTATTATGGACAGAAAGAGATGAAGAAAAGAATAGGATCTCTTTTTGTAAGGATATGAAAGTGCCAAACTTAGCAGAAGGTTAACTTTAATGCAAAATCACTTTTACATTTTCAAGGCATTTTAAAAGTGAGTTATCAAATTCCTGGCAATTGTTAATGCGCAGTGTAGTGTTTGCCTCATTCCTAGGGCGAGGTCAAGTCCTATGTGTTTTCTGGGTGGTTTCAGAGCAGGTGGAGCCATAGAAGGAGGTAGGCAGCCTCTCAGGCATTTTTGGCCTTTGGGTCTGGTAACTGAAAAGCTACTTAGTTACTGTCTCAGACAATCATTTCTGGAAGAAGAGGCATCAGGGATTCAGACAGGTGAAGTTAATTAATAATTATTGAGCACCTGCCATATGCTATGGACTATTCTATATTCTGAGAGCATAGTGGTCCTATCTGCCTTGGGGGAAGGACATACTTTTACTAGAAAATGACAGGTGCCATAAAAAAGGATGATAGAGAGTGGATGGGGTTGTAATTTGAAGCAGGTGGTCAGGGAAGGTGTTGGGGTTGAACCGTGTCCCTTCCCAAATGCATACGTTAAAGTCCTGACCCCCAGCACCTCCAGTGTGACTTTATTTGGCGATAGAGTTCTTACGGAGATAATCAAGTTAAAATGAAGTTGTTAGGTTGGGCCCCAATCTAATATGATTTATAGAAAAGGGGAAATGTGGACACAGAGATACACACAGGGAAGATGATGTGAAGATACAGGGAAATGCCCTGTGAACATGAAGATGGGCGTCTCTAAGCCAAGGAGAGGGCCTGGAACATCATCTTCCCTCACAGCCCTCAGAAGGAACCAATTTGAAAGTGATGAGAAAGTTGGCTCTGAAGCTATTTGTGGAAACACCATTCCAGGCAGAGAGCAAAGAACAGGCCTGAAGCTTGAAGCTCTGTAGTGTGTTGGCGGAACAGCAGGAGGCTGGTGTGGCTGGGGCAGGGGGGGCCGATGGGCGAGCAGCCGCGGTGGGGTCAGAGAGGGAGGGTTCAAGAGAGGGACAGATGTTTGGTGCCTTGTAAGCCATTGTCAGGATTTTAGCTTTGACTCCGAGGGACGTAGGAAGCTCCTGGAGGGTTTTGAGCAGAGGAGGGTTATATGGCTATTACTTCACAAGATCATTTTGCTACAGTGTTGAGCCCAAACCCCGTAGGGGCCGGTAGAAGCTGGAAGAGCATGTGGCTCATACCCGAGCGAGAGATGGTGGTGGTTTGCACCCGGTTAACGAGCTTGAGAAAGGGTTGCATCGCAGACCTCTTTTGAAGGTAGAGCAAACTGGATTGTCTGATGGTCTGGAGGTGGAGTGTGAGAAAAAGAAAGAAGTCAAGACTAACTTGACTTGTCATTGGTGACCCTGATCAGAGCAGCAAAGCAAACGGACTGGAGTGAATTTAAGAGAGAATACGAAAAGAAGGATCTGATACAACGAACACAAACATTTTCAAAGCAATTTCCTGTAAAGAGCAGGGAAACGGGAGAACTAGACAAAAGGCGAGGGGGGGTAAGAGATATTTTGGGGGAAGACTGAAAGTATGTTTGCACGGTCATGGGAATGATCCAGTAACGGGGGAAATTGCTGGCGTTGGTGCTACAGTGCAGGGGGAAGAACTGAGGGAGCAATGACCTTGCACAAAGGAGAAGGGCTGGAATGGAACGCGCACTCAGAAGGGCTGCAGGAGCAGCAGTGTTTGCAGGGAGAGCCGAAATTCGCTAGAGCCGCGGAGCAAACGCACTTCTCTTCCAGCTCCCTTTAGAAAAGTCTCAAAAAAAATAATTTTAAATCGGCACATGTCCCACCATGGCCAGTTGTGTCCAGGGGGGTAAGGTACTGAAATTGGTAATATTTACTGGCACTTCGTTTCTCTTGGAAGACTTGACCATTAAAACCCTTAAAAAGAGTGAAATTAAAGCAGGCAAAGTAACAGGACACAAAATAGCTTCTTATTTTAAGGAAAATATTTAAAATAATATAGTCTGTAATACTATAATGAACGTGAACGTACTGTGTGTTTCAAACTGGGAACAATGCATCATTATGTTGCTTGGGAGTCTGGGGACAGGAAAGAGGGAAAGAAGTGAGCCAACATACCAAGAACAGTAAAAACCCTGAATATAAAATTCATAAATCCTGTGTTCCCTGACTTTCTTTTTTTATTCTTTTCTCATTGACTCACTGCTGTACTCTCTTACTTTTAAATTGGGAGAGTTCATCACTGTAGACATTCTCTGAAAGGTGCCTCCTTTGAGATTACGGAAGCAATAGGTTCAGAGGAAGTACTTTGTAAAGTAGGCCGTTGTAGCTTGTTTCAAATCTGTATCACTTAAGTGAAGCAGAGGGGTGAACAGAATTGCTCGGTGGATATTTTGAAAAAAAAAAAAAAACAAAACTTAGTTGGTCAGGTTAGGCTATTATCGGCCTCCCCGAAGAACTGGGGATCTGATTCCGACGCGTAATTATTCTGCTTCCCTGTTCACTTGAATATATACACACAGTTTTAGTGATGAGCTTCTGGATAAGAGAGGGGCGACTTGGAAGAGCTAGAAAAAGTGGATGTCTATTAATGCGATTCACAACTCAAACACCTAGAGTGAAACCAGACCCAGATGGGAAAGAGCAAAGCTAACAAAGGATTCCAGCTCCTTGACCTGGAACGGAAACCTCAGTATTCGCCAGATGCAAGGAGTTACACTCCAAGAATCCCTAGACATATTTTTAAATGCCTATTCAGCAGAAGCCTTAAATTTGAGTATAGCCTTGATTCTCATCGAGCTACCTGGTTAACTTGGACCAAGCCACTTACCATCTTTGAGCGTTGGCGAATAAATTTCAAAAATCGTAAACTGATGTGAAGCATTAATCACTGTTTATTATGATACTCAACTACATGTGGTTATAGCAATAGGATATCTGCATTATAGGCATATGTATCTATTCTATATATATTACATATATGTGATACGAGCTGGGGATGATTTATTTTATTTTATTTCGGGTCTGTGTTTTGCTGATAAACTGCAGGGACTTAGGCACCATGCTTAGCCTTCATGTCTCCTCATTCATACCTTTGCCCAGTTGTTTTGAGGGTCACATGCAATTTTATATAGCTTGTGGGCACCTAAAACTATAAAGTATTAATATAATTATTTTCGTCCGTGTTCATATTCCACAGCTTTAAATGTTTCCACACACGTTGAAGACTCATAATTATTCTATCTCCACCTTCTATGTCTCATTTTTTGTTCCAAAACCAAAAGAGGAATGATACCATATACATTTCTACTGTTGTGTATCATTATCCCTATACTTCTAGCACTGGATGCAACAGACGTTGAGCTTATTGGAAAAAAAAATGTGACTACGTAGAAATGAGTCATACCGAGAACTTCTCGGAAACGTGTGCTATGAGAACGGTTGGTTACACTTCTGCAGCAACAGATCACTGGGCTTGAGGGAGCGTGCTCTTACAACATCAGTGATTTTTCTAAGTACATCAGGATGTCTTGTCAATTGTGAAAGAGACCATCTTTAACTTTGCTCACCATCATGTCTGGCAGAAAAACGTGGAAGGACTCGGTGATCTCATTTTAGGTTCCTTTAAAACTTACAGAAATTGGATCAGTAAACAGGTGCCAAGCTCACGATTGTACATTTAAATAAATAATGATAGATTTAAAACAAATATAAATACTACTATATATAATTCAAGTATTTTATTCTGATGTAATTTTTAAAAATTTGACAGAGAGAGAGCATGAGCAAAGGGAGAGGCAGAGGGAGAAGCAGGCTTCCCACTGAGCAGGGAGCCCAGTGTGGGACCCGATCCCAGGACCCTGGGATCATGACCGCAGCCAAAGGCAGACGCTTCACTGACTAAGCCACCCAGGAGCCCTTATTCTGATGTAATTTTAATACAAAACTATGTGTTCATACTTTAATTTCCATTGCATTTTTGTGTACATTTTTTATCATCTTCATTGTTCTATAATTGACACACAATAAAATTAACCATTTGAAATTTGCAATTCAGTGGTTTTTCGTATATTCACAGAGTTGTATAGTCATCACCACAATCTAACTCTGGAATATTTTTATCAACCCAAGAATAAACCCATATCCATTAACATTTACTCCATAACCCTTCCTCCCTCATATCCCCCAGCCCTAGGCTAATATACTTTCTGTCTTTATAAGATTCACCTATTCTGAACATTTTTTGTAAGTAGAGTCATGGAGCGGGGCCTGGGTGGCTCAGTCAGTTATGAGTCCTATTCTTGGTTTCAGCTCAGGTCATGACCTCAGGGTCCTGGGATTGAGCCCTGCCTTGGGCTCTGTGCTCAGTGCAGAGTCTGCTTGTCCCTCTCCCTCTGTTCCTCCCCCTGCTTGTGCTCTCTCACTTTCTCTCTCTAAATAAATAAATAAAAGCTTTAAAAATTTGAAATCATGGAATATGTGGCCCTTTGTAACGGGCTCCTTTCACTTACCATAGTGTTTTCAAGATCCATCCATACTGTAGCACGTATCGGTACCTTATTCCTTTTTATTGTCAAATAACATTCCACTATATAGGTACACCACACCTCATCTATCTATTCGTTAAGGGACGTCTGTGATATTTCCATTTTTTTTTTCTATTTTGGATGGTGCTCCTGTGAATATTCATGTGCAAATTTTCGTGTGGACATATATTTTATTTACCTTAGGTATACACCTAGAATGGAAATGCTGGGCCATATGGTAACTACTTAATATTTTGAGGAACTGCCCAAATATTTGCAAAGTGGCTGTGCCATTTTATATTCTTACCAGCAATGAATGAGGATTCAAACTTCTCCACATCATTGTCAACACTCATTACTATCTTTTTGATTATAACCATCCTAGTGGGTGCAAATTAGTATCTTGTGTGGTTTTAAGTTGCATTTTCCTAATGATCACTGATGTTAAACATTTCTTTATGTGTTTCTGGTCCATCTGTATATCTTCTTTGGAGGAGTGGCTACTCAAGTTCTTTGCCCATTTTTAAATTCAGTCATCTTTTTAGTATTGAGTTGTAAGGAATCTTTATATATTGTAGATGTATAAAAGTCCATGATCAGATATGTGATTTTCAAATAGTTTATTTTATTCTCTGGCTTGTTTTCTAACTTTCTTGTTGGTATCATTCGCAGCATAAAGTTTTAAATTTTAATATAGTCTAATTTATCTTTTTTGTTGCCGTTGCTTGTGCTTTCGATATTAGAAACCACTGTCTAAACCAAGGCACAGAGATTCACACCTACGGTTTTTCTCTAAGCCTTTTATACTTTTGCTCTTACAGTAAGTCTATACTATATTTTGAGTGGATTTTTGTGAATCATGTGAGGTAGAAGGTCCAAATTTATTCTTTTGCATGTGGATATTCAGTTGTCTGAAGACTATTGGTTGAAAATTATTCTTTACCCATTGATTGGCCTTCACACCCTTGTCAGAAATCAACCGACTATAAATGTATGGGTTATTTATTAATTCTCAGTTCTATTCATTCATCTATAAATTTATCTTTATGCCAGGATTACTGTGGCTTTATAGTCAAGATTTGAATTCAGGACTCGTTCTTGTTTTTAACGGTTATTTTGGCATCCGACGTCCCTTGCATTTCCATATAGATGTTTTGAATTAGCTTGTCAGTTTCTACAAGAAGTCTGGAGGCGCAGTGGTGATTCGCTGTGGCCCTTCCTCCCAGAGTGGCCACCTCTTCCTGCCCAAGCTGCTCTGCCACTTGCGCTGCTCTGGGGAAAACATGGCATCCGCCCTCAATATGTGAATAGTGTTAGGTCTCCGCTCAAAGGCAAAAGATTCAACTTTGTGAATTGATCAATAAGAATAGGGAACTTTTTGCAACTTTTTGTAATTCGTCGTACCTGGACAATATGTTTGGGGCTCAGGATGTCCTAGAACATTTCTTGGGTGTCCTTGGCCTTTTGTTTGTGACGTTTTCTATGCCCAGCATTTCTGGTTTCCAAATATGATTCTTAAAGGTGTAGCTTTTCATTAGTACTTATAATGGGGAGTATATTCAATATGCAACAAATAATTTCACTGGGCTTTGCTGTCAGTTAACAAATGCACTTGTGGAAGCAAATAGCCCTTGGGAGGAATTGGCATCCTTAAAGTAGCAACAGACAAGCTTCAGATGAATACAAACTAACTAACTTCAATACATGCTGATCTTTGCCAGTTTTGCTTCCAGCAAAAATGCTTTCAGTGTGCCCTTCCTTATCTTGACATAGATATGATGGGAATCTGTAAAGAGAATAGAGCTCTACTAATCATGGTTTTTGTTTTCTGTATTTTATGATGTTTTGACAATTTGGGGGGCCCTGTGGACCTGGGGAGGGGTTAGCTAATTCCTACAGACAGCTAACAACTTGCTTGTGCGCAGGCATCTGACACGCAAACCAATCAATCCCTCAGCTCTACCTCTGTTTCATTTTCAGACTCCTGAAGTCCAGAACATTATCCCCCTGACCTAAATCACCCCAGATCCAGGTACGGGACAACTAGTGATCACTGCTATAACCCAGAGCCTACCAAAATTATTCAAACTATCCATTGCTAAGCTTGCTTAGCTTGCCTGATTTCCCTTGCCTGTTTCTTCCTTCAAACACCAAAATAAAGGCTTTGAGCCGCACTTCGTTCTTGCTCCCTCTGCCACCTGATTGGACCATGGTGCTTCCCCTGTGGCCCTGTGTGGAGTGGTGTGGGTGTGTCTCTTGGGAACTATTTAACAACAATATTTTCTTTTTTTTTTTAAAGATTTTATTTATTTGAGAGAAAGCAAGAGAGAGAGAGAACGAGTAGGAGGGAGGATCAGAGGGAGAGGGAGGAACAGACCCCACCGAACAGGGAGCCCAATGTGGGGCTCGATCCAGGACCCTGGGATCTTGACCTGAGCTGAAGGCAGAAGGTTTAAACGACTGAGCCACCCAGCCGCCTGCAACGGTATTTTCTATGGCAATTATTCCTTGATCTATTGGCCTCTCTATATCTGGGGAAAAAAAAAAATCTCAGGTGCATTTTAGAACAGGAGCCCATGATACAAAGCCCTTTCTACTATACTGTTACATGAAAGAATAATGATTGCAGACTGAAGAGCTCTTTACTTCTCCGGACAGGCTAACCCCACGCCTGCCATGGTGATTAGTCATATGCTGGAATCACGTAAAAAACGTATTCTAGCTTCTCTGATACCACTTGGCAGGGTACAATAGCTACCGAAACATAATCTCAGATTATGGGTAGATTCATTAAGTCCCTTAGCAATGTTTACCGTGAGTTAGCACAAATGTATTCAACCAATTAACCTTTCAGAACTTTGAAACCTGGTAAACAATTACAGTGAAATTTTTACTTGGGTTAACATCATAGGACTGGAGAAGGAAAACTTGTCTCTCTTTAAAAGAATATTGAAAGGCTTGCAAAGACTTTTTAAACAGTACTGTTATGCGATATGGCAAGTTGTATAGAATCTGGACCTCAAGAGATGGAAAAATATCTACTGCACGTGATAGAAGATGGTGACATTTTTGCAAGTATTGCAAGTATTACTCAAAAGAATCAGTAAACAAGCCATCCAGTTACTCTTGAAACTAATATGCATCCTAATTAAACAAAGGGGAAAGAAATCATCACCCGGGCCAGTGGTTCATGTTGTTCTTGCATTAAATCTACCTTTTTTTATTTTAGATGAAAAATAAAACTTCCGATTTTAGTATGGATTGCATTGACTGTGTGGACGGATTTGAAGAGTATATAGTCTCCGACCGCTGCTATTACACAAACACAGTGGTTGAGTACAGCACAAGGTTATTTTCTTATCGTCCTGGAGGTCAGAAACCCAAAATAAGTGTCACTTAGCTTAAGTCATGATATCCACAGGGCTGCTTCCTTCTGGAAGCAATGAGGGGAGAGTCTGTTTCCTTGCCGTTTCAGTGTCTGGTGGCTGCCTCTGTTCCTTGGCTTATGGCCCCTTCCTCAGTCGTCAAAGTTCATTACTCCAATCTGTGCTTCAGCAAATTCATTGTCTTTTGACTCTGACTCTTCTTGTGTCCTTCTTATAAGGACCATATGATTATACCATGTGTATCTGGATAATCCAGTATAATTTCTCCTTGTCAAAATCTTTAATTAAACCACATCTGCAAAATCTCTTTTGCCACACAAGGGGTCATTCACAGGTTCCAGAGATTAGAATGTGGACGTATTTGGGGCAGGGCATTATTACCACTCAGAGTATTTCCATCTTAACAATATGAAGTCTTCTGACTCACGACCATGGGATGTGTTTTCATTTATTTAGAGCTTCTTTAATTTCCTTCAACAGTGCTTTGTCATTTTCACTGTATAAATTTTTCACTTCTTCTGTTAAACTGATACCTGCGTATTTTATTCTCATTGATCTATTATAAACGGAATTGCTTGCTTAACTTCATTTTACAAATGATTAATCTAGTATCTGGAAATGCAATTGATTTTTGTATTTTAATATTGTATTCTGCAATCGTATTGACTCATGTATGAGTTCTAATGGCTTTCTAGTGGATTACTTAGGATATTCTGTATTCAAGACCATGCCATCTGAAATGGAGATTATTTTGTTTCTTCTTTTGCGATCTAGATGACTTTTATTTCATTTTCTTGCCTACTTGCCCTGGATGGAACTTTCAGTAAAATATTGAATAGAAATGGTGAGATCAGACATCCTTGTCTCCATTGCATATTTATTATAAATGAAATCTCAAACTAAATTTAGAAAAAAATCAGAATTTACAGGTAGGTAAAGTGTCAGAAAATAAAATCATCCGTATTTCTGCATTTGGATGGAGTCGTTTGTGACAGATCAAGCTACTACTAAGAACAAGAGGGGGAAAAAGAGCCAAATGAAATGTAAATTGTATAAGAAAATGATCATTTTTTATCACATTGGAAAGTTGTGGAAGCAGCATGTACTAGAGGAACTATGGTTCAGGATCGTCTTGAATCTTGGAAAGGTGAGCTGATTATCTGCAAATACGTTTTTTGGGAAGCATCTGCAATTTTGGATGTGGCTTAACGTCTGAGAATATGAGCTTGGCCTGTGTCAAAAGCTTTAGAGGCAAAGGGCCAACATAAGAAATGAAGCAGACATAGACTGGGTCCTAATAAAACCGAAACCTAAGCTTTATTCAGCTCAGTTTTAAGGTGATCAGCCCCCTTCTCTGTCTACATTTAAAAATTTACAATTTTTTGGTTATAAAAATATTGTTATATTTGCCAATATAAAGGAATATATAATTGAATACAGAGAGAGAATAAAACTACAATAAAAACACACCTATAGAAACTCAAGTGTTAAAAGTCATCAGAACAAAATAACCTTAATTAATATATTCAAGGAAAAAAAGAAAAAGAGAAAAAGATGAAAAGATGTAAAATTAAGCAGATAACTGGAGTCTATAAAATGAATAAATGGAAATATTAAGATGGATAATTTTATACTGACAATTCTATGAATGAATTTAACACAATAATACAAAAATCAAATGCCAAAATATACAACTAAAATTTTTCCATACTCTTGAATGTTAGATCATGTATTTCTAAAAATTCCATGGGTCAAAAGAAGAAATTAAACAATATTTATATTGAATACCATAGAATACATAACCCATTAAACTTGCTAGATGCACGCAGTCAATGAAGATTTTAGAAAGAAAATTACTACCTAAGTGCAAATATTAGAAAATGAAAACATAAAAAGAAAATCAGTGATCTAAACTTGATCTCACCAAGGAAAAGAAATCTAACCTATATAATGTAGAATGATGCATATAAATAAGATAAAAACATAAGTCAACAACATAGAATGTAAAATATGCAATAGAGATAACTTAACAAAGCCACAATTTGGTTCTTTGGAAAAATTAATAAAAGCGATAAACTGCTATCAAGACAAATCAATAGAAAGAAAGAAAACACACATTACCAATACCAAGAAAGAAAAAGAGGATTTTTTTTTTTCTTTTGAGAGAGAGGGGTTGGGAATGAGTGGGGAGGAGCAGAGGGAGAAGGAAAGAGAGAATCCTAAACAGGCTCCCTGCTCAGCGTTGAGCCCCACACGGGATTCGGTCTCACAGCCCTGAGATCATGACCTGAGTCAAAATTAAGAGTTGGATACTTAACCAACTGAGCCACCCAGGTGCCCAGAAAAAAAGAGGATTTTAATGTAAAAACTAGATGCAATAAAAAGAGAATGAGACTATGTTTTGAAAGAAGTAAGTCCATGATCTAATTAGAAAGTACCTTGAGTCTTGTCATTTTTCTTTTCAAAAATCTTTCGAAATCTTCCTGTTGCCCTGAGGATGAACAAAGGCCAGTGTGAGCTGCTGCTTGTGCACAGATTGAACTCATCTGCTGGTACTGGACCTGCTCTCCCTTCCCTAAGCTACAGCCACGCTGGCTACTGGCTTCCTTCAGCCCCTCATGCATACAGAGTTCTAACCAGTATCAGGATTTTCACAAATGCTGTCAACTAGGTGAGTCAAAGAATCTTTAATAGGGCTGCTTACTCTTGAGAGTCCTTGAAAGCATACTCTGCAATCTTGGTTTAACATGATATGATTTCTCGGGCTATGAAAAGGTCCAGAGCATAATCTCCAAATAGATTATTGCAGTGAACTCTATAATTTATTTTTTGTGAATTTAAAAAATAGTGATTAAAAGATAGTCCACAAATACATAAAATAGAAAAGAGAAAAAAGTGATCTAATTTCCAATCTTCCAAAAGAAAAGTATTGTTAACATTGTTGAGTAGAGTTTTATATTTTATTTACATGTAACGAAATTGTATGTAACTTTCCACATTATACTTTTTATGAGTTTATAATATTCCATTATATGGATTACATCATAAATAATCATTTCTTTTTGATGGAAAATTAACTTCTGATTCTTCTCTATTGTAAATAATGCTTTCATAAATATGTTTTTTTCGTAAAGCCTTTATTGATTTTAGGGTTATTTCCTTAGACCGTATTTCCTAGTTGTGTCACCATTAGGTCAAGGAGTATGCATGATTTCGGAGTGATGACTACATAATGCCAAAGTACTATGTAAAGCAAAATGCTACTGCTCACTTCATTAGAAGAGTATGACAGCGCCCACTCCTTTAAGCTCTTCCTGAGACTGGATTTTCTCAATTTTTAATCTATTTTCAAACTGGGTAACAGATACAATGTTTATTTTAAAGACAATTTCTATTTATTTTATTACAACTGCTTTCTATAGAGGTTCGTGGTTCAGTTGAGTTTTCCGTTTGTACATGTTTTACTCCTTTTCTTATTGCAAGAATATTGTCATTAGGATGATAACTTTTCAGACCACTTGAAATCATCAGCAGTAAAGTTACACGGCCCACATATATGGAACAGAAAACAATGTATAGAGGACTTTAAGAAGAAAAGCAGGTGTTAGTTTTCTTGAAAAGTACTTGAATTGACCTTCAAACCATTCATCACACAGTTTATAGAAACTAACCATTCCTCAATTTGTTGTTTTTTACTACTCCTTGCAAAGCACTATATTAGACATAGTTAAAAGCACAAAGTTCCTAAGGCATACCTGCTCTGTATTGGAGAGAGGTTGCTGAGAAAATTGTTAATTAGCAATTTATCAAGATACCCATGTCATTGTGTATTGTAAAATGCCCATGGGCCAAATGTAAATTATTCATAAATTACCATAGGAAAAGCAACTAGATCAGCAAGCTGAAGGTCATATCTACCGGATACACTGAAATGCTAATCAACCCATAATTATTAAAGATGAATATAGGTAGGAATAAGCATTTCTGAACAAAAACTACACATTATCATGTACATTAACTCACTTAATAAAACTTCCAAATTAAATTTATAAAATTGTTAAAAGTCGGTCTCGATTCCTCTTTAATAAATGTAAAATTTTTCTAGTGAAACCTGTACAATGTAGACACCCAGAGCACCATCATTGGCGTTAGGGGAAACCTCACAGAATTTATTTTCTGCTAAGAACAGAGCAAAGGCATTTTTTTCTGATTTTTAAATGCTAGCTTACACCTACTTGGCAAGCAACTCAAAGTGTCTGTACGACGGTACAGACAATCCGTCACTCTTGCTTAGTTCCGTTTCCAGTACGGGTTCATCTTAATGCTACATGATAGGAAATAATGTTTGTGTGCACCTCAGATTTTCTGCTATCGTAAACAATTTTATTATCAAGTTGGTCACGTCATTTCAAGTTACGAAATACCCCTTGAGCCCTACGTGTTTACAGCACTTTTAGCTGCTAGCTTTATCATGGTGAAGACAGCCCAGGTCCTGCTTTCAGTGACGTTGCAGTAATGGGTACGTTTCTGACGGAACTGGGATTTCGGTTGTTACTAACAGCTCACCACCACCAGAACTGTCCGCATAGCTCAGCTCCAGGGAGTTGACCAACGTACGAAAGACCCTCAAAGGGGTGCAAATCAAGATCTAACAAAAAATAGTATAATTTATTTGTTGACCATTTTTTATGTGGTATAGCTAATGAGGAAATTTTTATATATATCTCCTGGGGAATTCTTTATACATATGCAATTTTTTTTGCTTTATCCTTTATGACAATATATAAAAAAGCTAATGTTATGAGAATCACTTTACAGATGAGGAAACTAAGGCCGGGGGGGCGGGTTGATAATTTCACCAGGATCCCATAACTAGTGGCAAGTGTCACCGAGCCAGCTCTGACCCCACAGCCCGTGGTCCTCACCATGCTGTATGTAAAGTGTTCGAGAATGTGGTCTTCGGCCAAGCCATTGACTCCAGAGCCACTTTACTCTTACAACAAGATACCACATGTTTTGCATATTGCTGTCTATACAGAGAGTAAAGAAATAACCTGGCCTCCTCCAGGAGCCTCCTGACTCCATTTCTGATCTACAAAGCTGTAGGAATCTTTCTGCTGCTTTGCACTCTGATTACCATTTCCTTTCTGTTGCACAATCAACTTCGGTCTGGTGCCCTTTAGAGAACGAGGAAGAAGCTTTGTGCCAAAATTTCTAAATACTTTTAATCGAATGCGAATAAAATGATCAAACTCTGGGAAAATGAAATCCAAGGTAATAATGCCAACGTTAACAGTTCCACATATTGCAGATGCTCAATGTTCAAAGATTCCTATAACCTGTTGATGCAATCATACTTCTAAGGGAATGAGTCTGTGCTCCTATTTATCCAAGTTTTAATGAGCATTCACAATGTTAAAGCAATTTGCTTATTCCTCCTTAATTTATTTGTGTTCAATAGAGCTCATTCAGCCACCAGGAAATGTGCTCAGCCTTGTGATAGCTAAAACACAGAAGTTTGTGAACACTTTTGAGAAAATGAAGGTTGTTTGGAGAAAAAACAGAAGAGGAAGAAATCATGGGCTTTGAGGATATTACAAAGTAAGCAAGTCTGGTAACCAAGAAACACAGACAGAAAGGGGGCGTTGAAAGAAACCAGCCTTTCCAGAGAAACACTTGGCCCGGGAGCGTCAGGAGGGTCAGATGGGGAGAACACATCACTTCCGAGGCCTCTTGTGGTGTACAAAAGTCCTCTGGTCCGGGAGCGCTGACCCATGCCTTCACAACTGTTGTAAATAGACCGGCTGTGCGGACACTTCGCAGGCACGTCAGCAAAGCCTTCTGTGCAATTGGTCGTCTTCAGGTGCGAGACGCCGAGTGAGGCACGGCTTCCTGGGAAGGCTTGGGCAGGCCCGGAACCCACTGCCTGTTCCCTCCACGTTTACTGACCAAGGAGAGTTACAGAGGTGAAAAGCGGGAGATTATGTTTTTAATGCTTTATAAAAATGTACCAGTTATTCTTTTTCAAAGTGTTATAAACTCTATTTTTTTAACTTTTACAGATATGTAAGCAATTTTTCTAAACTGCTGCTCCTTGTGTTCTTGACTGTCGACGGAAAACCGTTGTGTCTCACCCGCAGACCACGGAGGGACGGATTCATGCAATCGGTGTGCCTTTGATAGACCAATCTTGTGCTTTGGGGTGAAGATTTTGGTAATTTTTCAATTATTTAAAAAAGTTTGATGTTTCAGGAAGTTCTAGAATTCATTTGTATTGAAACCCAAAAATGGGCCTATGATGGAGATGATTTGCTGGTATCTTTGGTGGTGATGGGCCGTTGAGGGTTTCAAATGAGATCGTGACAAATGCTTTGGAAACTGGAATGCACGGCACAGCGTGAAGGCGTAATTTTGATTTGGCGTTAAAAAAAAACAACAGCAACAGCACATATTTGTGTTTTTGTCTTGTCGGAAGAAATGCACAGCTGTCCTGGGTTGTGTTGAAAACGAAGAGTGAAGAAACACCCAAATGAGGACAAATATGAAGCCAAGCTTAATATTCTTTCAACAGCAAGTGTGTGTCATGCTTCCTCTTGCTTCAAGGCTTTGCCGCGTGGAGTTTCCTTTCCTCTGCTTGGACACCCCGACCCGAAACCTCTTTACTTGGTTAACCCCTTTAGTCTCAGCTTAGGCACGACTTGGGAAGATGAGTCGATGAGATTCTTGCAGAGCTCGAAGGGGAAGCTCTGCTTCATGTCTGGTTTGTCACGTGTTCAGCATAAATGAGCCGTGTGTGAAACTCTTCACCAAATAAACTAACTCAAATGAAGGAGTAGTTCAAGACAGGAATCACCATGAAAATGCCATCCTTGCCTCCTTGCTCACATTCCCTTTACCAGCCTGAAATTTAGAAAACTGTGGTAGAGGGCTTGGTCATCTCCAGTGCTTCGGAGGGGGCTCGAGCCAACGTTATGTGGATACCAGGGTGAAGCGTCAACTGACATCTGGAAGGCGCGAGCGCAACAGGAAGAGTGTAGCCTGTTGTCAGGAGGTTATTCACTAGACAGCTGGGGGCAAACGAAGAGAAGAGAATGATCGCTTTCATCTATGCTTCATCTCAGTAGGGACAGAGGTCTGCGTCTTGTTCAGGTGATTCATTGATCCGTCCTGTCCATCTGCCTCTCTGGGTCATAGATTCACAGCGTTATATGTTTGTCAGGTCTGCTGAGCTCCTAGCAGGAGCCTCTTTTATGGGGGAAAGGCGAATTTATAGACAAAAGGACAAATAGCATGCCTCGAGATAGCATCTTACAGCCCTAGTAATCTTCCTAGAAAATTCAAATCTACAAAGACCTTTTCACGATGTGCCAACAACACAGAACAGATGATATGATATCTAGATGATTGAAGGGCTCACAGAATAAAACCGTGGCACCTACAATCCAGTAAAAGTGTTTGGATATGTTGTTGCCCTTATTAGCTTTTGTTTTAGGAGAGATTTGACCAATGTTTGTGGAAAAAAGAAGTTGTCGGTAAATGAATGCATTTGGTAGGTTGGTTCTCTCCCTAAACATGGCCAGTGTCTCTATAAGTGATTTAATGGTCCATAAAAGACCTTTTTTAAAATAATTTTAAGAAATGTAATTTATTTAAACTATGATATTTATCATAAAATCTTGAATAAAGAAACAATAGAGAAGGCAAAATATCGTGATTGTAGATACTTATACCAAATAGTTCAGAAAAGTTCACTTAGTAAAATCTATCGACCTCCCGATAGTAGGTTCCAGTTGGACATTCCTCCTCGGTTGGTGGGCAGTTAGAAAGGAGTTTGGGGTAAGGACTGTGAGGATGAGGACATGCCCGTGGCTATTTAGTCATGAGTGAGCATCTTCAGCTGGCAAAATATTAATGTGTTATGACATTTGAAACAATTGCCAGAATTTATGAAATTATAACATTAGAAGTTGGTTAAGGACTCTTACTGTCAACAGGTAGGAAGAAATCGTGGTCTAGACCATGGTATTTGTCCCTTAAATCCTGCAACTAAGGGAGTCTTTGTAACAGGGTCAAATTAACACATGGTACACCTGTGTTAACAGAATTCAACTAGAGTCCTGAGAACCACCCTTTTTGAAGAATAGCAGTATTGACCTTAGCAAATAATCCTCACAATAACCATTTTGTGTATGGGCTTTGAAGTCACAAGAGCAGGGCTTCGATACTGGCCCCACTCCTCAGTAATTGAGTGACTCTGGGCATCAATTAACCTCTCTGTGTCTCTGTGACTTCACCTGTACTGTGGGGATAATCATCGTATCGACCTCATCTATATGTGCAGGGATAATAACAGTATCTACCTCAGAGGTGTTTGGAGACTTAAGGTAATAAATGTAAAGCATTTACAACAGTATATACTTAGCAAGGTCTCAATAGTAGCAGCTATTAATATCTTTTCAATATCCTAAAGTTATAAATGAGAAAGCTGAAGCTCAGAGAGCCTCTGTGCGTACTGCAAACGGTGTCTGCAGACAGCGACAGAGCAGGGACTCGGGCCCAGGCCTGATTACAGAGCGCGTGTTCCGTCCCACATCGTCATATTCCGGGGCTGAATAGAGGCCAAATAAAAGAGTAAAGACAAGCCGGGCATCAGTTTGGTTAGGTCAGGGGGAGAGGGAAAGGGAGGCCGACTGTGGGAAGGTGAGTTTAAGACTCAGCAGTAAGATGATTCGAGCTGGTGACTTGGTCCAGGGTAGGACTGTGGGCATGACTTCAGAAAACGAAATAAAGTGGTTGTAGTTTGAAGCTATCCAAAACTTTATCCTACCGGGAGTATGCGATATTTGTAAACAAATCTCTTCGTGTTCCGTGTCTTAGTTCTGCAACTTGTATCATAAAAAGAACAGACCAAATCATCTTTTATTTCCCTTTCACATGGAAGTCTTTGACTCAGTGACGCAATCAGCGTTCGTTTTCGTCTGACCTCAACTTCCATCTTTCACATTATAAATGACCGTTTAAGTGAACCGTATCTTATCATGAATAAATATTCGTTGAGTCCTTCCTAAGCATATGAAGCATGACAACTGTTGTAGGAGTTAAAGAGAGACAGCCAGTGTTGATCCTGTTCTCACGGAATCCCTCCCTCTGCCCTCGTCCCGCGGCAAGAGCAGCGCATGCACGCTGTAAGCAGAAAGCAGGTGTTTCTCTTTCAAACATGAAAGTACAATGCTACTGACATTCAAACCTTGGAAGGTGTGAGCAGGGCCTAGAATTTGAACGTGCAGAATAGAGGAGAACAGAGATGCTTGGATTAAGTTTAGAGAACATGAAATACTTACATGAACCAAAACAGCCTTTGCTGGAGTATAGTGAGTGTGAATGAAGAAACAGAGGTGAGGGACAACTTCTTTCTTACTTTGTATGTATGTATTAGAGAGAGAGAGAGCATTTATTTATTTTTTAGAGAGAGAGAGAGAGAGAGAGAGCATGACCGAGCAGGAAAGACAGCGGGAGAGAGAGAGAATATTAGGCAGGCTCCAGGCCCAGTGCAGAGCCTGACTCCGGGCTCGATCTCAGGACCCAAGATCAGGACCTGAGTTGGAACCAAGAGTCAGAGGCTTCCTGGATGAGCCACCCAGGTACCCTGCAGTACAACTTCTTAATAGGTACAAGTGCCATAACCAGGAGCTGTGGGGTCAGGGTAAGTGTTTGTCAGCAGCCCGGGGCCAGTAAGGAACCACTTAAAATTTTAAGCAGAAGATGACTAGATTAGAGCCATAGTATTTTGGAAGGACTCTGACAGCAGATGGTTTGGCAGGGAAAGGAAACTGAAAGAAGGTCAGCCGGTAAGGAATTGCCCTGTTAATCTACATCATGAAACGAACGGACAAATATCTGTCTTTGACTGGAGATCTGGGTTAGCCGGTTGGTAGCCCATTAATATGCTTTTTGAATGGATAAATAATGGTTTAAGGTTAGAAAAAAAATGCGAAAATGCTCTGCTGACCCATAATAAAATCCAGTAGACTAGAGCTGACGAGGATTAAGGTAATCCTGACAAACATAGAATAGCATTATAGAAAGCAGATTAAAGAACAGGGGGTTTTGTGCACACGACCAAAAATACAATCTAATACATTAAAATGTCCATGTTATTTGCAGAATGGCTCTGTTCGATATTTTATTTTCACTCATTTCCATATATGCAATCAAAACTCCAATATATTTCACATCCAAGCGTGTGCTATGAGATAGGGTAGTCTGGTCAAACAATGTTGTAATTATTCAGCCTCAAAAAATTTAAACAGATCTTTCAAAGAAAGAGTTTCCTCCACAATCTGGTAGTCACTCAGTTGGTGAGTCCCTTTGCAACATTTTCGCCCCTTCAGGTCAGTTTTGGGAACGTGCGTGGAGGGCCTGAATGAAATAAAACTGGGTGAGGTGAGTCACTTAAATGTTAATCGCCACAAGTCTTCATTGATGGCTAGACAGAAGCCTAGAAAATACGATGACTATTGGACGGGTCCTCTCCTTAAACAGTTTTCTGATATTACTACTATGTGTAAAAGATATTATTTTCTATTGATCCTGGACGCTTGGCAAATATAACTTACAAGCTTACTCTAGAGCTTACAAAATTATCAGCTTTTATGTAGTTGACTGCTATTGCAATTTTTTTTTGTCTGCCTAGGTGTCTTAGTAATTTTCTTATCTTTTCTTATACGACCAACTGTCTTGGAAAGACGGGAAGCCATGTACCCCAGCCTCCCCCCTTAGTACCAAAGAGACATAGCCTTTCTTAGAGAAGTGCTTCTCCCGTCCCATTTTTACCTGCCTTTTTCCTTTTTATTCTGAGTCACAGCCTTTATGCAAAAGAAAGGGAAGGTTAAGTAGGTGATTGCTATGGACTGTCTTGGACAGTGAGTGTCTGGAAATAAATGCCAGTGTTGTACAGCTGCTCACAGAGCTTCTCCATGGCCATTTAAATGCATGTGGAGACCCAGAAGGACTCCAGTGAAAGAGGTAGGCTGTGTTCTCTTACCTGATTTAACTTAGTATTCTGCTAACTGGTTATCTGAAAAAGTTAGTAAATGGGGGTCATAAAACAGGATACTTATATGGCTGAGTACTTTATCCATCTATCCATGTAATTGGTAATTTTTGATAGGAGGCTAGACTCATTTTTAAATACAGGTTTACAGATCGGGGATGTGACTGTATGTATGTATTTATTTTCTCGATCACGTTCATAATGCATCCTTGCCGTCGCAGAATTATGGCTTCTTGACAATGAGTTAGAACTTCATGAAAACCAGACAATACAGGTGCAGTAGCCTCTGGGACTTTCTCTTCCGCATCCGTCTGTTTCGGTGGTCTCGCTCACGCACAAACAGCAGCATATGTAACAGTCCATGTTGATAAGCCTTCAAGCAAAGTTGTATTAATTTAAAAAGAAATGACAGCTCTTCTTTTCTGCACTCGTATTTCCTCACTTTATTAAGCAGCTAATTAAAATGTATCATTATAACGAAAGCAAGCCTGCCCTAAACAGGTTTGGGAAAAAACACCAGCAGCCCTTGCTACACATAGGGCTCATCTCCTGGGGGCAGAATTGCCCGGGCCAGTGGCCTAGCTCGGGCCCCCCGCTCAGCCTCAGGGTGCTGCGGCAGAGGGTCGAGCCTAAGAAATGGAGACCACCAGTTAACGCTTGACTTAGTTAAGGGGGGATTGATTAAACACGCTTATTCCTCCCTGCTTTGTCAGGACCTGGGCTCTCACCGAATCTCTAAAGCCGTTGCTTATGTCGGGCGCGTGTAATACAGCCGAGATAGCTGGATCCCGTATAATTCCCCCAAATCCAGTTTCTTTTGCCGTTAAAGAGTAGGTACTTTTCATAGCAGACTAAGCTGGGGCCCCGAACTACCAATCATTATCAAGCATTCAACCGTGAGCGGGTACTGTGCTCAGTATTTTTAATCAATTATTTTATTGAATCTTTTTATCAACCCTGCGAGTGTGAAACCTGTGTTATCAGCATGAGCGATGAGAAAACAGAGGCTCAAAAGGGAAACGGGATCTCTCAGAACTCTCATAAGTAACAGGCTCAGGCTGCAGATTAAAATTCATATCCCTCTGGGCATAAAGCTGAAGCATTTAGCCATTACGCTGTCTTTTACTATTGTCTCATTTCTTTATTCATTAAAAAAAATACATGCTGGGGCTCCATTGACTGGATTATGAAGGTTTCTCGACCTCGATTGCTTTGTTATTAGTCTTTCCCAAAGGGGCGCCTGGGAGGCTCAGTCCACTGAGTGTCTGACTCTTGGTTTCGGCTCAGGTCGTGATCTCAGGATCATGAGATGGGGCCCCTCGAGCCCGTGTGGAGCTCCGCGTTGAGCACAGTCTGCTTGAAATTCCCTCTCCCTCTGCCCTCCCCCCCGCTTGTGCACGCACACTCTCTCTCTTAAATAAACAAATCTTTGAAAAAAGATATTAATCTTTAATGTCTCTGTCTAGTGTTAATGCTAATTTCAAGTGATCTAAACTCATTCAAACTATTTATGACAATATTTTCATCATTCTTATTTTCTAAGGTTTGGACAGTCCTTTAATCTCCATTCTTCGTCCCGTCTTCCCTTTGCTTTTTCCTAAACACAGTGCATATTATGGTTTTCATTCATGTCATAACTGGGCCCTCCGGCTTCCACCTTAGCCCCCAGCAGTCTGTGCACAGCTCGGTAGCCAGGGTGATTCTACTAAAATGTGAGTCAGACCACATCAGTTCTCTCCTCTGACCTTCCAGCAGCTTCCTGACTTACCAAGCATGCAAACCAAAATCTCCAAAGACATTCGGGGCCTTAACGGATTTGCTTCTCCATCTTCTCACCTTTCAGACTTCACCTCCTTCCGTTCCTCCCTCCCTCTGTTCTAGCCACCAGTCTCCTTGCTTATTATGAACCACCAGACGTGCTCCTGCCTCAGGGCTTCTGCATTTGTTGGTCCCTTTCCTGGAACCCAGTTCTCTCAGATGTCTACTCCCCCGCTACACTAACGTTTTTTTTCCAACTGTTACATTTCATTGAGACCTTTTGTTGCCCATCCCACTTAATATTATACATCGCAGCATTTCCTGTTCCCCTTTCTCCCTTACTATCCTTTTCTCCATAATACTCATCACCTTCTAGGAGTATATATATTTGACTCATTTTTGTTGTGTTGCGATGCCTGGTATCCATCTGGGTAAAATGTCTGTTTTGTTCGACTGCTGGGTCCTCAGAGCCTAGATCAGTGCTCAGCACAGAATAATACTCTACATTGTGTTGGATGAATGACTGAAGAATGAATGACTATTTCAATAAAAATATCTTATAAGTCATAATGGATGTGGGTAGGAATGTGAAAATGTTTAAAAGCATTAGTGAAACAGTAGGCAGTTTGAAGATCAGCTATTTAGACTTAACATTTAAGAGAGGAAGAAGAATAAATTCGTGATACAATAGATTTTTATTTTGACAATGCAAAATTGTTATTTAATCATAGGAAAGATTTTAAAATGCTGACATTTCATCACCTCATGGTAGCATGAAGGAAAATGGGACTGTATATGTAGATAGATAAATGCCATACATACATTTTACACACACACATTTCTGTATTAGAATCTGAGGAAGTATGTTCTCAGGTTTTATTCAGCACAAAACACCGCAGGGCTCTGTCTTGTAGCATTTTATAATCTGCCGAGCCAACTTCATCCAAGTCTGGTACAATTAAGGGACAAAGAACAGTTACAAATGGACTGTACCAAGTAGTTCTTTAACTTAAAAGCTTGACTAGCAGGGAATTACATCAACCTGTCCTTAGGTCTTGAGAGGCTTAACAGTTCAGGCTGATTAAATTACACAGCGGAAAGAAGCATTTCAAATCATGCTTGCTGTATGAGTTTCCATGAGAAATTCAGAGACCAACAATAAATAACCAAAGTCTTAACTTGGTGCAGAACGATGTCACACGCCTGCTAGGTGAGCGGACATGGAAACATTGCCCCGTTGTGCTATTTAGAAGAAATATTCTGCCTTTCTGCTCTATGTTTTTGCCATAATAACTCCTACGCATTTGGCGGGACAGATACGTCAAGTGTAATTTTAGGATCGATATTAAAGGAGGCATGTTTACTCACAGAACAGCCCAGCTGTATCTGCATCTGTCATAGCCATACAAGGGCTCGAACTAGAAAGCCTGGGTGTTTCTTCCCAATTCTATCGTGCTATGATGGTAACATCTCAAAATTCACTATTCATCTCATCCCGCAAGGCTTTCTGAGCCAAACTGCGCCCTCCAGCTCGAGCCGCACGATAGCCTGGCCATCATCTTCCACCACCCTAGTTGTTCTGTAACATCTTCAGAAGAAGACTGAACTAACAAATAGCATCAGCTCTGCCGCTCTGCTCCTTCACTAGTTGCATGCTGGCCTGGCCAGAGAACTCCTTGAAACTCATTTCTCGAGGCTGACATAGGAACAAAACAAAGCTGGAGGATCCATTTCTAGCAGGTCTAACACACAAGAAAACTGCATTCAGTTGAAAATCCCACTTCTTTCATGTTTAATTCTGAGCTGCTTCTGGATAGGAAGAGAAAATACAAATGTCCATTTAATTCAGTATAAGAAAGTCCAGCACACTCAAGTTTCGTTACTGGCAACATGGAATCGGACTATTTTGAACTGAGCATATTTCAATTAGTTTGTGTCACCTTAAAGCTTTATGAGCAATTATTGGAGAGAAAAAAATCTTGAGAGTGGGTCGACAAATTGAGTGTTTTTTTTTTCTTTTTTTTGAGAGAGAGAGATTTACAAATTTTTTAAAATGCGGTCTACTCGTCATTGGCAGTTTCTATTCCCGGAGTTAGCCCTGTGTGGGGCAGCCCTAGGAGGCTTTGGAGGGAAATCAGGTGGCATGTTGTCCTCATCCTCTCCTTTTTGACCAGGAAGATCTTGCTCAGCCATGCTGAGCCAGTTATTTCTCTGGTAGCATTTCCTACACCTGCATCTAACTCCTTGCTAAATATATACATAAAGGACAAAGAATTTCAAGCAACCCTTAACTCAAGTTATCTTTCATAAATCACAATTACAGAGACTTGAGTTGGCGTGGGAGATTAATGTTTTGGTTTCTAAGATCTCTTGCCTACCAGCATCATGCAAAGGCATAGAGCTTTCAAGTCTAGATCTTAGATGCTCCTGGACATTCTCCAGCTGTCATGCAGACCTCCTCTCTTTTCCGCCTCAGCATTACCTCTTCCTCCTCAGCTCTTTCTTCTCTGAAATTCCAGTCTTCCCCCACGTGCAGGATGCTCGATCGCATTTCTCAACATCTGTGGAGTTACCACTCCATCTTCATATTTTTGAAAATTGTTGCCTCTTCTGTCATTTATGGTAAGTCAAAACTATTCTACCTTCTCATTCTGCCTGGAAATGGTGTCATTTCTGAGTGTGGAAGGGACAAGAATGAACATGCTAGTATTCCTCTAATCTCAACTTGGAATTCATTCAAATTTCCTGTTATTTCCATTCATTACGTCCTACAAGATACAGCTAGAGATTTACCTGGTCTAAAAAGCATTCTTACGGACACTGTGGCCTCTGAGAAACAAACTGAGGGCTTCAGAGGGGAGGCGGGTGGGGGAATGGGATAGACCGGTGATGGGTAGTAAGGAGGGCACGTATTGCATGGTGCACTGGGTGTTATACGCAACTAATGGATCATCAAACTTTACATCGGAAACCAGGGATGTACTGTATGGTGACTAACATAATGTAATAAAAAAGACATTAAAATTTTTTTTTAAAAGCATTCTTAGGAGCCCCTGGGTGGTGCAGTTGTTAAAGTGTTGGACTCTTGGTTTCAGAACGGGTCATGATCTCAGGGTGTGAGACTGAGCCCGTCTTGGGCTCCACGCTCAGTACGGAGTCTGCTTGAGACTCTTTTTCCCTCTGCCCCCTCAAATAAATAAAAATTAATCTTTTTAAAAAGATTTATATTGATTTATTTGAGAGAGAGAGAGAGAGCGTGAGAGAGAGCATGAGCAGGGGGAACAGCAGAGGCAGAAGGAGTAGCAGGCTCCCCACTGAGCAGGGAGCCCCCTGGGACTCCATCCCAGGACCCTGGACATCAGGAGCTGAGCCAAAGGCAGATGCTTAACTTCTGAGCCACCCAGGGGCCCAATAAAAACAAATCTTTAAAAACAATAATAAATAAAAAATATAAAGCATTCTTTACTGATCCACCTGAAATTACTTTCCATTCCTTTAGCACTTCTTTGCACTACTTAAATATGTGCTCATATTTTAAAGATTTTTACATACAAATATTCTAGTCCCCTGTCCCTAAGGTTAAATCAAGGAAAGAGGCTTAGTTCTAGTTCTCGTTTAGAAATTCACATTTAGAATCAAGGAGCATTAGACCCACGATTCACCTTGGAGATCATCCAGTCCAATGGCCTCATTGTAAGGATAAGTAAACGGAACCACTTTACGGCCGCCCATTAACACATAACACACCGCGCGCGGTAAATACGCAACAAGCGCTTGTTGCACAAATGGAATTGAGCTGCTCCTTTAACTGTTCTCATTACCTTCACATGGTTGGCAGCATTTATCAAGTGCCCACTTGTCTGTGAAACAGTGGAACTGATCGCAGTATGAGACGTGGAAGCAGTCAGCTGCGTTGAGGTGTGCACATGCCAGAAGGGCTGGGGTCGGCGTGACCTGCCCCTAATGAGGTGATGACTAACGACTGCGTTTCTAGGGGGAGCACACGTTGCAAGGAGTCTGCCAGTCCTCTGCAAATTCGTAAAAACTGGTGTAATTGAAAGAGTGAGATTTAGGAAGTTTAATGGCAGTCCTGAGGCATCCAGGAAGAAGGAGCACCCCTTCACTTCCTTGTAGGTTATGCTAGTAACTGGTTGGGCATCAGTCCTCTTGAGAGAGTGTGTTCCAAACGATATTTACATTTCTCATTAGTTCTACTCTCTCCCATCCCAGGATGCTTCGAGGACAGTCTAGTCGTTGAATCTTTAATGCGCATTCGTGGTTGGAGAGAAACAGTCTTTATTGAAAGTCATATGCTTCGTGTTGGAAATGTTTAATTTGAATATCTAAGTTAAAAATGCAGTTAATTGCTCTCTGGCTTAAGAGAGAATATGCTTTAAGCCATGCTCAGGAGATGAGAATGATTGCCCAAATCTATTTAATCAGTTTCTTTCTTGGGAGAGATAAAACTTTAAAGCTCAAAGAAGGGAAGAAGTGCAGACTCGAAGGAGGAAGCCACTTCAGACCAAGGGCAGAGAGTACGTGTAGTTAAGTTGGGAAACAGATGACTGAGTAAATACCAGTATCTCGGAAATGAGAAAGGCAGAGTATTTGGAATGCAAAGTCAATGCTATATACTACAGAAACACATAATTTTTTTGAAGTGTAAAACACATTTATGAAAATATTCAGACACTACGTAAAGATGTTTGGAGTAAGTAAAGGTCTCATTTCCCACATTTCATTTGAACCCTATGGAAAAAAACATTTGTTATCAGTGTCTATTGATTCCCTCTCAAAAATTCCCAAACACACCTCCTCCTCTACTTCTGTTATCTACCTACCAATCTACCTGTCTTTTAATTTATCTATAGTTATAGTTAGTTATCAACCTGTTTATCTTTATATTTTTCTATGGCTACATGGACTTTAAGGATAATGTATGAAATTATTACACACTCCGTTCTACAACTTGCCCTTATATCTTAAAAGTTAGCAACATATCTTTTTTTTTTTTTTTAAGATTTTATTTATTTATTTGACAGAGATAGAGACAGCCAGCGAGAGAGGGAACACAAGCAGGGGGAGTGGGAGAGGAAGAAACAGGCTCATAGCGGAGGAGCCTGATGTGGGGCTCGATCCCATAACGCCGGGATCACGCCCTGAGCCGAAGGCAGACGCTTTAACCGCTGTGCCACCCAGGCGCCCCAAAAGTTAGCAACATATCTTGACATCTTTTCAAATCAGCAACCGTATCCTACCTCCTATTTTCCCCGTTGCAAAATATCCCACGATATGAGCATATAATTTTTAAACTGAATCACTTCCTTATTGATAGACATTTAGATTACTTCGAGGTTTGTTGCATTTAACTTCCCTGGGCATATATCTCTGTGACAGACTCAGAGCATTTTAAAGTCTGCTAAAGAGGAGAAGTGAGCAAAGTTTTCAAGAAGGGTAAATAGAGGAGAAATGAGTAAACATGCTTTGAACCAGATGGAATATTGAATGCAATCAGAGCCGGAACCACACTGCATAGTAATACATACATATGATACTCCTCACCATGTTCAAATTATTTTTAGTTAAAGCTAAGAAAGTTAGTGAAATTTTCCATATTTAAAAATCCACTTAACACTGATTACATAATCCAAATTATCATTCTGGATATTACCAGTTTTTATGTTTAAGTTTGAATGGAAGACATTTATATAGACTAGAAGTAGCATTTTTTTTTTCTTGGCAACTTTTTTCTTTTTTTAAATCAGCATCAACAGTGCGTCTTTCCAGGAACTGAGCTTTGTACTAACTCATTCTCTACTTCAATGTGGGAAATGAGACCTTTACTTAATAGTTCCCAAACTATCAATGATTCTTTTCCTCAAACTTTATAATTGCTTCAGACTTTAGAACAGGAAAATAGTTCCGGGTAGGAAAAGCTAATTTATGATACCTTCAAAATCTATCCAGAATCCACTTCAAATCTGTAAAAAAAGAAAAAAGAAAAAGAAAGAAAAAAGAAAGAAAAAGAAAGAAAGAAGAAAGAAAGAAAGAAAGAAAGAAAGAAGGAAGAAAGTAAAAGCGTCCCTTCCAAATCTATAAGCCAGGATAAAGCCATAAAATGAATAATCTCTCTCACCAGAATGACATAAAAAATGGTTAAATTGTAATATCTGTAGAAAAAAAGGGTCGTATGACAAATGTTGAACAATGAATTTCAACTGTTTTAGTTATGTGCAAAATGAGGAGGGTTAAAATGGAAAGCTAGATTTTCTTTCTTTTTTTTTTTTTTTAGATCTTCGAAGGAATCCTTAAATGTATCTTTCATCTTGGGCTGTGGCCCCTGCAGTGGGCACGTGGTACCGGGCTGAGTGCCCCTCCCTCTGTGGTTATGCGGGTGTGCTAGCTGTACCTTTGTGCCCTGCCAGATGAGGAAGGGGTTTGAACAGAGGAAAGGAACTGAAAAGATGAGAACGAGGTCATTCAGACAGGAAATCGTTCACACAAAGCCAGACAAGAGCTTTTCAAGCGCTCGAAAGAGGGCTAAGGATTGCGAACAGCAATTGTTTCATTGTTGAGAATGGCGGATGCCATCAGTACGTCCCAACTCCATCTGCACCCAGCAGTTGACAGTGAGGGTGAACAATTTCCTTTCTTCAGTGAGGCGGGTGCTCTTGCGTGGCCTCAAAGGACGGCAGACGTAGTTCTAGGGAAGTTGATGAAATATTTAGCAATTTCTGTTACTGTTGGAATGTTAATTTCAGTTGCCAAAGAAAACGTTTTTGGCAACCGGTGTCAGAAAATGAACTGTAGGTGGGCACCCAGTTCTTAGAAAGCTATTTTGGTCTAGAGTTATGATTTCCCTTGATTCTGGAGCACAGATGGGGAGTGAATTGAAGGGAACCGAAAGGAAAAAATGGCAAGGGAATGGAGAGGCTTGGAGGAAAGTGACCCCAGAACATCTATAATCCACTGATCAATCAACAGAAATGTTAGTAGCTCTTCATGAGTAAAGACTGCTAACTTGTGAGCAGACAGGTATTCCCCACCTCAGCGTATACAAGCCCATTTCATTGAATTAAAAAGAATTCATTTGTTTAAATACCCATTCTTCTCAAGGATAGTGCCAGATCACTAATGTAATGCAATCTTTGATTTTTAAAGTCGTCTTCCATCTCCTTTTGGTAAAGCCATATACTTTTAAGTTTAGATTGTTTCAAACAAGGAAGGTGACAGAAATGGTATCGCAAGGAGGAATAATTCCTGCGTATCTGGTCATGTCTTCCGTCAGCACTGCAGCTAAATATGTCATGTAACTTGTGCTTAACACTCATTATTTGACCATTTAGATCCTAGTTATTACGGATCTTTAAGCCATTTGTGTAAGTAAATACAACATATATGTTGCAGTCATATTAAAGCAGATTCGAACTAGAAGAATGAAAATCATTAGAAATTACAGAGAATCTTTTAAACTCTGAAGACAGGGGAAATCAAACTTTAAAGATGTAATAGAAACATATTTCCTCAGTATCTACAATTCTAAATGTGAATAAAGGAAGAACATATTAACATACAGGGTAAAAATGGAATAAAATATTTACTTCCAGGATCGATACTCATGAGTTATTCTTTTTTCCTTTTCTATTTCTCAATACCATCATTTTCAAGAAGCATAGCCAAGGCCTGGTATTTTACAAGTGTTGAGAAAGCATATTTTTTTATTACTTGAATAATAAGGAGTTTTTTGAATGATTACATTTTGTTGAAGAGAGTAGAAAAGTAATGCATTGACTTCACAATATCCTGTTTCAAAACTTTCCCATGCCATATTTCTCTTTTATTCACGTACCTTTTAAAATTAACTTTTCATTTTGAGCAAAGAATGGTGTGTCCTTCAGCCTAACCCCTGCTATTGTTACGTGTGATTATACTTGGTGCTTTCCATATGTAATCACATTTTAAAATTAGATTTAATGCCTTAAACTTGGTCAAAGTGTTCATAGAGAAACAGCAGGTAATTTGACTTTAAAGCCATGCTGCTTATTTTTTTTTTCTTTTCTTTCCTTTTCTTTTTTTTTATACCTTCTGGCCTATTTCTAAATAAGTTTATTGTTCTCAGACACTTCTGGTAACAAGATTGAAGTGGGTCGCACCATTTCTAGCCACACTTGGCTCCTCTGAGAAGTTAAAATATTGAAACTGGGAAAGGTACCATAAACATGTTTAATTTTTACCCCCATTTTCTTACTAGATAGGAAGCAGTCAGTCAACAACATTTATTGGCTTCTCACGAGGTGCTGTGTGCAGTGGAGCAGATTATATGCAGAAGTGTTGAAAAACTGGGCAATGTATCCATCTGGTCTAGACAAGAGTCCCTGGTTTACTAATAAAGGAAAGAGTCCTTTTGCTGTCAGTGCAAATCCAGATGAGATAACAGAGAGGTGAGAAGCTGACCCAGAATCAATAGCTAATAACAAAATTTCAGCGGATAATCCCAACACTCAATGTTAATAAGGTTGAATAGTAAAAAGTAAAAGTAAAAAAATAGAAAAATAAAATTTGCTCTCTGTATCTGAAAATCCGAGTCAAGGAAGAAATAAAGATGTAGCAACTATGTGAATTCATGCAAATTCTTGCTGAGGATTTTGTCTGTTTATTTTTCTTTTGCTTTCAAAATTAGACCTTAAATAAAATGTTAACTTCCCCCTAACCGGATACCTGCTGTGTGGTCTGTCTCACTATGGTATCAATATAAAGAAAATGTTCTACTCATTAGCTCCAGCGAAGGGGCAGAACAAGACTGTGAGGCTGTGTCATCTCCACACCCAAATGTTGCTATTGTTCGAGTCATCACACTGGCTTGAGAAAAAAAGAGGATGTTTATTTTCTTATGTGCCTTCAAATGCAAATTTCCAACTTTCCACAGTTGTATTTGATTCAGTTTATTTTATTTAGTTAAAAACCAATAAATAAAAATCAAGCAACGCAATATGTCTTGATTTAAAAAGCACAGTTAAAAACATATGCTATAATAAACCATACCAGAAAATGCACAAAGTAGTCATACTTTACAAATATTCTACGTATCCTTTGTAAGGGGCTTATTGGCTTCTTTGACTAAATAAATCACATCATTGCAACATTAGACAGCAAATATCATAATCCATTATCTTCCATCTTTCCAGTCTGCGGCCACTTCCAAATTTTTCACCACATTAGCATTCCAGATGTTATTAGTACTAGGTGATTAAAACAACAGCACGGCAAATGGGGCCCAGATAGTGGTGTCAATTCCAAAATTGCTCTAGTATGTTTTCAGATTAATATATAAACAGTAGCATTACTAATCACCTTCTTAAGGAAGGAGTGGTATCCTCATAGGCATAGTGTCTACCTAAGCCCAAGATACCACTTTCTTTCTCTGAAGTAGAATCACATGCAATGTATTCGCTAAAACCCCTGGAAAAAACACCGAAGCACAAAAAATACACATAATTTCAAGTTCTATTGTGTTTGTTTTTTAGGTTTGCCTTTATTTGCTTAAAACATAATATATAAATACTTCAATCTTTGAGGAATCAGTCTCTAGATTCTGTTTTTATTGACTTCTTATTCTTGAATTTGTACCATGGTATCTGTGAAAGGAGCAGATCATAATTTAAATGTATCTTCCTTGGGGTGCCTGGGTGGCTCAGTCAGTTAAATGTCTGACTTGATTTTAGCTCAGGTCATGATTTCAGGGTCCTGGGATCGAGCCCCAGGTCAGGCTCCATGCCCAGCAGGGAGTCTGCTTGAGGATTCTCTCCCTCCGACCCTCTCCAAGCTCTCTCTCTCTCCCTCTCTTGCCCTTTCTCCCATTCTCTTTCTAATAAATACAAAATACATCCTTAAAAAAATCTCTTTCTTAATTTAATATCTGACTTGAAGATTTCTATTTCCAGGGTCATGTTATACTATTCATCTCACTTGTCCTCTCTCTGTCTCTGTTCTTAGTTTTCTCTTTTTATGAATATGTATTGAAAGGAGATTTCCTTTTCTCTGTTTGGAGATGAGCAAGAATTAAAATTGAAAGTTACGATGAGATTCTGCTTTATTTATTTACCCGTTTTATCAACAAATGAGAGAAGACCCTAAAGTAGATCTATACTTCTTTTTTCTCCTAAATATGATGAACAAAGCCATTTTGATTTATTATTTTCCTTCAAAGGACAGGTGACATTTCCTGCAATGTTGACTTTAGTCCATAATCCCCTTTTGGGCAAGCCAAAGAGAATTACAATTGGAAAGATTTTCACAGTCAGACGCTCCACCAGAATGAAATGCTGTAGAGTCCGTCACTTCAGCCAAACCAGCAAAATCCTTCCATTGCCAATTTTTCTTTTATATTTTGAAGTTGGCCTCTCAGCACAGATATGATTCACACCATTTAAAAATAAATCTGGTGTCCGCAAAGCAGAAAATTTAGGCTGTGTTGTCATAGTATCGGTATTTCCATTCTTAGGCCTTGAGACAGCCTAGACTTCTACAAAGAGCCGCGGTTTCTAATTCTATGTGAAAGGTAGAGAGTAATTTTATTAATGATGTACATATGATTTTTATATTTACTAAAGAATAAATTTAAGTACCACTTTTACACGTGGCCCCCTAAACGTTTTTATGAGTGATTTAATTCCATGAAAAATATATATTCGTGTTAAGATGTGATATCCTAGGGCCACAATGGATTTTTGAGATATATGCCTTAAATAAGCATTTGAATTCAATATCAATATGCCATTCTGTTCTCACTTTGTCATAACGATTTCATCATTACCTGCCTGCAAGTCGGCTGCACAACTGATGACACTCGCCTGGCGTACACGCGGCAGCTTGCCTCTGAGGATGTTACGTGACATCCTGCCCGTGCTCCCTCCACGCAGACGCCGCTGTGCCCATCGAGAGGGGGAGTTCTTCCTCCCACCTGAATTCTGTGATGCTTTGACAAGAGGATGCAGAGGGAATGATGGGACCTTGGAACCCAGACCTCAGAGGGTGATAACTTTCACTTCCTCTGTCTTAAGAGTCTTGAGCAACTGTGTGTGACACTCAAACTATCTTCCTTGTATGTATGAGTGTGTGTGGGGGGGTGCGGGACTGTGTGGAGACGACCTGGAAGACAAGACATCACAAAAAAAAAAAAAAAAAAAAAAGCAAGACTAGAAGTGCACCAGCCAGGAGGAGCCTAGGGAGACCTGCCAACCAAGTGTAATGTGGTCTCTTTGATGAGATCCTGGAACAGAAAAAACATTAGCTAGAAACTACGGAAATCGGGGGGAAAAAAAAGATCTGGACTTGACTTAATAATTATGCATCCTTATTGGTTCATTGATTGTACCTTATTAATGTAAGATATTAGTAATAGGGAAGACTAGGTGTGGAAACTTTCTGTACTATCTCAAGTTTTCTGTACATGCAAAACTGTTCTAAAAAGTAAACTGTCCTTTGGGGGGAACCTCACGGCTGAGAGAAGCATGAGGGACTAGACATGGAGCCCCATTCGTCTGGTGGGGGCACGAGAAGCTGCGGGTAGGGCGGGAGGAGCCCCCATGAGCCCCAGCCCCGCGGAACCAACAGCTAGGAAAGCAGCGTGAGCTGCATGTGTGGGGAGGTTTGCCGTGCTGCAGTAGGTAACGGAGACCACGTGCCACTTGCATTTGCTTATGTCAAGGAAGATGCGTATTTTATTATATTTACTTTTACCTTAAAAAAAGAAGTCACTGAGAATTTCATTCCACTGGGAGGACAGGAGGTGTCTGGAGAAGGGGTTGCTTTCTGGGAAAGGTGACAACTTAGTTCGGAACACGAACACACAGATTCCGGGGTCAGAAGCCTGGGTTTGTATTCTGTTCGTACCCCAACTCGCAGTGTGTAACCCAAGTTCCTTCTCCTTATTAACTTGGAGTTTCCTCCCCTACTCAATGTGCTACCACGCTTGCATCATGCCGTTAATGTGATCATGTAAAGAGAATGTGTTTAGGGTCCTAAAACAATTCCAGGCACAAACATTACCCCTTCGTGGATCCACAAGATTGGCCCCGCTGTCAGGTGGCGCCTCCTCGCCGGGTCCATGAGGCTGCGTGTCTGAGCAAATGCTGAACTTCCAGTTGTTGAGTCATCAGTGTATGTCAGGCACCTTTGGTGTATTATCTCATTTAATTTCCGTGACTGCATCTAAGGTGGATATTATTACTTTCTTCTATTCAATGAGAAACCTCGAGCTTTAAAACTATTTAAGTCCCTGCCCGAGCTCAAGCAGGTAGTGAGTGATAGAGGTGGGATCCGAGCCCTGGCTGTCAGATTTCAGGCTATGCCCTTGAACATGCTGTTCTTTGTTTCTTTTATCTGCACGATTCAGGCTTTCCTTGCCTTTGTTAATTAAATACCGCTCTAAAAGGTACTATTTTACCTTGAGCTTGGACATATTAGGTTTATATTGTGTTACGTGAAAAGAAGTGTGTCATGTCTTTAGGTTACTCGGTTAGCACTTCATAAACTGTGAAATTATTTTACTTATATGAGACAACCTGGATATTAACCAGTCTGATCTAGGTCAGATTTTTACAGTTGCTTTTCTGTGAAACCCTATCATAGAAGAAGATATATATATGTGTATATAGATAGATAGATAGATAGATAGATAGATATACATATACCTATATATGTCATATATATCTCATATATATGTATTTCATATATATGTATATATAGTTTAAATTGAGAAGGCCTAGAAGTGCAGTACTATGCTCCAGTAGTGGAAGGAAATATTTTTATACTTAAAGGTAGAAAAATGCAGTACAGTAGATAAAGGCCAAGAAAAAATCCCCCACAATTCTGCAGTGACTGAGCTGAAGACCAGAATTGGGTTGTGATCAAGGGCAACAATTGATAATGATAGAGATATGAAAAGGAAACAGGAACAAGATAGGAGAAATACAATATGGTCTACCAATACTGGCAATGTTCCCAAGAATTCAGCCACTTCAGCCACAGGCAGGAGAACCAAAGTCACATAACTAACCTCTGATCATAATCTCTTAAGGGTAAATAAAGAAGGAACAGGAGAATTTCTATACAAATATTCCATAAAATAACATTTTTTTTGAAAAGTGTTAAAGTTGATTATCTGCAAAATACCCGGGAAGCCCAGGTCCATCAGTTTAGGAGCTGTATTTCTTGAGGATGGGAAATGGCTTGCTTCCTGATAAAAATGGCATTTCCATTTCCTCTTCTGGGCTCTTTGATGCAGTAGGAAGAGTGGAGGAGGCAAAAGGAGATCGGGCAACAGAAAACAGCGCCTTATAAAAGACGAAAAGCCTGTTTTAGAGTTTTGTTTCGTTTTGTTTTAATTCCCAAACAGAGGAATAGTTCTATGACTTCCTTACTGAACCGAGTATCCCGAGCTGACTGCCGTCTGTGTGGTTTCCTGTAGCAACGTGCTCGTTCTGCCTTATGCGATGGCTCTGTGTGTACTCGTTTTGTTTACTTGTTTTTATTCACTTTTATACATTTTATAAAATTATGTATACATAAAATTTGGGGTTTGGGGTAGGTAGAATAACGGCTCTCCCAAATATGTCCATATGCTAATCCCTGGAACGTGTAAATAAGTTATATCACCGGAAAAAGTTTCTGTGTAGATGTGATTAAGGATCTAGTCCTTCAGATGGGGAGGTCCAATTGGATTATCCAGCTGGGTCCAATCTAATCACACGAGTCCTTAAAAGGTGAGACCCTTGCCTGGTGGGTCAGAGACGTGCGATAGGAGGGAGATCCCGCCGGAAGTGGCTGGGTTTCAAGCTGGAGGAGGGAGCCGGGCGGTAAGGAGTGTGGTGGCCGCTGGAAGCCGAGCCAGACGGTCAGTTTACAGCCAGCAAGAAAAGGGGGACGTCAGTCCCACAACCACAGGGAACAGTTCTGCCAACAACCTGAATGAGCTAAGAAACAGACTCCAGAGAGGAATTCGGTCGTGCAAATCTCCGATTTTCACCCTATGGAATGAACAGCAGACTTTGGACCTGCAGAACTGTGAGATGATAAATTTGTGTTGTTTTTGAGATGCTAAACTTGTGATAGCTTGTTACAGCAGTAGAAAACTTAAGTAAGCTTAATTATTGTACTTTGTCATCTTCTATTTTTATAGAGCATAGCCCACTGCCTTAATTATATATAACATATGTAATTCTTTTCAATTATTGATTATTGCTAAAGTTTATTTTATTGTCCTAAAAAGAAACACAAAGAGGCATAATCATTATTGCTCCCATTTTACCAATAAGAAAACGAGACTTAGAACAGAGGGTGATACTTAGGCATTTCTATCCTTTTTCTTTTTTAGATTTGTGAGAGATTCTATCCTGAAATTACTTTAGAAGAAATTAACCCAATTAGTTAATATATAAATAACATTTTCTCTTGTTTAGAAATAAGTGGCATTGCTATGATACTTAAGTGTATTTTGGCTTTAGAAATGTTTCCATTACCTCCTTGCTTTTAGCTGAGTCCTGCATGTGTTGCTCATGATTACTTTTGCAAAGTAGCTAAGTGTCACAAAACAGAAACACCTGATACTTTATTTCTACTAATTCCCAGTTAAGGTAATAATTATAAATAGGACAAAGATAGGGCTTTATGTGTGTGCATATATACATATATACGAAATATGTATCTGAATAATATATAACTAAAGAATCTGTTGAATGGATAAAGAAGATGTGATATATATATAAATATATATATATACACACACACACACGATGGAATTTACTCAGCCATCAAAATATGAAATATTGCCATTTGCAACGACATGGATGCAACTAGAAGGTATTATCCTAAGCGAAACAAGTTAATCAGAGAAAGACAATTATATGATCTCACTCATATGTGAAATATAAGAAACAGCGCAGAGGATCAGAGGGGAAGGGAGGGAAAAATAAGACGAAATCAGGGAGGGAGACAAACCATAAGAGACTCTTATGGAAACAAACTGAGGGTTGCTGGAGGGGAGGGGTGTGGGGGAATGGGGTAACTGGGTGATGGGCATTAAGGAGGGCACGTGATGGAATGAGCACTGGGTGTTATATAAGACTGATGCATCACTGACCTCTACCTCTGAAACTAATAATACACTATGTTAATTGAACTTAAATTAAAAAATAAATTTTTAAAAAATCTGTAAAATCTGAAAAAACATGAAAAAAACATATCAGGAATATATATTATGTATATATATATATATATAGCAGCTATATATATTTCAGATGATTCTATATATACGCATATATATCAGGGCTATATATATTCATATATATGTATCAGATATATATATATTCAGAGATATATATGATATGTTTGATAGATTAATGTAAGGGATATTTGAATTTCAAAAGTTAAGTTCTCAATTCACATTTTCAAGGTCCTTTTTATTATACCCTGAAGAGGCCCTGAAATAATGGGGGAGGGCATAAATATAAATATAGATAGTTGTTCCCAGATGTTTTATCTGAGAAAACTGTTTAATATTTTCATTGTCTTAGAATTCAGGATCTCTAATGATCAATAATTTAATTATTGCATGTGCTCATTTTTAAAAATTAAGGTAATTAATTCTTTTGAATATTTCTTTTTGAAAAACATGGCTTTTTTTGAATGTTAGTATGCTACTCCAACAAGAATAGTCACGTGGGAACCAAAGTGTATTTATGAAAACTACATTCAACTCAGTTTTACCTCTCAATGATGTAACTTGATTTGAGAAAATAATCATACCCTCTTTAACACACATAAATCTAAATTCCAAGGTGCCAGGAATTACTTTAATTCTAAATGATTAAGATTTTGAAATGAGTTCTTTGTACTTCTTTGTCCATAAAAAAACAAACTTTTTAAATCATAACATGATATGTAGATGTCCCTGTGTTTTGTATAGGTATGAAAATATTCCTGAATTTTTGATAAAATAAATGTAACTAGAGTGATAGCTAAGAACTTAGATATTTAAAGTGGAGGAAAATGTTTTACGCAGCATTTTAACACACAAAAATTTTAAAAGACCCAACTCCACATTTATAATATAGTAAAAAAGAGTGTTAACTTTTAATTTTTTCATTTATTCCAATCATTACATATTGACCACTAAAAATTGTTAATAAGATATACTATACAAAGATAAGAAAACCTCGTCTTCAGGCAGCAGTTTGTTGGTGAGATGCACTTTATCAAGACCTCTCCAGTCCTCCACCTCCTAGAAATCTTTCCCATTTTACTAGTTTGCTACGATGCCCCAACCAGTTGCCACAAACTTGATTTGTGGATGCAGTTACTCCGGTCCCCGCCTCTGTGCTCATCACCCTTTCTATGTCTCTGCGTCTTCTCTTACACACTTATCATTGGATTTGGGGTTCATCTGAAATCCAGAATGACCTCAAGATCAACAACGTAATTATATCTAAAAGGCCTTTTTGCCAAATAATGTCATCTTCACGGGTTCTGGGCATTAGGATTTGGACGTAGAGGCCGTTGTTCAGTCAACTACACTCATCTTTAAAACTACATGGCTTTTTTTCTGTAGTGCACCCAATCGTTGGCCATCCTTGTTATACGCGTTTGCTTCAAGGAAGCAGTAGAACATAGTGGCGAAAAGCAGGGTCTTTTAACAGGAATTAAACTGCCTTCAAATCCTGTTCGGTTCCTGGCTCTGCTATTTTACTAGCAATGAAATAATAGATGAGTTGCTTAACTCCGTCTTGGTTGCCTTATCTGTAAGATGTGCATCATAATAGTACTTAACCTGTAGAATTTTGGTGTTAAATACCAGTGCTGGTCTGAGCACATACACCAGAGTGTTGGCTGTGACCATGAAGGAGCAATTGTTTTCTTTAGCAGGAGATATTACTTTGAAGTGTGGTCTCACGAGAACAAGAAATTGCTGGTTCTGCAGAAGTACGTTTTCTATAGGAGAGAGAAAATCCAGGATCTTAGGTCAATAATGTGACAAAACGGTGAGAATCCATTTAAATACAGAGCAGGCTCAGGGAAAGGAGGCTTCTTATGTCAGCCCTGCCCCTAGATAGAACCTTCTGGGTTTTGAGGGCAACAGAGCGGGAGGAGCCAAGTCATAGAAGAGTGCGGGAAGAAAACAGTCATTTCTATTTATGTATGTTGAGTTTGAGGTAACAGCAGACAGGCTAAGCCAGAAATGAGAAAGTAGAATGAAAGCTTGGGAGTGGAAGTTTGTCAGCTATTCACAGAGAAGTACACAAGGGGACCAAAGTGAGAAAGCTTGGGAAGAACACTAATAACCCCAGAGAGAAACAAGACCTTAGAAAACATCCAGTTGAGGAACACAGAAGAGGAAGAGTTCCCACTAAGATAATAACGGGTATTTGGGATATAGGTAAGAAGACAGAATGTGCAATCTTATAGAAGCTAGGGGAAGGAGTCTCAGGAAATAGATCAGAAACCATATCAAATGCTTCAGCAAGGTCAAGGGTGCAGAAAAGACAATGGCTTTTTCTCGGTTTGCAATTAGAAAGCCATTATTGAATTTTAGATGAGCAGTATTTGTAGAGATTTGGAAAATCCACTGAGACTGCAAAAGGTTACACTCTGTATGTGTTGAGGAATTGGAGCCAGTAATTATTCCAGAAGCTTAGCAATAAAAGAAATTCATGTAAAAAAGGTTGGTAGCAGGATTTATTGTAACAGCAAGATTTTGGAGCCTCTCTGAAGATAGCAAAGATTAAGTTAGCAGAGTTTAATAATTGAAAGATAATTTTTGCAAAGACCTAGAGGATGCAGGAGGGGCTGAAGGAGAGGGATGGAGGCCTTAGGACTGGAAAGGATTTGGATCAGCCACATACGACAAATATTTCTATGGCCCAGTGAAAGCATATTCTCATTTTTCTTTGTTTCAGCAAGTATTTATTGAACACCTGCTTATGAGGGAGGCACTGAACAAATAGACACCGAATAATAAAATGGACCAGAAACTCTTTCACAGACCTCCCCTTTTAGTTTTTACGTGAGCTGAGATCTATCTTGTAGAATCATCAAATGGCATAAATAACATTTAAATAGCATATTGAATGACATTTAATGGCACTGCTGTAAACACTGAAGAAAGTTGAAGGTGGCATCACCGAGGGTTCAACAGCTGGTTACAGCAGAAGCTGGAAAGATCTTGAGTTGTTAATGCCGCGTTCTAGCGGGAGCAGCGGTTCTCCGCCTCGGCACTGACGTTTGGACGGTTGCTTGTGTGAGAGGCTGTCTTGTGCGTTGTAGGAGGGTTACCGGCGTCCCTGGGCTCTACCACTAGATGCTAACCGCATTCCTCCACCAAGTGGCGACAACCAAAAATGTCTCCAGACATTGCCACCTGTTCCCTAGAGGACAAAATCACCCCAGAGAGAAGCAACGAGCTAGAGAAGTGTCACAGATATGGCTGACAGAAGCTCAGTGTGGAGGAAAAAAGAAGCTAGCTGGAGTTACGTGGGGATAGAGAGGAGTCCAGGCAGAAGATGCCGTAATGATGGTGTGCAGCCGATTCTGTACGAGTGAGGGGGTAGGAGAGTTGACATGTTAGGGGTGTACGAGTAATTCAACATGTCAACTTGACTGGCTTCAAGACGCCCAGATAGCTGGTAAAATATTATTACCTAGGAGGTTTGTCAGGGTATTTCCAGAAGACATTAGCATTTGAATCAGTAGGTTGAATAAAAGTGATGGCCCTCACCAATGTGGGTGAGCCTCGTTCAAACTGCTGAGGACCTAAATAAAACGAAAGGTTAGAGAAAGGAGAATTTGTTCTCTCTGCTTGAGACGGTGCATCCACCGTCTGCCCTTGGACAATGGGCTCCTGGTTTTCAAGCCTTTGGACTGGCATGAAATTAAGTCACTGGCTTTTCTGGTCCTCTGGCCAGTAGATGGTAGATCATAATTGCACGGGCCAAGTCCTATAATCAATCTACCTACCTACCCACCTACCCACCTACCTACCCACCTACCTACCCACCTACCACCTACCTACCTACCTACCTACCCACCTACCCACCTACCACCTACCCACCTACCTACCCACCTACCCACCTACCTACCTACCCACCTACCTACCCACCCACCTACCCACCTACCTATCTACCCACCTACCTACCCACCTACCTACCTACCCACCTACCTACCTACCCACCTACCCACCTACCACCTACCCACCTACCTACCCACCTACCACCTACCCACCCACCTACCTACCCACCTACCTACCCACCCACCTACCTACCCACCCACCTACCCACCCACCTACCTACCCACCTACCTACCTACCCACCTACCACCTACCCACCTACCCACCTACCACCTACCCACCTACCTACCCACCTACCTACCCACCTACCCACCTACCTACCTACCCACCTACCTACCCACCCACCTACCCACCTACCTACCTACCCACCTACCACCTACCTACCTACCTACCCACCTACCCAACTACCTACCCACCCACCCACCTACCTACCTACCCACCTACCCACCTACCACCTACCCACCTACCTACCCCCCCACCTACCTACCTACCTACCCACCTACCTACCTACCACCTACCTACCTACCTACCCACCTACCTACCTACCTACCCACCTACCTACCTACCTACCTACCCACCTACCTACCTACCCACCTACCTGCTGTACCCATCTATCCTTCCTCTTGGTTCTGTGTTTCTAATACCGAGTATTGTCAACAGCACCATATAGAAAGTGTGGTATTCGGAAGACCTGGGTTTGAATTTTGACTCCCTACGCGGGACCTTGAGTAAAACGTTTACCTGCTGAGTCTTAACCCCTTCCTCTGTAAAATGAGGGTAGTATTACTGGTTAGTCAGTTTTGTTGTGGCGTTTAATGAAATGCTGCATAGTAAATTACTTCATACAATGACAACGTATTAACAAACATAACACTTCCGTTAAGTTCAAGAACATAAGGAAAGAATAATTAAGGGTAAAGCAAAGCATTCCAGCTATTTCATATGAATGCCTTGGAACATAAACCACACTTCAAAGATGAGCAGTTTATAAAACCCCAACGTTTTCAGGTTTGTTTCTAAAAACTTTCTAAGGCTTTCAATGTTCCCTGCGTAATCCTGATAGAAGACAGATTTTGAACAAAATCAGACAAGAGAGTTTGGATAGTAGCCTAAAATTATGTGTTCTTTTTGTGTCCTGTGAATTTAGAAATAGGACATTTCTGCTTTATTTTGATGTGTTTAAATGTGTGTAATGTACGGCTATATTTGGGCCTGAAAACCCTGTGTTCTTACCACCCTTGTAGTCTACGTGGACTAAAAATATAACACTTTTCCAAAAAGGCTTCACCGCCTAGATCCTGCCTGACTTTTATAGTCAACCCATAAACTTCAGATCCTATAGGTTTATGACGGAAATGCTGACAGGCACTTGGGTCCACGAGCTCCAGCTTGCTGGCCCTGACTTTAGCCCTTCATGACGCCACCGTGAACAGCTATTCAAAATGAAGGACTCCGAGAGGGTGAGTTTGGGTGAAATCACACCATCAAAAACAAGATGTTTTGACATTGAAATTATTTAATGCAGTACTTTCTTGATCCTAATTCTGCAAGTATGTCAGACTGTTTCTACTTTTAAATCGGTCGCCTTATCTGAAGAAATGCTTAGGGAAATCCTTTTGTAAAAACGTGTGTAAATTATTACAACTATTCCTTTTAAGTAAATCAGCTTTTTTTTTTCTTTTTAAAAGATTTTATGTATTTATTTGACAGAGATTGAGGGAGCAGAGGCAGGGGAAGCGGCAGGCAGAGGGAGAGGGAGAAGCAGGCTCCCCGCTGAGCAGGGAGCCTGATGTGGGGCTTGATCCCAGGACCCTGGGATCATGACCTGAGCTGAAGGCAGACACCTAACTGACGGAGCCACCCGGGCACCTTGACACCTGCATATTCCCTCCCCCTGTGATCCACTGGAGTCCTGATTGTCTTACTGCTCTCCTGACCTGTTTCTGTTTGCATTTCATGGGTAAAGAAAAAGCTTCATTCCGGCTTTGACTTCACATTATAGATCCTACTTCTCTATGTGTAATTGCCCTGAACAGCCCTCCATGTGCTTACAAAACCATCAGAATGGCAAGACCAAGATAAATAATTTCATGCATGTATTAGAAAAACATTTTATGTTGCTTTCTTTTCTAGGTTTTTTTTTTAAATATGAAACCTGGTTATAAGTGCATACTGAAGTGTAAGAAGTTCAACGAATTCTCAGTTTCACACTATTTCCATTAATATAAAAACTGATTTGCTCTTTGAACTTCAGAACTGGTATCAAACTCCAGTGACTACCAACTTTTAATCTTTTGGAGCTTTGCATGCATGGCAGAAATGAGAATTAGAAGACAACAAGTCAGTGTAGAATGTCTTCTAATATTTCTAAAACCACTTACTGGGGCGCCTGGGTGGCGCAGTCGTTAAGCGTCTGCCTTTGGCTCAGGGCGTGATCCCGGCGTTCTGGGATCGAGCCCCACGTCAGGCTCCTCTGCTGGGAGCCTGCTTCCTCCTCTCCCACTCCCCCTGCTTGTGTTCCCTCTCTCGCTGGCTGTCTCTCTCTCTGTCAAATAAATAAATAAAATCTTTAAAAAAAAATAAAAAAAAAAACACTAAGGTTTTTTATGTACAATATAAAAGACATAATTTCTATATATCTACAAATGATGCCATAATCATTTTTCTAGTTTCTTTGTTGCCTGTAAAGTTATGCACATATTTGTCTTTGAGAAGATGCATATTAGAATAAACCAGAAACATTGAAATAATTTTTTCCATTCAATACATATTCCTGCCTTTGAACATGCTCGCATGAAAAGAGAAAGATATCAGATATCCCTGGTACAATATTTTTACTTTTCTGAAGTCACATGTTCGTGCACTAAATCTCTTATCAAATAAAATTTGCTAAAGCATCAATGTAGAGGGTCCCGTTCAATTATTTTCTGAAGTCTTTATGTTAGGATTTTGGCATTCTAAACACAAAAGCCTTCTTAGAGACTCTGTTCCTTTTTAAAATCTGCTATACTATTCTGAACATTGTGTATATTGCCCATTGTTTGTTTGCAGACCTTCTAGGCATTTTCTCCAGTACCATACAAATTAGATCCCAAGGGACTTTTCTATTGAGTACCTCTTTCATTACTGTTCTATTTATTTCTAAAAATGTGTTAATATTGGATAGTACCAAGAGATTGAGTGTGTGCCAGGATTACATTGCATGAATACATTTTCAAGAAAAGAGATTCACTGCAGTTTTTAAGCCAACTGTATGCAAGCCAGGATTGGGATGCAGTGAAGGAAGGAAAGAATGTATCATGACTTTAATTTTTATGGAAATTCTCTATTTTTTTATGTTGTGCTTTGTGTGAAAGCACAGGCCTGCGTTGCCAGCCTTACTTGGAAATGATCTGCTCTATTTTAAGCTGCCGTTTCTATTAGTTCTAAGACCATCGTGCATGCAAGCGTGTGTGTGCGTGTGTGCACGCATGTGTGTGTATAAATACACATATGGAAAGACAGAGGCCAGAAAAAGCCAGAGAAAGTGAGCTCAGGGGTGAGGCACCAGAGCTCTCCTCTATCCTCCACCACCTTTTCTATAACCTGTTAGTTGTCACTTTGGCCCAATCCTTGCCATCTTCCTCTATAAGGGTCCTCTGTTATTTTTATTGGCAAGACTTCTAATATTTTAAGCTGCAGCTGCTTATAATCTGCAACTTGTACATTTAATATAATTTATCTCCATCACCTAAATTTCAGCATCATGAATTGGCTTAAGACTCTCACCATTATTAGCATTAACAAGCCAAAGCGGGGTTAAATATTGCTTTGTACGTTGCAATATTTTTGTGCATTACATTGCTTCTCTCTTTTTTTTTTTTTTAAAGATTTTATTTATTTATTAGACAGAGATAGAGACAGCCAGCGAGAGAGGGAACACAAGCAGGGGGAGTGGTAGAGGAAGAAGCAGGCTCCTAGCGGAGGAGTCTGATGTGGGGCTCGATCCCGTAACGCCGGGATCACGCCCTGAGCTGAAGGCAGACGCTTAACCGCTGTGCCACCCAGGCGCCCCTGCTTCTCTCTTTTTAAGATTCATTTATTTATTTGAGAATGAGAGAGAGCATGAATGGGGGGAGGGTCAGAGGGAGAGGAGAGGGAGAATCCCGAGGAGACCCCACGCTGAGCTTAGAACCTGTTGCCGGGCTAGATCCGACAGCCCTGAGGTCACGACCTGAGCAGAAACCAAGAGTCTGACAATTAACTGACTGAGCCACCCAGGCGCCCCCGCATTACGGTGCTTCTAAAAATTTGACAGGTAGTTTTTCAACAGTTCTGACCCAACTCCTTCTCTTCAATGTTTCTTTTGATTAAAACTGTAATTTTTCTACTTGTGCACCTGTCCCCACTATCTTATGACTGTATTGATTCTCTTTCCACCCATATTCTCTCTCTCTCCTAATTGATCCTATATTTTTTGCATTATTTTCAGCATTCATATTTAATCCCCATTTACACTCCGCTATGGTTCAATTTATCATCTAAAGTTATTTTAGTGGGAAGTGATAGAAATTAAGCTGAAAATAACATAGAAAAGTGCCTTCATTGGTTCCTGTAACTAATACATCCTCCTAGGGAAGTGTCTTCAGATGGCGACTTATGCTGGGGCTCTAACTGGCAACATACCAGAGGGCATTGCATTGGGGTGGGGGGTGTAGGCAGAGAATTAGGTCTCCTCACCAGAGAGAAACAGTCTGTCACTGACATTGTTTAGAATCATTGGCATGTAATAGCAAAAAGCACAACTTGGTTTATTTTCTTTTAGGGATTTTTTTTCTTCTGGATATAATTTGCTTTTATTAATTATGTAAACATTTATGTGGATTTAAAGTAAAGTATAAAATAAGGTACTTTAAGAGAAGTGGAGTTTCTATCCTTGTCCTGAATACCTTACTCCGTCTGTCTCCCTTTAAACACTGTTTATAAAAACACAAATGGGTATATATATTTAACACCCACATATGTGTATGTAGACATATATAGATACAGACAGCTCTTATAGACTCTTTCGTCTTTCCTACAACAAAGTGTGCCTGCTATGAGCACTGTTTTGTATCTTGTTTTGTTTTGTTTTGTTTTTATGTTATTTTTCTGGTGATGTTACCATATCAGTTAAGTCGTTCTTCTGGTACAATTGTATTACATTGTATTTTATTAATGCAATGATAACTTATAAACCAGGTTATTTTCTTTTAGTTAAACAAAATTTAATTACTTAAAATTTGATTATTATTTAAGGAGACCTTTATTATGGTAATATATATAAATATATTCCTCGAGCCCCACAGCTCCCTCCCTGTGAGTTCATATTTGGAGAATATATTTACTTGCTGTGCTCAGTATTAACACTTTTTAAAGCACTTCCCTCTTACGGAATTTCCAAACTAAACCCAGAGTATAAAATAATTTGGGCAAGTCTTCCTTTTCTCCTACCAGCAAACATTTTCCCTATTAATTAGTGTCACCATCTCTGTCCAAAAGAAATTACACCATGGTTTTCTTTTCTAAATCAAAAACTCTACTGACGGATATATTGAGTTATTTGACAACTTCTGATTTTAAGAACCCTGATGAATTAATGTCCAGCGTCGTGGTTCCTTCTTCTATAAAATCATGTGTGGTTCTCTGAACGTGCTGTTACCTCTGCCTGGGACAGTCCCCTCCCACTGGTTAATTCACCCTTCAACACTAACTCTTGCTCTCCTTCTCTGAATAACCTACTCTGATACACTCCCCTCACAGACAGAACGCGGGGCTTCTCCTTTACCCCGGAAAACCACTGTGTGTGTAGGACAGTCTTGGCGCTTACCACGTGGAGTTACCCATTTGTCTGCTCCCGTCCTGTCTCATTGGAGGCCTGTGCCGCTCTTTTCAGTACCTTCAACAACTGAACACAGTACCTGGCAGCAGGTGCCTTAAAAAGTTGTTGTACGTATGGATTATTAATCGTGTCCCGTTCGTTTTTATGCTCTGGTATTCCTAACCAACGTGTCAACAGAGACGGGATATCCGGCATCCTTCCTGAAATGAAAGGTTTAAACACTAAAACAGCCATTAGCATCTATTTAGTTTCACTTAGCATTGATACCTCCGTTTTTACTTAATGTTATGCAAAAAAAAAAAAAAAACCTTACCAAAATTGTTCAGTTATAGAAAATAGATATGGAACAGACTCTATGGGTTTGGAAATACAACAGTAATAGCACATTACCCAGAGATAATGAGATTTTGTTTATCTCTTTTTCATAGCCCACAGTTAAAGTATTCTTTCTAGGTCATTCTGCCATGAATTCTGAAGCGTTCTTGCTTGTTGAGTTGAATAGAATGTAGAACTTTCCCTCTGATTATAGGAACAAAAATTTCTCTTACAAAAACCAAAACCTAGTTAAGTTATTATAGAAGGGTGTCTGTGGTTTCATAAATTTAGAAAGAACACTGAAAAAATAAATACAAATTGTTTTTGGTATATTGAATTCTTCTGGATTTTGGACATTTTAAATGTGATTTTCTTTGATCATTTTAACAAGATTTTCTCTTTTTTTTCTTGCCTACATATTATATTATCCACTCTGAAATACCCTCATGAAGTTTATAAAATTCTTGCATTAATTACTTGAACTTCAGAAAATAACATCTGGTCTGTAAACTATGAATAGTAGAAACATATTGTCAAGAGCAGCATGTAGACTTTTTCTATTTTAAAATTGGATTGAATATGAACATGCTGTATAAGTATAATACTTCACGTAATAACTTTGTAGTAGAAGTGAACTATGTATTTCCTTCTAGAAGGATACAGGTAAAGTCATTTGCCAAAAAATAAAGACAACATTTCCTCCCCCACCATGGGATTTCTATATCCCTTTGGCTCATACCTAAACCCTCTTCATAAATTCTCTATTAAAAATGACCTATCAAAATAATAATTCTTTGATACTGAGAAAAGTCAGTCTGTTGAATCTGGTGTTCTCTTATACTTTATAGACAGTAAGAGAGTAATCCTAACTTTTCACCTTAAATGAAATATTACCATCAGCAATACATGTTGTTGTTTACTTCTTTCTGAGACCGTTCCTAAGTTGTAGAGAAGGTTTACTTTCAGGAAACCCAGAAGAGATGGCATGTCACTATAAGTACATGAGTTACATTTTTAAAATATTAATGTAAAAACAATATTATTCCAGTTACTACATATAATATTTTAATACGCTGCAATTTGCTGGAATAGTTCAGATTTTCTTATAAATATGCTGGATATCTTCTGGTTGCCCCTCCATACCCGCTCTCCACCCAGTTCCACCAGCTTTTTGCCTCCAAGATCCCGGTATACAAATTAAATCAGTGGGTTTGCTTTCTGATTTCCAGTCAACCTTGTCTGATGGGAGCCATCTGAAGGAAATGACGGTGGAAGGAAACTGAGGGGTGGCTCTTAATTCCTCTGGTTTTCTCCCTGTCAGGTGTGTATAGGCTGACTTATCTGTCCAGGAAGGTCACAGCTCCTCTCAGGCAGCCCTCTCAGTATAAGGATGTCTCCGGGTTTTTTATTTGCCCCTTCAGTCTTAGACCAGAAACCACTCCCTGTTACTAGCCTCGGCCGTTACAAGATCCTTCATTGCTCTTTCTAAACCCTGCCTACAGCTCTGTAAATTCTCCTCCATTAAACTCTTCTCAAAATGCCCAATCTGAGTGAGCTGTTTCCAGACAGAACTCAGACTGATATATCACTACCTTTGCCTATCCTCCACTGAGATTCAGTCCCTTAATTTCTGTGGAGATTTATTAGTGTTCACACATATGGTATCTGAATAGAATATCAATAGAAAAATACTCAATAATTGGTATTGAGTATTGGAATAAAATAGACTATCTGAATATTCATGGCACAAGTGCAGATGAGAAATAGCCATACAAGATGGACTGTCTGTTCACAGGCTTTGTCATCTGTAAACTTTACCCAGAAGCAGAGTATCTCATTCAGAGTCACATTTCTCATTTTTAGAACACAATTATAATTAGCTTGTCTCTGTGTTTGCCCTACCTAAGACATTTTATAAACTACAAATTGGAATGCAAGAGCTTAAAAGCACACTAGGAGCAAAATTTAGCGACAGATGACAGCCAAACACCAAGAAAGGTGACAGAACACATAAATAGAAGACACAAGCCTAAAAACACAGCTGTCTAGAGCCCAAGGAGAGCAAACATTTCTAGACACTTTGATAGACACTGGAAGCATCATTGCCCTCTAACCCAACAATGAACTCATGTCCATACTGATGAGCCCAGGCTACGTTGCACTGTGCGTAAGAACCCAGGCACACGATATATGTTAGAAACAAACATGATGCCTTGTTAAACTTTTTCTCTAAGTAGAATTATTTCATTTTCTGGGGAATAATAAATTTACCTCAGAATTTTCAGACATGTGCATCCCTCACATGAAGACTGAATATCGTGAACTTAATTCTATGCTATTTTCATTTATTCTTTGGTTTACAACTTCTGTCTATGTATTCATTCTATCTCCTTCTATCTTAATTTTTGACCATTTCAGTATATCTAAGTGTGATCTTTCCAACTATTTGGTTTCTCACTTTCTTAACTTGTTCTTCAATAGCCGTGTCCTCCATCCTCCATGTGCTAGACCTTGCTATTACCATTATGTACGAACGTCATTATTTCTATTTCATACATTAATGTTCCCTGACCATTTCTTATTTTTCCAGCTCACTCAATCTATAACAGCAATTCTAACGAACCTGAATTCCAAGACCAGTCATTATAATCTCTTCCTAGAATACATGTCCCTCCCTTTCCTTCTTCTCAGTGTGGCAGGCTGAATAATGGCTCCGCAAAGGAGACCCATCTCCTGATCCCTGAACCTGTGAATGGTACTTCAGGTGACATAAACAAACAAACCGACTTTGCAGAGGTGATTAAATTAAGAATCTTGAGATGAAGCGATTATTCTGAACTTTCCACGTGGATCCTAAATGCAATCACGTGTATCTTTATAAGAGGGAGGCAGAGAGGGGTTTGACGCACCCAAGAGGAAAAGGCAATGTGACCACATGGTGGAGTTTGGAGTGATGCAGCCACAAGAAGCCAAAGAATGCTGGCAGCCACCAAAAGCTGGAAGAGGCAAGAAACGGATTTGCCTCTAGAAAAAGTATGGCTCTATTGACACACTGAATTCAGCGTGGTGATACTGATTTGGACTTAGAAGTGTGAGAGAGTAGATTCCCGTTCTTTACATCACCATGTTGGTGGCAATTTGGTTGAAACTACAATCTTGGTTAAATCCAACCTCTGTTTAGTCCACATCCACATCCATGACACTGCATGTGATCGGATAAAAATCGCGTCTGGTGACAAGTTAAATTCACACACGTTCAGGTCCTGTCCACATCGTAGTGAGCAGGTCCTCAATGTTTCCAACAACCCTATTCTACTTGCTAGTCTGTCCAAACACCTAGATGACTTGCTTGCCTTCTCACTCAGCCTTCAATACCGCCACCCTCCTCCGTGCTCTCAGCTGACAATCACATTACTTCATTTAGAAAAATTCAAACTAGAAGAAAGTTTCTACAGAATCTTATTATGACAGTGTAGTTAGTGTATGTCCTGAAACGTTTTCTTTTCCTTTGTTGTAAGGCAGGTACCTGGCTTAAGTTTTGGTTGTGGAGGCATTCGTTTCAAAGAGACCTCTACTTCAAAGACCTCAATCTCAGGGGCGCCTGGGTGGCATAGTCATTAAGCATCTACCTTCGGCTCAGGGTGTGATCCCGGCATTCTGGGATCAAGCCCCACATCAGGCTCCTCCGCTGGGAGCCTGCTTCTTCCTCTCCCACTCCCCCTGCCTGTGTTCCCTCTCTCGCTGGCTGTCTCTGTCAAATAAATAAATTAAATTAAATTAAAAAAAACCAACCAAACAAACAAAAAACCCCCCAAAAAACCCCAAAGACCTCGATCTCAAATAAACACATTGCTATCCATGTAATTAGATAAAGAGCCAGGTCACCTTCCTGCACTGAGGCTCCTTCGGTTTAGAAATCTTCACTGATTTCCATAACTGACCATTTGGACCTCTTGTCTTTTTCTTGCACTTTAAATTTCCATTCTTCTGTTTTAAGTTCACCAATAAGGAGTGAACAAACCCCTAGGTCCGCACTCTCTGCTGCACTAAAACCCTGGCCCCTGTGCGTGCATTCTCTCGCGCTCGTTCTCTCTCTCTCCACCTGTGACCTCAGTGTGTGCCCCGGGTGTTGCTGTGTAATTTCCAGTTCTTGTAAATAATAACCTTTTTTTTCCCCCTCAAAGTTTCCTGATTGCATCAAAGCTTTCCTCAGGGCATCTTGAAATCGTAATAAGAACCACAAGGGCCAGTCTCACTGCAACATTTGTTATTCATAGGCTGAGACTAGCCCAAAACTCATGTCACCTCACCTTCCTCTACCCATAAACTTTGTCCTCCACCCAGAACCATAGAGTGGGTGTGACCGTATCTAGGTACCGCCCTTGCACGTCCTGTCGTCAGCCTTTTCTTCTCTACCAAAGTGCTACCATTACTACTGTCATTTCATTCTTTAAAATCCTTCACGTGTGGGGTGCATGGGTGGCTCAGCCGTTAAAATCCTTTACGTCCACTTATTATCCTTTACTATGACTCCTCCAAGAATTACCTGTTTTCATTGCTCAAGTGCCCCTTAGTCTCTGTTAATGTGTTTGAATCCAGCTTTCACCTCATCAAGTCCTTTAAAGCTGCTTTGCTAAATGTCACCACTGACCTCTGTATTGCTAAATCCAACAGTCAATGCTCAGTCTTCATATTTCTCAACTTTTCAGCCATATTTGATAGAGTCGTATAATTCTTTCTCCATACTTATTTTCCCCACCTGGCTTCCAGAATATTACATTCTTTTTTCCGTTTTCCTCTGATCTCATTCATTCTTCTTTCTGCTTCTTAATGTTGAAATATCTTAAGTCCTCTACTCCTTGTATACTTTCAGTTTCTAGATAATCTTTACAGTCTCATTCCTTTAAATACCATCTATAAGCCAATGACCCAAAAGTCACTTACAGTCAAGACCACTCTCGTGAACTTGGGTCTCATATACCCACCTCCCTCCTTGATATCCCCATTTGCATCCACTAATAGGCCTGCCAAACTCAACACTTCCCAATCTCCACCTCCCTCAAACGTGATCAAACTGCAGCCTTCCTTATCAAAGTTGATGAAAACTCCATCTATCACTTGTTCAAGTCCAGGACATTGGAATCATGGATTTCTCTCTTTTCATATCCCACATCTATTATATGAGGTTGGCTTCAGAATATACCTGAATCTAGACTTTCACCACCTCCTTTCTACCTCCTGTAAGCTATCATTTTATTTCCTTGACTTTGGTGGCCTCCTAACAGGTCTCCCTGTGTCTATACTTCTCCCCATAGCATAGCATCTATTCTCAACACAGAAGCCAGTGTTTGAGTATAGGTCAGAAAATGCCATTCTGTTCAAAACACTCCTAATTTCACTTGGAGTAAAAGTGTAAAAACCTTGCAGTGGCCTACAAGGTCCTATATGATGAGGTTTCTCTGTTACCTCTTTGAGCATATCTCTTATAACTTCCATTTCACACATTCTTCCAGACACTGCCCCGTGCTGTTTCTCAAATATACTAAGCACATTCTTGCCCCAGGGCCTTTGCACCAACCATTCCTTCTGGCTGTAACGCTGCCTAATTAACTCTCATGGCGAAAATACTCATACCCTTTAAGTAATTTCACTTAAAATCCTTCTCTGTAAGGCCTACCCTGACCGCCTCTTAAAGAGTATATCATCTTAAACTCTTAATTGTCCTTGCCCTGTTATATTTTTTTAATTTCCTAAAGAATTCACCACCTTCAAACATACTACAGTTTGCTTATTTTTATGTATAGAATTTATTGTCTGTCTCCCCCTTCTGGAATATAAACTCCTCAAAGGTGATATCTTTGTTTTGTTCACAGATGTATTATAAGCACTTAATTGCCGGGCACATAGGTGCTAAAACCTTTATTATATTTTAAGAATCAAGAGTTGCTTAAGAGGTATAAAATTTTTATCATGAAAGATATAATGAACATAAATTAATATTATAATTTTAAAAATTCATGTTAAACTATGAAGTTAATATTAAGAATTCTCATCTCTTCAAATATTTTAATTTGAACAAAAGCACATTATTATCATAGTCTGATACTTTATTATTTTGGCCTGGAAATTCACTAGTTTTATTTTGAAATTTCTGTCTTAAAAATTATATTGAAAAATGGAGCAAACTCCCCTCTTAGTCACAAACCTATGATTGCCATACTCAAAGAATTACATAATATTAATCAATGTGGTCCTATATATACTTGAATTTACACAAATAACCTACACAATCCATAGCATTAGAATGGCAGAGAAGCAGAATAAAAACTCATGTTATTGAGTTTCTAGCTTCGGTCTTTATGATATTGTGCATCCTAATTCCACGATTAAAATCAGTTTCTCAACACGGTGATAGGTAATTTACATATACTGTTTCAATGAATTATCTCAACAATTCCACCAAGTAAATAACATTACATGCATTTTATAGGTGAGAACACTAAGGTGAGGAAAACTGGAGTCATTGGCTTTAAGTGGCACCAACAGAAGATGCCAGAACGGAGTTAGACTTAGGGGCCCATGATCTCAAAGTCCATGTGGTATCCACCATACTGTGAGAGGTAGCTGTGTAGGAGGCTAGATTCAAATACCATTTTTAACTTGGCGGTACTCCTTTTCAAAAATGCAAGTTCCCACCGTGAATGGCATGCTGGTTCCTCGGCAGCTGTTTTTGATATCCGTTCCAGAAACTCATGCGTTCTGAGCATAGCTTGTTCTCAGCTTTTAAGCACCTCTGGCTGCTCCTCATCCAGAACTTTGCCTTAACTTCTATCACAGGACGCAGTGAGATGCAGATGTAGAAGACATCCTCTTCGTCACCAGATGTGAGACCAGCCACTGGCGCGGGCCCTTCCGAGGGGACTCAGACGCACATGTACACACAAAACGCTTTTCCAAGAGGAGAGAACAGTTCATATTATCTGCATGAATATAAGGTTAAAATAGACAGTAATGAAGTCTAGTCACTCTGAGGCCGCCCCTAGGATGAAACATTTAAATGATAGAAATCTACAGTTTCCTCTCGCTATCGTGAAATGTCACTGAGGAGATCTCCAAACAAATGTGCTTTGTGGTGGGTGAATTGTTACGAAAAATACGAAGGGATAATTATTGCATTTTAAGATGTTGAGAATAGCAGGATATACAACCACTGGCGGCAGTTTCAGAGCTCGGAAGACCTCCAGGATGGCAGTCTGGCTCTCCTCAAGTATCGCTCCTGGGTTTTATTTGTAGTTATTTAAATGTGAGTCATTCCTTATATATATTTACTCTGAAGTTACCAAAGAAGGTTTACATTTCAAAGGAAGAAAACATTATCTTTTCCCCAGTGTATTTGGTAACATTAAAAAAAATTATCTAAAATTATTCTTTAAAGCTTAGTGATTCTCGGCAATAAGTGAAAAAATGAACATTGAACAAGAAAAGAAATTAATAAGTTATATAATAGTAAAAATGAGAAATATGAAGTTATATGTGAGGGCTATTATTCAAACCTAGCAAAAGAGGCCTTAGATTTTTTTGAAATACGTGTGATTTTTGAGAATTAGTATTCTCTAATAAAATTGTTTAAAAAATCTGAGGATCCATGAATTTCTGAATTTTTGAGATTTCTGTTAACAGAATTGTTTTTTTCCCAAGAATTCCTCTGTTCTATTTTTTATTTTTTTCTATTAGTTTTCAAGTTTTAAGTGTTATATTAATTTCAGATGTACGATAAAGAGATTCAACAATTCCGTACATTATTCAGTGCTCATCATAATTGTACTCTTAATCCCCTTCAGCTGTTTCACCCGTCCTCCCAGGCCCCTCCCCTCCGTAAGTAGCAGTTTGTTCTCAATGTCAGAGTCTGTTTTTTTGGTTTGTTTCTTTCTCTTCATTTGTTTTGTTTCTTAAATTCCACATATGAGTGAAATCATGGTATTTACCTTTCTCCGACTGACTTATTTCACTTAGCATTATACTCTCTAGATCCATACACATTGTTGCAAATGGCAAGATTTCATTCTTTTTTATGACTAATATTCCATTGTGTGTATATATATATATACACACAATGGAATATTATATGTATATGGACTATATATGCACACAATGGAATATTATATGTATATGGACTATATATACACACAATGGAATATTATATGTATATGGACTATATATACACACAATGGAATACACACACACACACACCTTAGCCATTCATCTATCAATGGACACTTGAGATGTTTCCATAATTTAACTATTGTAAATAATGCTGCAGTAAACATAGGGGTGCATATATCCCTTCAAATTATTGTTTTCATATTTGTTGGGTAAATACCCAGTAGTACAATTAATGGGTCATATGGTAATTCTATTTTTAACTTTTTGAGGAACTTCCGTACTGTTTTCCGCAGTAGCTGCACCAGTCTGCATTCCCACCAACAGTGCAGAAGTGTTCCTTTTTCTCCGATCCCTTTTTTCTTGTGTTTTTGATTTTAGCTATCTGACAGGTGCGAGGTGATATCTCATTATGGTTTTCATTTGCCTTTCCCTAATGACGAGTAATATTGAGCACCTTTTCGTGTGTCTGTTGGCCATCTGTATGTCTTCTTTAGAGAAATGTCTGTTCCTGTCTTCTGCCCTTTTTTAATTGGATTATTTCTTTCTTTTTGGTGTTGAGTTGTGTAAGTTTTTAATATATTTTGACTACTAACCCTTTATCAGATATGTCATTTGCAAATATCTTCTCGCATTCTCTAGGTTGCTTTTTAGTTTTGTTGATTGTTTCCTTCACTACCTGGAAGCTTTTTATTTTGATGTAGTCACAAAAGTTATTTTTGCTGTTATTTCCCTTGCCTTAGGAGACATATCTAGAAAAATGTTGCTAAGGCCACTGTCAGATAAATTACTGCTTGTGATCTCTTCTAGGATTTTTATGATTTAAGGTCTATGTTTAGGTCTTTAATCCATTTTGAGTTTATTTTTGTGCTTGGTGTAAGAAAGTGGCCCTGTTCATTCTTTCGCATGTAGCTTTCCAATTTTCCCAACACCAGTTATTGAAGAGGCTGTTTTCCCTTGTCTTTTTTCCTCTTGCCTCCTTTGTTGAAGATTAATTGGCCATATAATCGTGGGTTTATTTCTGGGTTCTCTACTGTCTTCCATTGATCTATGTGTCTGTTTTTGTGTCATATAGTACTGTTTTGATTACTACAGCTTTATAGTAGATCTTGAAATCTGGGATTGTGATACCCCAATTTTGTTCTTTTTCATGATTGCTTTGGCTATTCTGGGTCTTTTGTGGTTCCATACAAATTTTAGGGTTGTCTAGTCTAGTTTTGTGAAAAATGCTGTTGGTATTTTGATAGAGATTGCATTAAATCTGTAGATTGCTTTGCGTAGTATAGACATTTTAACAATATTGTTATCTCAATCCATGAGCGTGGAATATCTTTTCATTTGTGTCTTCAATTTCTTTCATCAATGGTTTTATACTTTTCAGAGTACAGGTCTTTCACCTTGGTTAAGTTTGTTCTGAGGTGTTTTATTATTTTTGGTGCAATCGTCAATGGGGTTGTCTTTTTCATTTCTCTTCCTCCTGCTTCATTGTTAGTGTACAGAAGTGCAATGGATTTTTGTATCATGTGACTGGCCTTACTGAATTATCAGTTCTAGTAGTTTTTTGGTGGAGTCTTAGGGTTTTCTGCATATAGGATCACATCTCTGCAAACAGTGGAAGTTTTACTTCTTTCTTACCTGTTTGGATGCTTTGCATCCCTTTTTCTTGCCTTTTTGCTGTGGCTGGGGCCTCCAGTACTGTGTTGAATAAAAGTTGTGAGAGTGGACATCCTTGTGTTGCTCCCGATCTTAGGGGGAAGGCTCTCAGTTTTTCACCATTGAGTGTGATGTTAGCTGTGGGCTTTTCAGAGATGGCCTTTATTAAGGTATTTTCCTCTAAACCTACCCTGTTGAGGGTTTTTATCATGAGCAGATATTGTATTTTGTCAAATACTTTTTTACATCGATAACAATGTTCCTATGGCTTTTATCCTTTCTCTTGTTGATGGGATGTATCACGTTGATTGATTTGTAAATACCGAATCATCCTTGCATTCCAGGAAGAAATCCCACTTAATCATGATGAATGATTTTTTAAAAATGTATTGTTGGATTCGGTTTGCTAGTTTTTGTTGAGGATTTTTGCATCTGTGTTCATTAGAGATATTGGCCCATAATTCTCTCTCTCTTTCGTGTCTTCCTCTGGCTTTGGTATCAGGGTAATGCAGGTTTTGTAGGATGAACTTGGGGGTTTCTTTCCTGTTCTGTTTCTTGGGATTGCTTAGGAATAATAGGTAGTAACTTCTTTACACGTTTGATAGAATTCACCTGTGAAGCCATCTGGTCTTGGACTTTCGTTTTTTGGGAGTTGTTTAATTATTGATTCAATTTCTTTTTTGGTAATCAGTTGGTTCAAATTTTTCTATTTCTTCCTGCTTCACTTTTGGGAGGTTTTATGTTTCTAGGAATTCAATCATTACTTCTAGGTTGTTCAATTTGTTGGCATATAATTTTTCATAATATTCTTTTATATTTGTTTATATTTCTGTGCTGTTATTATTTCTCCTCTCTCATTTGTGATTTTATTTGAGTCTTTCTCTCGCTCTCTCTCTCTGTCTCTTTGTCTCTTTTGATGAGTCTGGCTAGAGAATTAACAATTTTGTTGATATTTTCAAAGAACCCAGCTCCTGGTTTCACTGGTCTGTTTTATTGCGTTTTCAGTTTTCTGTTTCATTTATTTCTGTTCGAATCTTTATTTTATCCTTTCTTCTCTTTGGGGGTTTTATTTGTTCTTCTTTTTCTAGCTCTTTAAGTGTATGGATAGGTTGTCTGAGATTTTTCCTGCTTCTCATGGCGCTGGCCCCTGGCAGGGCTGCTTGCACACTGCCCAGCTTGCGGCATCACGTTGGGTGGTCTCTGGCCAAGGGCATACTGGAGGGGTTAGGTCTCTTGGAAAAAAGCAGGGGTGAGGCACACCGTGTTAGCAAGCTTTGCTCAGGTCTCTTGATGGGAAGGGACCTGGAGCAGGGTTAGAAAACTCTTGCCGCAGGGCTGGAGATGGTGAGTCTGCAGGAGAGCTCGGGAAGCGGGTATGTGGTGGTAGCAAAGTTTACGTGGGTCTCCTGTGAGAGGAGACCTGGAGCTGGGGCCCGGCTGGAAGGGGCATGTCTACAGGAGAACGCAGGGGTGCAGCACTCTGTTAGCAGCTTAGATAGTGGGTGTTGGAGATGTACAGCTTCCTGAAGGTGTCTGTGCGTCTAGGCTGGTCATGGGGGAGGGAAATGGCACCTGCCAGCTCCTTTGTTCTTGGAGGAGTCTCCTAAAAATGCCTGCCAGCCCCGCACATACTCTGAGGTTAGTAAATAAATCTTCCCGAATACCCCAGGTGTTTTTCAAACTGCCCCTTCTATGCTGTATCTCCATGGGGCTGTTTGCTGTGCTGTCTCTTTAAGGTCAGGGACTCAGTTTCTTCTTGCCTTCCTGGTCTTCCAGAGCTGACCCTGATGATTTTTAAGGTTGCAGGTGTTAAGCTCCACTGATTGTAAGAAACTCTCAAAAGTAGGCCCCTCTGGTTTTCAAGGCCAAATGTTATGGGGATTCATCTTCCCCCTGGGGTTTCCTGCGCCCGGGGTGCTTGGTGTGAGGTCTGTTTCTACCCCCACTCTGTGCCTGCAGTGTCCCTCCCTCCTACGGACAGCCCTAAGGGTCCATTTACCTCCCAATCTCATCTCTACCCTTCCTGCCCTCTTCATGGCCTCTTCTCTACAATCCACTTGTCAGTCTTCGGATCATTTTCTGGGCTGTTTACACTGATGTGGATGAGCTCAGAGCGCTGTCTTCCTCCGCTGTCTCCCTGGAAGTCCTGTTCCATTTTTAGAGCAGCTTTACTGAGATATAGTTCATATCCCATTCAAAATACACATCCATTTCGAGTGTACATGAATGGCTTTTAGTGTGTTTGCGGAGTTGGGCATCCAGCTCCATCATCAGTGTTAGAGCGTTATCTGCCCTGAAAGAAACCTTGGCTCTCACACCTCCCTTGAATCGTGGCATCCCCCGCAGTCCTAGGCAACCACTCAGTTATTTTCAGTCTGTAGATTTGTGGATTCTGGACATTTTATATAAATGGAATGACAGATTATGTGATCTTTTCCGACTGGCTTTTGGGTAAGCCTGTTTTCAAGGTTCATCCATACTGTAACATGTATTAAAACACCCTTTTTATTGCCCCTTTAATCCGCTGTATGGATTCGCTATGTTTTCCTTACCCGCTGATCAGGACATTGACTCGTTCCTACTTGTTGCTGCGATACATGCGCTGCTGTGAACGTTACACACACGTTTCTGAATGGGCATGTTTTCATTTCTTTTTGATACAGACCTAAGAATGGGGGTTCTGGGCCATATGGTAACTCTATATTTAGCCTTTGAAGAGCTGCTAGACTCTTTTACTGCATTATTTCACATCTCACAAACGTGTCAGAGCGCGAGTTCTCCACGTCTTTGTTAACCGTTACTCGTGTCTCTTTTGTAGTGTAGGCGTCTCCGTGCGTTTAAATGGCACTTTAGGATGATTTTGACTTTTGTTTCCCTGGTAAGTAATATCGTTTAATATCTTTTCTTTGCTTATTGGCCATTTGTGCATCTTCTCTGGGGGTTTGTATTCAAGTTCTTTACCTGTGTTACCTGTACTTAAACTGCATCAGTGCCTGTTATTGAGGAGTGTGCGTGTTTGTCACAGACTCTAGACACCGGTTATATGACATGCAGACACCCCTTCTGTGGGGTGTTCTTCCACTTTCTTGAGAGTATCCATTGAAGTGCAAAAGTATTTAATTTTATGAAGCCAGTTCATTCTTTCTTTTGTCATTTGTGCTTCGAGAAGATTTGTTGACAAGATAATTCCTCTGTCAGTTGTCTTAGTATTTTGATGAAACTCGATTGATCGTAAATACAAGAGTCTACTTCCGGACTCTCACTTCTGTGTCATTGATCTGAACGTCTGCCCCTCTATCAGTACCACATTACCTGAGTTACCGTGGTGTTGTAGTAAACTCGGAATAAGGAAGTAGAAGTATTCCGACTTTGTTCTTTTTGAAAATAGTTTGGCTCTTCTGTGTCCTTGCATTTCCGTATGAATTTTAGGTTGTTTTAAACACACCCTTGGGGCGCCTGGGTGGCTCGGTTAAGCATCTGCCTTCACCTCAGATCATGACCCCGGGGTCCTGGGATCGAGCCCCACAACATCCGGCTCCCTGCTCAGTGGGGAGTCTGCTTTTCCTTCTCTCTCTCCCCTCTGCCCTACTCATGCACACTCTCTTTCTCTAGTAAATAAATAAATACTCCTTAAAAATATACATATGTATTCTTTCCCAGGAATCAGTATATTCCGTGGGCACAACTTGCCTTCAGTTTAAACCCACTTCATGTGGAGTCTTATTTGTTTGTTTGGGTCTTAATTTCGTTGATATTCCCAGTACCACCTATCAAAGAGTGAAGGCAAAGTTAGGAGATGAACCACTATTTTATGATTCTTTCCTTTAATTTTTTTCTTTTCATTCTTTCTCTCTCCTTCTCTTTCTCTGAAATTCGTGGCCTTGAGTTGTTCCATTTTGTTTAATTCCCATTAGGTTTTTTTTTTCTGAGTTTTAAATTTTTGTTTATTATTTCGTGGAGCTGGAAAATTCTGTGTTGACTGTCATGGTCATATCTACCTAGAAATTTGAAGCCAAATTTTAAAGTAGAATAGTTTGACTAGTATTTGCAGAAATGTTCAGATTTTTTTTTAATATGGAAAGCAAAGACATAGTTTGTTTTGTTTTGTTTTTGTTTTTGTTTTGTTTTTTCTCCTAGTAGAAGACAATCTGGGAGGAAGAATTCAGCGTCAGAGTTCTTCACTAGTGATCAGTAGGTATAGGGCCCATCCTGGTTGTGCCACTGACCTTGCCACTGACCCTGCCACTGTGTGACTAGGGGCAGAGACATCTACATTCTAAACATACTGTTTCAGTATCTCTTCTATTGCCAACATTGTATCGCTAGGGATTTATTTATTAAAATAAAAACAAATTCCAACCCTCAAGCGTTTGCAATCCAAAGAATTGAACATTGCTATAGAACAGAAATTAAAATGTAAAGCTTCACTCTTTCTAAATCTGCTTGAGTTCATTTTCTCATCTTGAAAGGAGAGGCTTGCCTAAATTGCTGAATGATACAATTACCAGTAGCTCTAATATTCTTAGATCCTCGAGGACAAGAATCAGAACAAACAAGGTATTGATGAGAAAAAAAAAAAAAGATTTCCATTGTGGAGAACTTAGGTAAAGAAAACGTGGAGCTGATAGGTGTGTACTTAAAACACTTTAAAATGAGTGGGAAGCCCATCAGCATATTATATGTCCCCAATTTACAATATTGTTAAGTTCTTAAGTTACTGAAGAGGAGAGTAGAAAATCTGATGTCCTTGAGGTCTATACTGTGTGGTTTCTTGGCAACTTATTTGAAGCAACTTTTCATTGCTACATCCGTGGAATAAATTTTTCAGTTTAAACATTACTAAGCCTGATACTGTGTTCCATAATTCTCAGTTCTGTACTCACGGAGAGAAAATATTACAGTGGTTTAACGTGACAGGTAGACAAATGGTAAAAGGGATTTTATTAAATCTTTTTCTAATTCAGGGACAAAGGAGCACATTAAGAATCATTGTTCCTGTTCCCAAATTTTCTCATGCCCAAATGGCTGAACATGGACTTCCAAGAGGAGAAGGGATGGAAGATTTGATTGGGGCCCCTCCTCTTCACTGTGTAGAAGCCACAGGCAAAACAAAACAAACAAAAGTTAAGAATACTTAACACCCAGTGAGAATATCAGACCCTGTTCAAACCTTATTTCTGAAGCTTCTCCGCCTTCAAATGACTTCTATATTCCACACACAGTTTGTTAGAACTTCACTTAAAGATGCAGAGAAATAGAAAATAACAGTATCTTTCCTCTCTCACCAGAAAATTTCAAGCCTTTTCAGAGGGCATTGCACGGGGAATGAGGTATCAGCTACGTAGGCCCTGCTTGCTTGTCTCAAGTCCTGCTCATATCAGCTAAACACCAAGATGCTTGTCCACAAAAACTAATAACAACTTATCCTTTTTTACATATATACAATGTATTCACTATAATATTGCTTGCAGAAACTGGAAATAACTCAGATATCAATCAACAGAGAAAATGTTTAACTAGAGTATAACCATACAGTGAGATTCTTTGCAGCTGATTAAAGAAGGTTGAACCCTGTTTTGTGTGTGTGCGTGCGTGCGTGTGTGGTCAAGGCAATTTTCAGTTTAAATTTAAAGAATGTTTTTTTCTATATGAGCAAAGAAAATGTTTTCTAAATTTCCTAAAGTAACACAAACAACTCCCCATTGTGACCACTGACCTTTGGACCAACAGTTCAGCTCCTCATTAGTATGCCGTCTCCTGGACCCTAGGTGGGTTTTTGTTCCAAACTTGTCTTAAAACCTATGTGGGGCAGTACAGTAACCAGGGAAGTGATGTTCCGAGCTTCAGGAGACAGCATTTATTCTAAGTGCAGTTTCTGGAAATAAAATAGATTTAGAAACTTGGAGTCATGGGTGGGAGTTCCCAGGTAGGCCCCGCGGTCCTGCAACCCCGAGGACCGGCCTGCGTCTGACATGCCAGCTGACCCACCGGTGGCGCCAGCACAGCTGATACCCGCTGCACTCGTACTCCATGCCAGTTGCTTTATATCCATTAATTGGTTTATTTCTCATCATAACCACATGAGGCAGGAGCTATCATTGTCCTTGTTTTAAAGATAGGTTTAGGGAAAGTAGGTGACTTCTTCAGGAATACGCAGCCAATAAGGGGGTGAGCTAGACCTGGAATAGAAGCGGTCTGCCTCTAGAAACCTTGCTTTTGTTCACTAGCCCAAAACTCTCTCCAAGGCTCAGTTTTGGCCCAGGATGCTGCTATTCAAAGGTGCTTGTGGTTTGAAGACATCTCGGCTTCCACTGGCCCAGGTCCTCCCCCCAGCATCGTGTGGCAACGCCGCAGACCCGCACAGGAGTGTGGCTCAGAAGTGCCGCCCACTCCACGTAGGACTGCCTGGCTTGCATCGAATGGTTTTGTGCTGGCTTACTTTGAAATGTTTCACTAAAGCCTCATTAAATGATGCCACACGGTCATATTCTCTGAGCAGCTAAGAGCAACAAAAACACACCCACCTGCGAACATTTCAAAAGGCTTCATGATTCCTTTTTCTGCATCCTAACCACTAGCCAAAAAACCGTTTCGCTGTTTGCCACGAAAAACTCGTGCTTTTCTTGACTCTCTGCTAAGACTCATACTTGTGCCTAAATGTTGCCCAGCTTTTGTGGCTCAAAAGATACGCAAACGTTCTCAGTTACCCTACGTAGGATGACAGTTCTTCTGTATTTTCATGGTGACATTTGTTATTTTGTGCCTTCCTTGTTTCTCGCCCCTCGCCGCAGACGCATGTTTTATCAGACCAAATTTCGTGTTCTGTACCCCACAGTGCCTTACCTGTAGAAAGAAATTTAGCAAACTCCTTTTTTTAAATAAATGAAGAAGGAATGGGTGTGTTGAGATGCCCTGACACAGGGCTCTGCCAGCACGTTTTGAGGGACAGATTGATAGAAGGAAACGTTCATGAAACAATTGAACAATTTGGCGTTGTCACCATAAAGCAAGTGCCTTTACTCAGAATGTATTTTCATGCAACATTGCCGAATGCACCTGTAACTCCTCTAACAGGCTTTTGTAGAATCCAGCTGTCATACTCCGTCCCCATAGAGGTATGTAGGGACACGACCAGAAGACAAAAATACAACCACTGTGGGGTATTTAGGGTGAAATACCTGCCTGCACACACAGACATGCTCTGGAAGTTACACAAGGAGGCTAACACGAAGAGACGAGATTCCTCCACCTTATTTCACTTTCTATTTTATTTTTTTTAAGATCGATCTATTTATTTTAGAAAGCATGAGAGCATGAGTGGGGGGAGAGGCAGAGGGAGAGAATCCTCAAGCAGTTTCTATGCTGAGCGTGGAACCCTACTCGGGGCTTGATCTCAGGACCCTGGGATCATGACCTGAGCGAAAACCAAGAGTCCAGCACTTAACCAACTACACTGCCGAAATGCCCTCACTTTCTGTTTTAGGAGCCGGTTCCCAGATGTTCTTTCCTGTCGAAGGCACAGGAAATCCTCCTTAGCTACAGCATATGCTGGAATAACTTACGACTTAGGGGAGCCACAGGGTTTCTAAGCCTTCCTTGGGCTCCATCATAGTCATGGGAGGTGCAGATCGGGCTGTGGCTGAGGACTCCAGCCTCTCGGGGCTCCTTCATCTCTCTCTAGTATCTGAATCCCAGCCTCCCTTTCCTGGACACTCGAACATCGCCTGACCACAGGCAGTAGTTCCTGGGGCGTGGGCATGGTGCGAAGACCTGTAAAGCAGAATATAAATATATATATTTATAATGCGGGATGCCCTCCTCCTCTCCTATCCGGAGCATGTATTTCCTGAGGTCGAGGCAGCATAAGGCCAACATTTTGATCAAAGACTCCTTGGTGGCTTTCGAGTAGGGTAAGGGGAAGATAAGTGAGGTGTACAAATGTCATCAAAGTGTTGTGAAAACCGACTATAACATTCTCGCTGCACCGAGAGAACACGTCCCTAGTGAGGGCCTGGGGTGCCCTCCTGCTTCCACGACTGCACTCCCACAGACCCGCTGACTTCCGCTCTTTGACACGGGCCATTCCCGTCCAGTGGGCACATTCTTGCAATAAATGATATGGACATGGTTTTTGTATCCTGGTTTCCGTGGACTGGGGAGATAGCCTCGCGGATTGCTCTAAATAACCTCACCTTCCTGGGCAAGAACACCGGCTGCAGCACGCTCCAGAAGCCACCTGTGGGGGGTGACCAGTTACCTCCCCCTCTTTTGCCTTTTCTGGTGACAGGGTCTCACACAGTGGCAGACAAGTCTATTTTTACAACTCCCTTAAATTTGTATTATGAGTTCCAACTTCTTTTCTTCCTCCATGTACTTCTCCGGGACTGAAATAAATTCTTCCTTGTTTGCTGAGAAGCTTTCTTGGCCTTCTTCAGAGAGCTCTCATAATCTCCATTCTTGAGCTTTCCCGATTAAATAGAGGAGAGCAATTTCTCTTTTCTTCATTTTTCTAGCAATTCTTAACATTTTGTCTGAACGCTCTGTGTTGATTCGCTCAAACTCCCGTATGTATTTTCTCTATTTGGGAGAGAAGAATTTTGGAGAATGAAAAGTTACACTTTCCACACTTCTTTGGTGCCAGGATTCTGGACTGATGTAATCATGAGAAATTTGAAAGGCAGAGGTGGACAGAGTCCATCTTCCTGAAAGTGTTGGATGGTGCTTCCAGCAAGCGAGCTCAGGGGACTGTGAAGCCCTCCCCGCACCCAGCAGTGTCCAGCGTGCGACTCCTGGACGGTGAGAGGCAGTGGTGGCAGAGGAACCAGTTTTAGCTTCTTATGTCCGGCAAAGTTCCGGTGTGGTGACCTCAGAGATTGCAGTTCTATTTTCTGTTGTGTGTGTGTTTTGTGTAATTCCAGGAGATTAAACCCAGACCTCTCCTTTTATAGAGCTTGCAACATCTAGCTGACTGTATTAACTGCCTTTCTGCTTAAAATATCTGGGGTTGTTTGTGGTTCCTGCCCCAAAGCCTGACTGATACCTTTCCCCCATGCTGAGAGAGAAAATATGACTTGCAGAGGCCTCCCGACCAGTCTCGCCTATGAAACGATCTCATTCTCAGCACCGCACCAGACGGCGAGATGATGACACCAGCCAGACTCTGTCACACTCGTCCATGTTTGTTTGCTTTGGACTTGCCCTTGACCCTTAATCACGTCCCACACCTTTCTTCTCACCTCCTCCCTGACTCCCTCTCTTGCACCCCAGGCTGAAATGCCGTCCCTGCCTTCAGCCGCCAGAGCCAAGGTAACTATTTCCACGCACCCGGTACACAGTTCTGTCGCTGAACTTGTCGCCCCGTGTTGCAGGTATGCGTTCAGATTTCCGTCCTCTCCTAGGGTGTTAGTTCCTTGAACTCGGGCACCTTGTACACTGTTTGCTCTCAAACATCTGAGAGATGGATAATAATTCCTTAATAAAATCTTGAGTAAATGGAAATTATTCATGGCTGCCCACTGACTTTATATTATTCCTGTCTCCTCTATATTTGATGCTCGTTGTAGCTGCATGTAAATCGTAGTGGCTGTTGGATGACGGTGTTGTCCAGCAACGAATGAAGGAGGGCGCGGACACGTCCCACCCTCGCAAACAGTACTTCCAGGTGTTTTATGGCTCTTCTCAGGCTCATTCGAAGCCTACGCATTTGAATAGGGGCTGATTTATGGCGTACACTCTCAGAGGGGACACACTGAGTCTGTTCGGCTTATTTGATGGCGATACTGTGCGTGAGTCCTTCCAACGTGTAACTGGAGGGTGATAAATGCTCACGGTAAGCGAGAGATTTTCATCAGAGGCTTTTTCCGTCTGTGCGCTAACTCAGAAGTATCCACATCCGTTGCCTCGCGTGCGTGGGGAATGTGCTCTTGAGCTCACTACTGGGGCAAACCTACGGCAGATGGCAGTTCTGCTGCTTCCGAAAACGGGGGGGCTAATAGGTGACTGTGGCCTGGGGATTTTATTACAGGACTTCCTTTAATACTGAAATGTGCTGCTCAATTTCTGCATAAATTTTACTTTCTACAAACTTTCTCCTTCTATCTGATCATTTTCCTTTAAAGCACCAAATAGGCAGTTACGGGAATGCCAAAGCAAAGAATGTATAAAAGTTAATTTGTCTTTGTTTAAATAGAATTTGAAGGAATTTAGTTTTTCTGACAACACTGACTTTTAACTTTTTTTAAATATGATCTTTTTATTTGAAGAGATGTTATTCCAAAGAAACATTAAAGTCATTTTAACTGAAAATTATAACCACTGTTTCATACTTTTATGTTTTCTTTCTATCACACGCAAAGTCAAAAGTCAGTAATGAGTACAAAATATTTATTGGAAATGAAAGTATAAAATAGGGCCATAATGGAATACTGACAGATTTTATACGTGTTTTCATAACCATTGCTAAGCTCCCTAAAGAAATACATATTCCCTCCAGGAGAAAATGCACACTGTTTTTGTCAATGTGTTCTTTTCACATGAAGTGCATCCATTCCAAGCTGCTTTTACCAACCAGGAATCTTTGCATCTTTGACAATGAAGGCTGGAGTTTGCCCAGGTACTGGACAATATGCCCAATGTCAAGGCGCACATGCGGGGGGTGTTCTTGCTGCTTTTATGTTAACTAGTACCGACTACCTATGGGTTCCGATTTAGAGACAAGTTTCTTCTGTAATTTTAATATTAACTGAATTGAAAATACTTAAAAAACGTATTGATTTAAATGTAAACATTTAAACGGTCTGTCATCATTTGGCTCCCCTGGAGGGATAAGCTGCGCTCCCTCAGACAACACTGGGTTTGGGGCTCAAGACTGATGACCTGTGACACACGCATCAAAGATCAAAAGATTTATGTCTCCTATAATGAGACATTTGGGGGAAAGCAAGGAGAGCTCCGCAGGTAGAGCCCGGGATAGCGTGGGAGCACGTGAGAGGAGACTGGTTTGGGTTCTCTACCAGGTGGTGAGAGGGCGCACAGGACAGAGGCTCCCTGGTGAGGTTCCCGCGGCGGTGGTGCCCGAGGAGGGGGCGCCCGGGCTTTCTCACCAGCTCGTGCACCTGTGGGACTTGAAGGTGGGAGACGTGAGGCTTAAAACTTGTCAGCAGTCTAGTTTCCAAACACAAGTCGGACTCTTCATACACTCGTGCCTGTTACTGTCTCTGCGTCCTTAACACGGAGCTCCCTTGGGGACTCAGTCGTTGGCGTCATACAACCGGAGCAGCGCGGCGGCGTGAGCAGGTGCCTGGGGAACACACAGGTAGAGCTCCCCTGCGGATGCTGTTGCTTGTGTGTGTGTGAGCGTCCAATGAGAACACATGGATGTGAATGTCCGGTGCGCAGTGTTGGTCAATACCAGTAACTATCACGAGGTCTTGCTGCAGGTGTTCCTAGACGTCGAATCATCCCGCATTTAGGGCAACGTGGGTGCTCTCCTTATGAAGCAAATAAAAAAAACAAAATTTGACCTCTGCCAAAGGTAAACAAAGCTGAATACTTGTGAAAATGGGAAGGACACACTGTCATCAGTAACGTCTACCGCCGTAGGGAAGAGTTCAGCGTGAACTCAAGTTTGATTTGTACAGACGTAAACGGGTGTTTTAAAGGGCAAATGAGGGCATTAGGGAGGGGGTCCCCTGAGTTTGAGCAGAGTCAGAGAAGCGAAGAATTACAAAAAGCAGGAAGGGGACTCGTGCCTGTGAACCCACCTGGGTTTGTTAGCGGGCACTTCCCCAAGTGAGGCTCCTACCCTCCCACAGAGAAGGGCAATCCAGAGCCCCATCTTCAGGTGTTGGCGGGAGCGAACAGGAAATTCCTTCGGCAGCCTGGAGCTTTCCCAGGCAGGCGCTTCGGGGGAGGGCGGCTGGGGGGGGGGTGGTCATCCTCGGATGTGGCCTCTAGCCCTTGGAGACGATGTTAGTGTTTGTAAGTCTTCATAGGTTAGGGTTGAGGCCTAGTTGAAAAGAGGGTTTAAAAGATCCAAAGTTTGGTCAAGAAGAGAATCTTTGTGACCTCAAAAACGAATATTAGAGAAATGGTTCTTGCAATTTTTATACTACATTTAAAAGCTGTTTAAATTGATTGCTAGCATAACTTAAAGTCTTGTTTAGAGGTAAAAATCTTAGCATATAGAGTCATTCGCTTTAATATGAAGTTGAAAAAATACATGAGATTTCTTCTTCTTTTGGAGAAAAGTTTATAGGAGTTAAATGATCTTTATTTTCAAGTGATTATAGATTGACAGGAAGTCACAAAGAAACGTACAGGACGTACTCGGTGTCTCCCAGTGGTAACACCTGATGAAATTATAGCATGATATTGAACCCAGGAAATAGACGTTGGTGCAATCCACAGAGCTTATTCCAACTTTGTGGGTTTTATTCTTGTGTAGAAAAGTCCGTATTCTAATTCCACAATGATATCCTGCATCTAAAATGCAGGTCAGAAACACTCATTGGCCAAGCCCATCTTGGGTGTGTACCCATGATTGAGCCTAAATATTTCTTATACCTTTATTCTGCCATTGCCATACCCCAGACTCAACCCTTTCTCTCATCCTTTTGTCTCATTTTGCTTCAATTTTTATTTTGATAAAATTTCAGACTCTTGTAAAAGTTGTAAGAATTGCACAAAATGTTCTCACATACCTTTTCCCCAGATTCCTCAAATGTTAATATTTTTACTACATTTGTTTTATCCATCCCTTCTTCTACCTCTTTCTCCATCTACACACACACATGCACACACACGCACATACGCACATCCATTTGATCCATTTCCTCCTACATACTTCAGAGTCTATTTTAAAGCAAGGACATTGGTTTTTTTCTAAGCCCAGTACAACTGTCAAAATCAGGAACCAAACACCGATACGCTACTATTATATTCTCTACAGACTTTGTTCAGATTCTGCCGATGTCCCAGTATCCTGTGTGGCAAATGCATTCAGGTGCCGTGTTTCTTTAGTCTCCTTTAATTTGGAACATTTCTTCAGTTTTCCTTTGTCTTCCATGACATTCACATTTTTGAAGAGTACAGGTCAGTTGTTTTGTAGAACATCTGTTAATTTAGATTTGTCTTCTATTTCTTCGTGTTTAGATGCAGGTTATGTATTTTTAGCAAAAAAAACCCAAAAAACAAAAACCCAAAACATATTAATATTATGTTCTCAGTGTTTCAACTCAAATACTCCTTCTTCTGCCTGACATATCCTCCCCTATATACCTAAATTCTTAAGCACTTAACTTCATTATAGTATTTGTTGTCTTGAAAAGTGACTTTTTTCCCCTTTAGTACCTAGTAGTTTAGAAACCTTAGTCATCAGGGACTTTATCTTATTCATCATTGTATATTCTAGAAAATTTGTAGGTTTTCAATAACTATTAACTGAAAAAGTCAGCAAATGAGCAGATGAATTCCAGGAGGAGGCAGAATTAAGTGGTATTATTAATTAATAATTAAGAGGTATTTTCCATTTTGTAAAGAATACTTAAGGTCAGCACAGTATGATTAGATTTTGACACTAAGATTTTGACAGAGCTGTTCATCATATAACAATGAATATTATTGAGCCCATTTCCTTGAGTCCAAGAGGCTACTTTAATTTACTGTATCTCAAGAACAGAAAAGGCAACAGACTTTTTTTCCTTCTAGGTTCACAATCCTAGATGGATTAGAAAGTGTTTTGTGACTGTTGATATACACAGGATATAAGTCAGCTAGTGCAGGAGCAATGCTGCAAAACAAAGCACACACAACTTAGTGGCCTCTCGGGACAAACACTATTGTCTCACACACGTTTGGGGGTATCTGGGAATCAGCCATCTAGACTGAGCTCAGCTGGGCTGGCTCCGAGCTTCAGGATGGATTCACTTATGCACCATTGATCTTTCATTCCCTTGGACCAGCAGACCATCCCAAACCAGGAGAACAATAGGGGCTGGCCATAGCATGCACTGCTTCCTGTACTGTGCAGACACAGCACACTGGAACCAACTGTTTGCCAATGCAAATTATATGGCCAAGCCTAGCCTCATTAGCGTTGGCAAAAACACCCCACCTCCAGTCAAATGGCAGGAGGTGTGGATCCAAGAGGGGCAAAGAATTAAGAAGAGTAATGGGGAGGGAGAAGTCAAGATAGCGCCGGAGTAGGGGACTTAGTATCGTCCGGTCCCAGGAACTCAGCTAAATAGCTACCAAATCATTCTGAACTTGTGCAGACTCAACTGGAGATCTAAGAAAAGACTGGCTGCAACTCTACAAATAGAAAAGTGACCACTTTCTGCAAAGTAGGAGGTGTGGAGAAGTGAATCCGAGGTGATATATGGGAAGATAAATTGCAGGGAGAGGGAGCCTCCGTAAACCAGCTACCAGCAACAGAGCACAAAATCAGAACTTGTGGAAGTCTGCTCCCATGAGGGACATCCCAGCTTGAGAGGCACTGAGGTGGCTAAGGGGGGCAGGATCCCGCCCGGGGCAAACACACTTGCGAATCAACGCAACAGGCCCCTCCCCCAGAAGATCAGCAAGAACATCCAGCCAAGATCAAGTTTACTGATCATTGAGAACTGCAAAACTCCCACTCTAGGGGAAAATAGCATAATGAATTCATGGTTTTTCGCCCCATGATTCTTTAGTCTTTCGATTTTAATTTTTTTCTCTTTTTCAAACAATTTCTTATTTTATCAACTCTTTTTTAAACTTTTTTTAACTTTCATTTTACAGGTACATTCTATCCCTTCATTGTACTTAATTTTATTTTTGTATACATGTAAGTTTTTCTTTCTTTACAATTTTGGGATGCAGTTTCTTCTAACAGACCAAAGTACACCCAGAATCTAGTGTATGGCTCTGTTCTCTTCACCTGTCTGATCATATTCTCTCTTTTCTTCTTCTTCTTTTTTTGTTTTGTTTTGTTAAAGTCTTTTTTAATTTTTGTCTTTACAGCTCTCTTCTATCCTTTCAATGTATTAAATTTTAGTTTTGTGTATATATAAGGTTTTCTTTCTTTACAATTTTGAGATGTAGTTTCTTCTAACAAACTGACCAAAATACACTCAGGATATAGTGTATTTCTCCGTTCTGTTCATCTGTTTATATCCCTTCCTTTTTTTCTTTTCTTGTCTATTAGTTTTCATTTTTACAGTTACATTCTATCTTTTCATTGCATTTACTTTTGTTTTTGTACATATATGTTTTTCTTTCTTTACAATTTTGGGATCTAGTTTTCTAACAAATGGACCAAAACGCACACAGGATCCAGCATATTGCTCTATTCTGTTCACCTGTTGAATATATTCTCTTTTTTCTTCTTCCTTTTTAAAAAATGTTTTTAAATATTTTTTTTTCAGTTTCATGTCTCTTCTGATTTTTTTTAGTGTATATTTCACTGGGATCGTTGTTGCCATTTTAGTATTTTGTTCTCATGTTCATCTATTCACTGGACAGAATGACAAGATGGAAAAACTCACCTCAAAAAAGAGAATAAGAGGCAGTACTGACTGCCAGGGACCTAATCAGTAGGGCCATAAGTAAGATTTTTGGAACTGGAGTTCAGAATAATGATTATAAGGAGACTAGCTAGGCTTGAAAAAAGCATAGAAGACACCAGAGAATCCCTTTCTAGAGAAATAAAAGAACTAAAATCTAATCAAGTCAAAATCAAAAAGGCTATTAAGGAGATACGATAAAAAATGGAGGTTCTAATTGCTAGGATAAATGAGGCAGAAGATAGAATTAGTGATATAGAAGACAAAATGATGGAGAATAAAGAACCTGAGAAAAAGAGAGGTAAACAACTGGGTCACAAAGGGAGAATTCAAGAGATAAGTGATACCATGAAATGCAACAATATTAGGATAATTGGGATCCCAAAAGAAGAAGAAAGGCGGGTGGTAGGGGGGGGATGGCGGGGAAGGTATATAAGACTAAACTATAGTGGGGAACTTCCCTAATCTGGGGAAGGAAACAGGCATCCAATCCAGGAGGCAGAGAGAACCCCCCTCAAAATCAACAAAAATAGATCAACACCCTGACATATAATAGTGAAAGTTGCAAATCTCAGAGACAAAGAGAAAATCCTGAAAGCAGCTCAGGACAAGAGGTCCATAAACGATAAGGGTAGAAACATTAGATTGGCAGCAGACCTATCCACAGAGACCTGGCAGGCCAGAAAGGACTGGCATGATATATTCAGGGTGCTAAATGAAAACAAAACATGCAGCCAAAAAATACTTCATCCAGCTAGGATGTTATTCAAAATAGAAGGAGTGATAAAAAGCTTCCAGGACAAACAGAAACTAAAATAATTTGTGATCACCAAACCAGCCCTACAAGAAATATTAAAAGGGATCCTTTAAGCAAAGACAGAGCCCAAAGTTAACACAAACCAGAAAGGAACAGAGGCAATATACAGAAACAGTGACTTTAAGGGTAATACAATGGCACTAAATTCATATCTTTCAATAGTTACTCTGAATGTAAATGGGCTAAATGCCTCAATCAAAATACACAGGATATCAGATTGGATAAAAAAAGCAAGGACCATCAACATGCTGTCTGCAAGAGACTCATTTTAGGCCCAATGACACAACCAGATTGAAAGTGAGGGGGTCAAAAACCATTTATCATGCTAATGGACATCAAAGAAAGCTGGAGTGGCAAACCTTATATCAGACAAATTAGATTTTAAACTAAAGACTGTTATAAGAAATGAGGAAGGATGCTATATCATAATTAGAGGGTCTATCCAACAAGGAGGTCTAACAATTGTAAATACTGATACCCCTAACATGGGAGCAACCAATTATATAAGCCAATTAATAACAAAATTAAAGAAACATATCCATAAGTATACAATATTATTAGGGGCTTTAACACCCCCCCTTACTGCAATGGACAGATCTTTTTAAACAGAAGATTAACAAGGAAACAAGGGCTTTGAATGACACACTGGACCAAGTGGACTTCATAGATATATTCAGAGCATTCCATCCTAAAGCAACAGAATACATATTCTTCTCAAGTACACATGGAACATTCTCCAGAATAGATCACATACTGGGTCACAAATCAGGTCTCAACTGGTACCAAAAGATTGGGATTATTCCCTACATATTTTTGGACCACAAGGCTTTGAAATGGAATCGCAATCACAAGAGGAAATTTGGAAAGAACTCAAATACATGGAGGCTAAAGAGCAACATACCAAAGGATGAATGGGTCAACCAGAATATTAAAGAAGAATTTAAAAAATGCATGGAAACAAATGAAAATGAAAACACAACTGTTCAAAACCTTTGGGATTAGCAAATATGGTCCTAAGAGGGAAGTATATAGCAATACAAGCCTTTCTCAAGAAACAAGAAAGGTCTCAAATGCACAACCCAACCTTACATCTAAAGGAGCTGGGGAAAGAACAGCAAATGAAGCCTAAACCCAGCAGGAGAAGAGAAATAATAAAGATTAGAGCAGAAATCAGTGAAATAGTAACCAAATGAACAGTAGAACAGGTCAACGAAAGTGGAGCTGGTTCTTTGAAAGAATTAATAAGATTGATAAACCCCTGGCCAAACTTATTGAAAAGAAAAAAGACCTAAATAAATAAAATCATGAATGAAAGAGGAGAGATCACAACCAACACCCAAGAAATACAAAAAATTATAAGAACATTTCATGAGCAACTAGATACCAACAAATTGGACAATCTGGAAAAAATGGATGCATTCCTAGAGATGTATAAACTACCAAAACTGAAATAGGAAGAAATAGAAAACCTGGACAAACCCATAATCAGCGAGGAAATTGAAGCAGTCATCAAAAATCTCCCAATAAAGAAGAGTCCAGGGCCAGATGGCTTCCCAGGGAAATTCTCCCTAACATTTAAAGAAGAATTAATACCAATTCTTCTGAAGCTGTTTCAAAAAATAGTGATGGAAGGAAAACTTCCAAACTCTTTCTCTGAGGTCAGCATTACCTTGATCTGAAAACCAAAGACCCCACCAAAAAGGAGGATTACAGACCAATATCTCTGATGAACACAGATGCAAAAATTCTAACCAAAACGCTAGTCAATAGGCTCCAACAGTACGCTAAAGGATTATTCACCACGACCAATTGGGATTTATTCCTGGGCTGCAAGGGTGGTTCAACATCCACAAATCAATCTGATACACTACATAAATAAAGGACAAGAACCATATGATCCTCTCAATAGATGCAGAAAAAGTATTTGACAAAGTACGGCATCCTTTCTTGATTCAAACTCCTCACACTGTAGAGAGAGGGACCATACCTCAACATTATAAAAGCCATCTATGAAATGCCCAGTGATTATCATTCTCAATGGGGAAAAACTGTGAGCTTTTCCCCTAAGGTCAGGAACACAACAGAGATGTCCACTCTCACCACTGCTGTTCAACATAGTCCTGGAAGTCCCAGCCTCAGCAATCAGACAACAAAAAGAAATAAAAGCATCTGAATCAGCAAGGAAGTCAAACGCTCGCTCTTTGCAGATGACATGATACTGTATGTGGAAAACCCAAAGACTCCACCCCAAAATTGCTAGAACTCATACAGAAATTCAGCAGCATGGCAGGATATAAAGTCAATGCACAATAATCAGTTGCATTTCTATACACTAACAATGAGACAGAAGAAAGAGAAATTAAGGAGTCAATCTCATTTACAACTGCACCCAAAACCGTAAGATATATAAAAACAAACCTAACCAAAGAGGCAAAGGATCTGTACTCAGAAAACTGTAGAACACTCATGAAAAATTTGAGGAAGACACAAAGAAATGGAAAAATATTCCATGCTCATGGATTGGAAGAACAAGTATTGTTAAGATGTCCATGATACCTAGAGCCATCTACACATTCAATGCAGTCACTATCAAATACTACCAACTTTTTTTCAGAGAGAAAATAATCCTAAAATTTGTATGGAACCAGAAAAGACTCCAAATAGCCAATGGAATGTTAAAAAAAGAACACCAAAGCTGGTGGCATTCCAATCCCGGACTTCAAGCTCTATTACAAAGCTGTAATCATCAAGACAGTGTGGTACCGGCACAAAAACAGACACATAGATCAATGGAACAGGACAGAGAGCCCAGAAATAGACCCTCAACAACAGGTTTAACTAATCTTTGACAAAGCAGGAAAGAATATCCAATGGGAAAAGGACAGTCTCCTCAGTAAATGGTGCTGGGAAAATTGGACAGCTACATGCAAATGAATTAAACGGGATCATTTTCTTACACCGCACACAAAAACAGACTCAGCATGGTTGAAAGACCTAAATGTGAGACAGGAATCTACCAAATCCTAAAGGAGAACACAGGCAGCAACCTCTGTGACCTCAGCCATAGAAACTTCTTGCTAGACGCGTCTCCAAAGGCAAAGGAAACAAAGGCAAAAATGAACTATTCGGACTTCATCAAGATAAAAAGCTTCTGCACAGCAAAGGAAACAGTCAACAAACCCAAAAGACGACCAACAGAATTGGAGAAGATATTTGTAAATGACATATCAGATAAAGGGCTCGTATCCAAAATCTATAAAGAACTTATCAAACTCAACACCCAAAGAACAAATAATCCAGTCAAGAAATGGGCAGAAGACATGAGCAGACATTTCTCCAAAGAAGACATACAAATGGCCAACAGACACATGAAAAAACGCAACATCGGCATCAGGGAAATACACATCAAAAAACCACAATGAGATCCCACCTCACACCAGGCAGAACGGCTAAAACTAACAAGTCAGGAAATGACAGAAGTTGGCGAGGATATGGAGAAAGGGGAACCTCTCACACTGTTGGTGGGAATGCAATCTGGTGCAGCCACCCTGGAAAATAGCACGAAGGTTCCTCAAAAAAATTGAAAACAGAGCTACCCTATGATCCAGGAATTGCACTACTGGGTATTTACCCCACGGATACAAACGTAGCGATCCAAAGGGGCACCTGCACCCCAATGTTTATAGCAGCACTGTCCACAGTAGCCAAACTATGGAAAGAGCCTGGATGTCCATCAACAGATGAATGGATAAAGATGATTTGGTATCTATATACAATAGAATACTAGCCAGCCATCAAAAAAAAAAAAAAAAAGAAGAAGAAATTTTGCCACTTGCAATGATGTGGATGGAACTAGAGGGTATTATGCGAAGTGAAATAAGTCAGAGAAAGACAGCTATCACTTGATGTCACTTATATGTGGAATTTAAGAAACAAAACAGAGGATCAGAGGGGAAGAGAGGAAAAAATAAAACGTGATGAAATCAGAGAGGGAGACAAACCATTAGAGACTCTTAACCATAGGAAACAAACCGAGGGTTGTTGGAGGGGAGGGTGGTAGAAGGATGGGGTCACTGGGTGATGGGCATTAAGGAGGGCATGTGATGTAATGGGCGCTGGGTGTTCTATAAGACTGATGAATCCTTGACCTCTACCTCTGAAACCAATAATACATTATATGTTAATTAATTGAATTTCAATTTAAAAAATGAAAAAAAGTATAGTAATGGGAACAATAGTGCAATTACCGAAGGCATACGAATGCAGGAGTGCATATATGCAAATTTGATGTGAGCAGGGACACAGCAAGATGGCAGATCATGTGAGAGATCTCCTGCGTGTGTGTGCCTGCGTGCAAGCGGGTTTCCCTGCGTTCCAGCTGAGTCTGTATTCTTTTTTTTTTTTTTAAAGATTTTATTTATTTATTCGACAGAGATAGAGACAGCCAGCGAGAGAGGGAACACAGGCAGGGGGAGTGGGAGAGGAAGAAGCAGGCTCATAACGGAGGAGCCTGATGTGGGACTCGATCCCAGAACGCCGGGATCACGCCCTGAGCCAAAGGCAGACGCTTAACCGCTGTGCCACCCAGGCGCCCCTGAGTCTGTATTCTTACTTAGATTTGGAGGTCTTGGCTTCCTTAGTGGCTACAAATGTGTGCAATCTAAGGCCTTTAGAAATTTGGGGTTCACCATACGCCCAACCTAATTCACACAGTTTTAGCGAGGATAAAAAGTCACACATGATAAAAAACAAACAAAAACCCTGAAAAGTTACAAGTACTGTACAATGTCTTACTGTTATTCCTACTCTTATGCTCTTTAGTCCAGATATAAATTGTTCCCTGGATCGTATGATGAGACCCATTTTCCAGAACAGTAAAAGTTACTTCCTGAGTAGAGACACATCAAGGTTTATTGGACAGAAAAAGTAAATTCTTCCATGTATGGAATTCCAAGAAAAACAGTAGAAAGTGTCCTGTGTGTCAGGTAATTTTTCAACAATTAAAAAAAGAGAAAGATGAAGAAAATTCCAAAAGCAAAGCATCCTTCCCTGTAGCTTTAGTTGCCAACAAATATTTAGAGCTGAATTCTTAAAATATGTGTTTGCTGAGTGCTACTTGGAAACCAAATTATATCTCAAAACATAATGCCATCAATCAAAGAGCATAATAAATTCTGGTAAAGTTCACTAAAGGTCTTGACCTGCTTCACAAAAGAAGACAAAAAAATATTTTCCTCAGATATGTTCACGTTCCTTCTATCGTTCAAGGCATACCCACAGAAGTCATGGTCTGCTTTTAGAGATCTACGGGTCTTTGGGCAACAGAAAACCAACGTTTAAGTCTTTAATATGAGAATGTGAAATAACTGCTTTGTTCTGTCATCCTGTCATGGCAAGTGTTTACATCAAAACCAAAAATACAACCAAACAATCATGTACTGGGTTTTTTTTTTTCTTTCATCAGGAGAAAATAAAGAACAGCCGTTCTTAGTTTTGAGCAGAGAAAGTGTAAAGAAACTAATAACTAATAGCTAAAGGAAACACCACATGGAGCCAAAGCGATGCTTCTGGAGAACCCAAACTCAAGAAAGGTGTTTACTGTCTATATCAACTCATCGACCCCAAGATAGAAATGCATGCATATTCATAGCCTTCAGGTTCCAGATCTGCTTTCTATAGTGCCCAAATTCCATTCTACTTATTTGCAGTCATCTGTTTCTCAGCCATTTTCCTTGTTCTTTTCTCAGTGGACTGACCACGTAAAGGATGATAGTCTCAGAGTTTCTAAGCAGCTTCTTTGAATAGATTGGTCCCGGTCAAACTAAATGTGCCTAAATTTGATATTCACAGACACTCTTCTTGGAAGAGCTCCCTTAATCCTCCTCTGCTTCTCAAACTTAAATGTTTTCAACAGGTACCATAAGCACATGTTCAAGATTGGCTCTACACATTTTCCTAGATTTCACTTTGGTGATTTGCATCTTACAACAAACATATCTTGTGCAAATATAATGCCTTCAGAGCGTGAAGCATGCCAGTCCTCCCCTATTACATCTCTCACTTCTCGCCTGTCTGAAACTCAATATTAATACCAATCATTTTAAGCACATGGTGGAGTTCGCCTCCAGAGCCAAATATATCTCTGGAGAAAATGCAAATGGATAGCAATCTGGTTCTCTTTTGTCTAGAATGAAATACCTGGGCTTCTAGAACTATACTTAGATCTCAGAAAGTTTGTCTCTTCCTTAATCTTTTTAGTGCCATGTCATTTACAATGTGGGTCTTTCAGAGGACAGGCTCTGCAGGAATAGCGAGAATACCATAAAGCTTTGCTGAAGACCTGAGTATTGCGCTGAGACTTTATTTTCTTCCTTTCTTCCTCCCTCCGTCTCTCCCTCCCTATTTCTTCTCCTCCCGAATTTAATTATGAGATTTGATTTACCAAACAATAGATGTTTTAATATTCCTTGCTGAGTTTATATTTTGCCTATAAAGAGACTTGAAAGTTGTTATCATAGACTAAGTGATAGAGAATCTCGAGTGCTCATCTAGGTCATTTTCCAGGACAGTGTTACCTGATTTTATCTAGTCTGTTCACATTGCCTTTTCTGTGTATCGTCTTCCGAAATTGCCATGTACCGCTGGTTTACTGGTATAATTCTCACAAAGTCAATCTACATGTAGTATGGATTTTATAATTCAGGGTTTCTGATATTATAATGATGTTTTCAAATGTAAAAATAGTAGACTTACTATCTCCTTCATTACAGTAAAAAACATAAAATTTGCCATTTTAGCCATTTTTAAGTGTATACAGTTCAGGAGTGTTTAGTATATTCACACGGTTGTAAAAGAGATCTCCAGAACTTTTCATCCTGCAAACTCTATACCCATTAAACCATTCTTCCCTGTACCCCTTGCAGCCACCATTCTACTTTCTGTTTCTAGGAATTTGACTACTTCAAAAACCGCATATAAGGAGAATCAGACAGTATGTGTCCTTTTGTGACTGTTGTGCTTCCCTCAGCATGCCAGCTCCAAGGTTCACCCTTGTTGTAGCATGTGTCAGAACGTCCTTCCTTTTGAAAGCCAAATAATATTCCATTGTATGTATAACCACATTTTGTTCATCCATTCCTCCATTGATGGACATTCGAATTGCTTCTACTTCTTGTCTGTTATGAATAATGTTGCTGTGCACGTGGGTGGACATAAATTGACTATCTCTTGCAAAGAACAGAACTATATGATAGGATCTTTAAAATCTTTCAATCTTCAGAATTAAATCCCACGGGTGTTTTCTTAGTTTATGCAATACACAGTAAAGGAATATTTTCAATTTAATATACTGCCCAACAACTTGTAATGGAGAATAACATATAATTAGATTAAAAATTTATAAGTTAAAGCTATTTTTTTACTAAGGCCTTATTTACATGGCTCAGGGCATTCTTGCAGCCTGAAAAGGAAATGTATATAAGGAAGGTACATATGAAGGATTCCTGGGGTACTTTCCTCCCCAGCAGAGGGCCATAATCTTCACTTTATACATTAAATCCACTCAGAGGAGGGATCTGGTTGCTCTTGGTGGCCTCCTGAGAATGACTGTTAATCACAGTGCTTTTCTGATCACTGAGTTATCAAGAGTCACTCTAGGAACCTGGATCTTTGTTGCATCTCCGAAATTATCCATAAAATCTCTTTTTTTCAGTGCTATCCATGACCCATGACTACACTTAAGGAGTTCACAATAAAAAGAGTAAACAGAAAGTGTTGGCTTAAATGTTATTCAAAGACACACTCATGCCTGCTTTACAATACCACGCTAAATGTTTATACAGTCTTTGCACTCCTCCTACACTACAGCTGACCCTTGACAGCAGGAGTTTGAACCACGTGGAGCGACTTCTATGCAGATTTTTTACAGTACAGTACTGTAAATTTATGTTCTCTTCCTTACGATTTTAACATCTTTTTCCTAGCCTACTTTATCGTATGACTAGAGTATACAATACATGTAACACAAAAAATACGTGTTAATTGACTACTTATGTTATTGGTAAGGCTTCTGGTCAATAGTAAGCTATTAGTGGTTAAGTTTGGGGGAGCTATAAGTTCTACAAGAGTTTTTGACTGCATGTGGTCGGGCCCCTAACCCTCATGTTGTTCAATGGTCAACCGTATATTATAATACTCTGATTTCTTATTGGTTTCCCTTTTAGACCATAGACTTCTTGGGAACAGGTTTTATGCTTTATTCAGTTCGGTATCCACATGTGATGTTTATTTACTGATAAGTTGTACTAATAAGATACAAAATGTGACACAAATTTCAAAGCCATCGAAGTTTTTTTTAAAGGGCAAGGGCCTATAGCATGTGTTTATTTCATCATTTACTGGTAGCAAACCACGTATGAGGGGGTTCAGACATACAATCTAGTCAGAAAATAGCAATAGATTCCACGGTAAATGAATTTGCCGTTGTAAGACCAAGGAAGCAAATTCCTGACACCGATTAAGAGAAAAGTGTGTATCATTAGTAAAAACAAATGACTCTTGGGCCCTTCAAACACTATTTTGACCCACATAAGTAACATGCATACAAATCATAGAGCTTGTAAAGTGGTTTAGATACTATAGAAAAGTGATCTTACCAGAAAGCTTTTGTTTTGATGTCTCACATTTCAATTTTTGTATATATTGAAACATGATTTACACCAATTAACTTATTAGTTGAGAATTTTCATTGGTACACGTGGTTAACAGAAAAAAAATAGAAGTTATTTCCTTGATCCTGCCTGTGGTAACAACCCAGAGCTATTAGAATCTCATTTACTCTCCTGGACCGGCATCACCAGGGAGCCATGCTTTCTGACAGGAGAAAATCCCGCCTTTACTGGGAAGGCTACAACCACTGTGCCATAAATCGAGAAGCTCTAATGGGCCGGGGGAAGGGACGCTGCTGTGAGGAAACATAATTAAACCACTCTTTGAAGGCAGTGTATGAGGGTAACTGAATCCATTTATCCCTCCCATGAACTTCACTCGTACGTGTGCTTGCTAAGGCTGTACCAGAAAACCAATTACAGATGTAGCTTCTGCGGTTTGCTTGCTGTCACTAAGGAGCAGCTCATGTCCTGTAAACACTCCTCTGTTATCTCATTAATTGAAGAAACACAACTCAAAAGGGAAGTGTGTTTACTTTCACGGTAATTAAAAGAAATATCTAAAAGGCTGGGGACTCAATATCAACCTGCCTGCCTTTGAGAAAGAGTGAACGACCTTAAATTTCCATTCAGTGTTAATATATATAAATTCTCAACAGGAATCTCCAAAGGGATCAAGTTAAAGGAGTTAGATATAGGTTTTTCTTGTAAAGATTTGTAATTTCAGGAAACATTGTCTAGAACATAAAAGAAACACTTATATCCTTAGACCAAGGACCTTCAAACCGGTAATCAAGAAACTTACAACAGTCTAGCAAATGTTTTGAAGGTAGAAATGAAAGCTCATGAGCAAATCTGGAACAAACAGAGTGAGAGGAAAGAAACTGCTCCTCATCTGGAGTCAGCTGGAAAGACTTTGAGATTGGGGCAATTTTAAGAGTTTTACAGATAAGGAGGTTATTTGAATTGGTGGCTTTTATGCAATGCATCATGCGTTCTAGAAAGATACAGAGACACTAACATTTTAGACTGCAAAGAGATTCCTAGAAAGCAGAAACTCAAAACACTCCACCAAATTTTCTCCAAGAATAAATTATGCTCTGAAGTGCTGCAGCAATAATTTATCTGAATGGTCGGAAATGATGCATGTGCTTCTCGTAGTACCTAAGCCGCGACTGAAAAGAAAATGGGATTATTTATACATCAAAGTATTTTCGGTGTGAATTACCAACAGTCAGAAGCTCAGTAAATTACCAACAGCCGAAATAGAGTATATGATTACAGCTTAGCTCCACAGCCTTTTCACGGTCTGCGTTACCATCCCAACTGTCTTCTTGTAAAGGACTTTCTGGGTCAATTTACTTTTAAGTCCCGATCTCATTAAAGATGCTTTAAGTGTGCAAGTCTATCTTAATATTCTCAAATCATTTTTAATGAGTTGTTTACAAAAGCCAGAAACTAATGGATTTACTTCTTATATTATACATACAAGAATATCAAAAAAAGCAGTAAAACACAGAGAACTTGCGAATGGTTGTTAATTCAGGGTGGTGTTCAGTCTATGTTTAACACGGAATATCTTTAATGTTTTCCTCAAGTACTTACGAGAATCTAATATGACATTCTCAGGCAGTCAAAGTACATAATAAGTAACTAGCAAGAATCTGAACACAAACATATTATGTTGTTAATAAAAATGGTCACATAGCCTTCCTATGAATTTGGTAAATGGATACCCATGTCCAGAATAAATCCTAGCTGTAGCTCCTTTTCTAGCATGACTCAATCTAGCTTGCAAGCTCATGCTTTATAGTGTCATGAGTTCGCTAAACAGTTATAAGAACTACTTGGATAATTCTCTTTTCCTGTGACACGATAACTTTAGTCAACTCTTGGAATTATGTAAAAACTAAGAAAAGTAGGCAGTGAGAGGGGAATTGGCCTAATTTTCTGTGATTTACTCTTTCTTCCTTGGCTCCTTTGCCTTCTCTCAGAAAAAATTCATGAAGAGTAAGTCTTGGATCCTTTTCAATTAAACGAGGTTTCAGACCCACTTACTAGAAAAGATAGAAAATATCCCAATAGGTCATGGACTGTATGCTTCTATTTTTACAATTAATATCTCTAGTTACAGAAGAAAACAATAACGTAGAGGGAAATCAAATGCTTAAATATGGAAGAAGACAGGGTTCCAGCTGGGTTTCTAAAACAAAACCTTACCCTTTGATTTATTCCTCTATTGTGAATAATTTGGCCTGTCTCAGATTCCCCTTTTAAAACACAAATCCTCCTTGGATTGGGTTGTACGTTAGTATATGAAACCCTTTCATTCCGGACAGCATTTCTGTGAAGAGGGCCTTACTTCATTTCACAGTTTCAAACAGGGAGATATAAACATCAATTGAGTACTGAGATTTACACCCTTTCTTCTGACTCCTAAAACTGGATTTTTACCACTATACCTGACTTAATGCCTTAATGGGAATTATTTAAAGAAATTGGAATTTTAATGGAACGATTGACATGATGGATTTGGACTTTGTTATTCTCCTCTCCCATCAAAGCAAAAACTATAGTCCAATTCAATTAAAATTTATAGGGGATATCCTATGCTCGGGGCAGGGCGCTCAGTGCTGGAAGTCACATACAGATGGGAAGAGTCAGTCCCTGTCCTCAAATAATTTATATTTAGCATGAGAAAAGAAAGTATGATTAAATTTAACCAACCTGTGACAATCCAAGATGTGTAAGCAAGCACTGTATCTCGTCCTATGTATGTGTCATTAGGGAAACAGGAAGTACTGTGGGGCAGGGACAGAGGAAAGAGTCCTACACTGATGAAGGAGCCTGACAGAGATACAGGGACTGAAAGACGGAGATACAAGAGAAGGTGGAAAGGAGTCACCAACAGATTTTCTTTGCTTCCACAACATTGCTTAAAAGAAATAGGACTCAGTCAGCATATATTACATCATAAGTTTTTGTTGTACTGAACATAATAAAAAAATAATTTAAAAAAATTAAAACTTAAAAATTTTTTTTTAAAAAAAAGGAAATAGGACTCTTTTGGTATATCTGTTTCCTGTATAAGTAGGCTTTGTGTGGCAAAGTCTTCTCCACCCAGAGACAATGTTAACGGTGGGACAAACCGTCGTGGGGAGAGTGTGAGACAGTTGAATGAAGCCCCAGATAATCAGTCAGACCCGAAGAAGCAGGAGCCCACTGGTTTAACGCACCCGGAAGCGAAGAAGCCATGACCTTTCATTGCCTCCTCTCCCTGCCTTCAGGCCGTGGGCTCCTGAAATCTCCCTGGCAAACCTTCCTTCTCTCCTGCCCCCAGCACCACTCATGAACGTGAAGTTCAGCATATTTTAGAACTGACTTATTTGAACGGAGGATGGAGTTTATGGAAAACAAATGGGAGTATTGTTTTTGGACTACCTGGCCCTTACAAGTGTGTTGAAAGGATTCCCCGAGGCATAAGGTGAAATAAGGCAGGACAAGAAAATAACCCAAGGGAAAAAGGGAGGAAAATAAGTTTAGAAAGGTCTAGAAGCCTTAGGGGAAAAGAGTACAGAGTGATCTGGTTTGGGAACTAAAAACGAGAAAAGTTGGCAACCCAGGGACAGTAGGAGTTTCCACCTGTGAGCAAGAAAGAATACTTTCCTAGTTCGCAGCACTCTTCAAAGTGCGCAGGAAATGACCATCAGCTTTTAAATCTATTCTCAAGATTGCCTCTTTCTAGCAGTTTCTTATACATAGATTTTCTCATTTGAAAACTAGTTTATCTTGGTAACATTTGCCTCTTGCTAACTTTGTCTTTTCTTCCTGTGCTTTCCAAAAGTTGGCAATCGTATTACCCTAGGAAATCGTATGTGTGGCATCACATTGCGTCTTTGAAACGTTGCGTATAGAGCCTGGGGATAGTCCCACTACAAGCACGGAACATAGGCCATCTCCAGTCCATTCAGGCGGCTGTAACAAAATTCCACAGACTTGGGTACCTTGTAGACAACAGCAATTTACTTCCCCCGGTTCTGGAGGCTGGACATCTGAGATCAGGGTGCCTGTGCGGTGTCAGACTCTTCCAGGTTGTCGACTTCTCGTTATGTTTCACATGGTGGAAGGGGCGAGGAGCTCGCTCGGGTCTCTTTTTAAAGGCACCAGTCTCATCCATGAAGACTCTGCTCTCCGCACCTCCCAAATGTCCCACCTCCTCATAACATCACTTTGGGCATAACATTTTCAACATAGCAATTTCGGAGGAAGACAGACATTCAGGCCAGAGCATAAGAGAACTCACAAAAGATTATTCTCCCCAAGGATGATTTGTCCATGCTTTAAAATAACTCGTGTGACTTCATAATAGAACGAAGTATCCAAACAATAGAAAGGACAGGGAATTTGTGATGAGAAGACAAGTGAGTGAACTTTTGAAGATATGAAGGGATTCTAATTCTCTCAGTTCAACATAGAATTTATTAAGAATTATACTTGTTAAGGGAGGCACCATTTTTAGCTCTTCCTGCATGACATTTTGTACTGTTTTATGATTTTATTAAGTTTTCTAAAAATCTGTAAGATGAACAATGTTATTCTCAAATGACACTGAAGAGATGCGTCTCTGAGAGTTGACATAGTAATCAGAAGAATCCAGCTTTGAATCCAGCATTGTCTGATACCTGAGGTCTCTTATGCTCACACTTCCAAGGTAACAGGCTCAAAGGTCTACAGGACTCGGTCAAAAAGTGGGAGGGTTAGGTCAGCGTTGGCAATTCTCAAGCTGTAGGGGAGTGGAGATGATAGTGCTTTGTCTACCTAACAGTATACAAAAAAGTTTTGTAGACACTAAGTACGGCCCAGAGAGGAGGGTAGGGGAGAGCGTTGCCCCGAAGGTCACCAGTTTGTGACTTTATCATAATAAACTACTTCAATAATTTCATCGCTTTAATATAGACATGGCCTCGAGGTAATTTTCACTGGGGTTTAAAATTTGTTTCTCAAATAAAAGTCTGTGTTTATCTCCCCTCTATAATAAAAAAGTAAGTGCTTCTATCCTTAGTAGGAAAGCAGCTTTACAAGACAGGCAAATATGCCAGTGGTGTTCAGATTACTTTTTCCACTAATATTCTTGCTAATATGTCATAAGAAACAGTGGCTGTATTTGAGTTTGGCAGAATGCCACAAAGGAATACAACACTTAATGCCTGAAGCTTAAACTTTCTGCATGGAACATTCACTTTAACCACCACACCGTCCTAGAAGCCGCGATAGACGTGTACCAGTTGCGCAAGTTTGAAACCTTATATGTGTGCGACGTTATCATTGCTCCGGGACACTCCACGGATTGAAGATAGAGAATAAAGCATTGCCACTGCATTAGAAATACACAAATGTTAGTTCAAAGGCGGGGGGGAGGGCAGCGGGGAAGATGTGAATGAGAAGACAACTGTGTGATAAGAAAAGTACATAAATTCTTTGCACATTGAATCAGCTTTTGAGGAACAGTTGTTCTTTATATAAAACATGCTTTTTAAAGTCGGATTAAGACTTGATTTACACATGTTTGGCAAGATGATTGAATTTCCATAAAATGTCTCATTTGGTGAACACTGGACTAGTCAGAAATGTCCACTTGAATCAGATATGCTCTTTTGTTCATATCCTCTACCCACATTTGATTTGTCCCTACATTTACAATCAAATGTAATTTTAGTTGACTAAAACAAGATTATATAGAAATATGACAATAAAGGAACATTCCACACAATCTATTATTTTAATTACACAAAGAAGGAGAACACAGTAAGATTTGTCTGCCAACAACAGTCTCGAAATGAAAAGGGAAAGCACATGGAGGAAGATATGCCTGTGTTCTTTATTGTCGTGACCACCAAAACATTTCCTCGTTTTTTTCTTTTCCTTAGGATTTTGTTTTAAATAATAAAGGATAAGGGGTTGATATGCAAAATATATAAAAAATTCATACAACCCAATAGCAAAGAGACAGTCCCATTAAAAAGTGGGCAAAAGACTAGACATTTCTCCAAAGAAGACATAAAAACAGTCAACAAGTACACGAAAAGGGTATTAATCATCAAGAAATGCAAATCAGAACCACGATAAGCTGGCACGTCACACCTGTTCAAATGATTATTATCAAAAAGACAAGAGCTGAGAAGTATTGGTGAGGATGTGGAGAAAAGAGAACCCTCGGACACTGTTGGTGGGAATGCAAACTGGTGTAGCTGCTGTGGAAAACAGTATGGAGGTCCCTCATAAAATTAAAAATAGAACTACCACACGATCTAGCAATCCCACTTCTAGGTATACTTTCAAAAAATGAACTATCTCAGAGAGAGATTGGCACTCCCATGTCACCTGCAGCATTATTCACAATAACGAAGACATGGAAATGACCCAAGTGTCGGCTAAAAGATGAGTGGATAAAGACGTTTTGGTATATACACAATGAAATATTACTCAGCCACAAAAAAGAAGGAAATCTATGTGCAACAGCACAGGTGGACCCTGAGAGTATTATGCTAAGTGAAATCAGTCAGAGAAAGACAAATGCTGTATGATGGCTCTTATATGTAGAATCTTAAAAAACCCAAACTCGTGGATACAGAAAACAAATCAGTGGTTTCCTGAGGAAGGATAGGTGTAGGTGGTCAAAAAAATATAAACTTCCAGTTATACAATAAGTGAGGCCAGGAGATGTAACGTTCAGCATGGTGACTATAGTGAACATGGCATTGTTTACTCAGAAGTTGCTGTGAGAGAAGAGTTAACGTTCCCACTGTCAAAACAGGAACAAGCAGCATAGTGAGGTGATGGACGAGTTAACGAACCTTATTGTGGTAAACATGTCCCAGTATAACACACATATTAAATCATCACATTGTGTATCTTAAACTTACACAATGTTTTATGTAAATTATTATCAAGAAAGGAGGGAGGAAGGGAGGATCTTCACAAGCACCTCAAACTTAACATTTCTATATTCAAGCTTTCATTATTTTTTTTCGCATGGAATACTGCAGGAACATTCTACGTGGTCTTGCTATCACTCTTCTTCATTTCCTCCAATATATCCTCTATACTGATTCTATAATGTTTTTCCCTAAAACAAGAAGCCAGACATCTCACTCCACTATTCAAATCAAGGCAAATATAGAATCCTGCCTAGCTCCTGAAGTGACATACACGTCTTCATAGTCAGGCTCCCTCACACCCTCCCTACTCCTACCATATGCGCCCCTTGTCTCACCCCCCTCCCGTCTCTCTGGTCACATCATACTATTCCAAAGTTTGATTATATCATGCTTTATTCATCCCTTTTTATATGACATACACTGCCTCTTTTGTCAAGATATCCCATCCCTGGTGTCCCCACTCTACCACAAACTGGGGAACTTTGGTGACTTTGGGAACCTCTACTCATCCCCCAAGATATAGTCCGCATATCACCTCCTTTCTAAAGCTTTCCCCTGCCACTTATTTTCCCTTCCTCTGAGGTTGCCATACAACTGTTACTAAGGCAACGACCCTGTAAAATGTCTTCCTGTGTCTCCATAAGAAGGTGAGAAGACTGTAATTCATTGATGTATTATCTGCGGTCTGCTGGCACTAGCTCATACCGGCATCTCACCTCATCATCGTCTTGTGAGAGATGATCATAAGATATTCAGTCATTTGGAAGCTGTTTGTTCAATTATTAGGAGCTTGAAATTGATTGTGGTATGAGTATTTACACCACAAAAGGGACCAATACCGCATATAAGGACTCTGAGCATATCTGGGTTTATCCCTCACAGTCTAACAGCGTCCCTGTGTATTCACTGGAATTGATTGAGTTATTAATGTGATCTCAGTTAGCTGCAAATTTCTTGGGCATAAATGAAATAAAGTCAACTATAGGGACAATGGTATAATTTCATATATTATTACAATTTGAATTATAGTCAGATTACAAAAATAAGTATCGATTCCAACTTTATAAATACTTAGAGATTTTATTCCAAGGCAACATGATTGTAGACCAGGGAGTAAGTGGCTCAGTGCAGGGACGTTTGCTTCTGTATCTTTAGGTCATTACACATCAGGCAGGATCTGGCATATGGTTGATCCTCATGAATTCTTACTAAGCACATTTCCATGTGAAAAACTAGAGAGTATATTGCTCTATCTGAGGGTTGGTTATTTTTATCCACTCATATAGAATCACTGTTGGAAACTGGCAGCACCCATATGGTAAAATTTTTGTTCAGAAATGAAAAATTAAGTTGGTTTAAAGCAAATAAGAATAAGAAATTGCTGTTTCTCCAGAGCTGTTGATTTTTAAGAATATTATATATTGAGCATTTTATTTGTTTGCTTATTTTTATAGTACCCATATATATTATATGTAATAACCATATTTACATATTAACTACTTATAATTTATATAATTTCTTATGGTAACTAACTATACATACGGTAGTAACTATAATACTGTAACTAAACATAGTTACTTAGAGTAGATGGGAAACAAATATTTGTGTACAGGATAACCAAAGTTTTTTCACTTACATTTGTGTTTAGGTTTTTATCCATTTCAAAAGTCATATGTAAGTTACACTGATGGTTGTCAGTTTTCACATCAGTATCACCGGAGAACTGTTTAAACAGGAGGACTGTTTAAAACAGTGGATCTCACTGCATACGTGATGAAACCCGCAGAGCCATATGCAAACCAGCTCAGGCTTACAATTACCATTTTGGATACACTTTGTCCAACACATTTATTTTATAAATGGGAAAGTAATGTCAAGAGAGGCTGATTTTATTTGTTCATCTTCATAAAACTGGCTAAGGGCACAGCCAGGAGTTTAATTCAGGTGATTAAGGTGTCACGTTTAATGGTATATAAGCCTTTGAATGTGTGTATGAGTATGTTGGCTGTAGGGAAGCTAAGAATGCTTCGGGAATTATTAAAAACTAGAGAACAAAAGAGAAACACTGTAAACTTGAGGGATCTAATTAGCAATTCAGTCACGAACTGGGTGCCCAGAGAGAGATTACCACTACTTGAATGACAAGCAAGTTACGGACTCAGCCCACAACTCATCATTGGGTGACTGAATATGCACTTTTCCAGATTATCATCCGTAGTAGTAGTAGTAGTAGTAGTAGTAGTAGTAGTATCATTTTGTATGTGTGCTCTTTATACATTGTGTGTTTTATCCATTACTGTTTTGTTTTATTAAGTAGTTTTGAGGGGCGCCTGGGTGGCTCTGTTGGTTAAGCATTCTACTTTTGGTTTTGGCTCAGGTCATGAACTCACAGTTGTGAGATGGAGCCCTGGTTCAGACTTCATGCTGGGCATGGAGCCTGCTTAAGTTCGTCACTCTCTCCCTCTCTGCCTCTCTTCACCACCTCTGTCTCTCTAAATGGAAAAAAAAAAAACGGATAATTTTGGACTTCCTATCACAACAAAACAAGATCACTTTCTGTATTGTTCTCTTACTTCTGATTTCATATTTTATGATTTTGCAAAGTAAAGGAAGGTCATTAATAAACAATTTTATCAAGCTACTTTACCATTGGTACATACTAAGGGTTTGAAAAATGATTCTCAATGTATAAATGATTCTGTCACACTTGAATATTTTTCCTGTAAGCTGTCCCATTTCCTCCATCTCTCACAGAAGGAATTTTGAAAATCTATTTCAGATCAATTTACCTGAGCCTTGAAAACTCTTAGAAGAGGGTCTTTTTCACATATCTGATTTTGGGCAGAATATTTCCCTCCAAATTTTCCCTTGATTTTTCAGGAAGATCAAGATATTCCTTTTAACTTAGGTTAAATATGTCTCACAGCTTACTTTTTAAATTTATGGCCATAGAATATAGAGTCTAACTCAAGTAACATTCATAGTTTATCATAATGGATAACCACTTCCAAGCATTCACAGTCCCACCATCTCAAGTCAACTTTTTGTAACAATTGTCTCAGTGGGGTTAATTACATAATCCAAAGGGTAGACTTGCTGGAATAAAAAAAAGTATCGTTAAGTTCTTGTTGAGGGCAGAGACCACATCATCTTTATCTCATCAGAACTTAGCACAATGCCATGCACAAATAAATTGTCCATAAATGTTTACCACTTTGAGTTAGATTTAAAAAAGGAGTTCCTCAAGACAAAAATTATCTCAGCTCTCCTACAGGGTTCATTTTTCAAAAGATGTCTTTTAGTTTATCATCTGCATAATTATATTTTAATAAATATTTCGATATTATATTAGAATGCATATCTACTTTTTTAGTGTATTAGATTATTTAAAATTAAAAACAAAAATAAATGACTTAGAAAAATAAAGTTTTTTTGTTGTTGTTAATACAGAGACAATTTCAGAATCTTCTTTCAACTACCTAATGTTTATTGACAACTGAAAATATTTTTGTACTAAAAACTCCAGGATCTAAAATGCTTCAGGAAAATAAATTAGGAACAATTACCCGTTTATTACAAGTCCCACATTGTAACCTACTGCTGACCAAACACATGTGTACTATTGTCCAGTACTGAGAGACAGGGAAGGTTTGCTGACATTCTGACTTAATTTACTTCTTCCTTTAACTATTGTTCATCTGAGATTCTTGTGAAATAATTAAGAGTGGAAATAAGTAGCCATCAAATGGCCACCATTAAAATTTTCTATTTATTTTAATGGATTGTGAATTATTTCTGTACCTCAGTGATAACTAAATAAAGATTAGTGATTTAAAAAGCAAAAGGTACGAAATAAAGTAGAAAATAAAATTATGCCAGAAAGTTTTTTAGTTAATTAGTTAAAATAAAATTTTATCAGTTAAATGAAGCTATTAGCATTCTCAATTCTTAGAAATGATTAAGATATTTTATATAATTTTGTTAAATTATCCTTTATTAATTACGTAGTTTAATTCTGCAGTCAGCATCTTCAGTGATAATGAACATCTTAAAGTTTGACTCTAGAAATGTTTATGATAAAATTCTTCAAATAACCAATTATACAAATATGATATATACTTTTAATTACATTTATCTCCTAGTTTTTCCTCTACTGTTCCATGGCATTCATTGTCATCTTTGGTATTACTTTGGGGTGTATTTTTAAGTTTCAAATGTTCAGATATAGGTTTATGCTGATTTTCAGATACTAATGAATATTTAATTCCCAGATAGTTAGATGTGTTATAATATGTAATTTACATTGTAATAAGACAGCAAAATGCAATTAAATTGAACACAAGAATAAACTGCCTATCTTTATTCCAGACCATAAAAAATTTTAAATGCTTATAAAAATGAAAATTTTAAATATAGTCTTAATGAAACAAAATTTTCTTATAGGAGTAATATAAACACCTAAGCAATAATTTACTCCACTACCTAAATAGAAAGAGACTAGTATATAAGTTGATTAACCTATATCTGAAACTATTATACACAAATAGGTAGATAGAATTTTATTAATAAGACTTTATCAAATCAGAGGTAGAAATCTAGAAATTCATTGTACTTCCTGCTTCCTAAATATTATTTTTGTTTTGTTTTGATTTAGATTTATATTAATCTTCCATGATAAAAATACTAGGAAGTTGTGTGAGTAATGCTTTGAATTAATGATAATACCACACTCAACAAATGCAAATACTTACTGAGCACCAAGTATGATCAGGCACTAACTAGAGTCTGGGATACAGCCATGAACAAAATAAGGTTCTCTGTCCTTGCGAAGTTGTATATACATATGTGTATTGAAGGGGGTCTGGGAAGAAGGAGGGCTGATAATAAACAAAGTGATTGACACATACAGTATTTCCTAAGTTATCTAATATTATGATAAATGCTGTGGGGGATGGGCAAAAGGAAGCATTGGGAGTGGCTTAGCAATTTTTATCTGTGTGGTCAAGAATGGCCTCACTTAGAAGCTGAGATATCAGGGGCGCCTGGGTAGCGCAGTTGTTAGGTGTCTGCCTTCGGCTCAGGGCGTGATCCCAGAGTCCTGGGATGGAGCCCCACATCAGGCTCCTCCGCTGGGAGCCTGCTTCTTCCTCTCCCACTCCCCCTGCTTGTGTTCCCTCTCTCGCTGGCTGTCTATCTCTGTCAAATAATTTTTTTTTTAAATCTTAAAAAAAAAAAAAAAGTTGAGATATCAGGGGAGCCTGGGTGGCCCCATCAGCTGTCCGCCATCAGCTCAGGTCATGATCCCAGGGTCCTGAGATTGAGCCCCATGTCGGGCTCCCAGCTCAGCGCGGAGTCTGCTTCTCCCAGCTGCTCCCCCTGCTTGTGCTCTCTTTCACTCACTCTCTCTCAAATAAATTAATTAATTAAAAAAAAGTTGAGAAATTGGTATCAACAGAAAGACAATGAATTTTATGGATGTACATATGTTGAAAAAGACCACAACAGGTAGAGGGTAAGTCAGAGCCAAGACCCTGAGGAATGTGCCCAGGATGATTAAGGAATGGCTCCAGTATGACCAGGACTGAAAGAATGAGCAGCAAGGCAGTAGGGAATGACATCAAAAAATTAGCATGGCATCAGAGCAGATCTTTCTTTTACTCTGAGATGCAAAATGATTTGAGGCTGTGAGCAGAGAAGTGACACAACCTGTTCATTTGAACAGGTCACTCTGGCTGTTGACTATGGGAGTAGACCATAGGAAGGCAAAATGGGTAGAAGCAAGAGAACATTAAAATAGTCCAGTTAAGGGATCATAGTGTCTTCCGGCCAGAGTGCCACCAGCGGAGGTGGTAAAGAGTGGTCAGATTTGGATATATTTTAAAGACAGAGCCAGCAGTTTTACTGATGGACTAAATGTGTGAGAATTAGGGGAGTCAAGACTGTGATTTCAAACCCAAACAACTAGAAAGGTGGAATCGCTATCAACCAAGATGAGGAAGACTGTAGGTAAATTGGGTTTTTTGTTTGTTTTGCTGGGGGGAAAATAACATTGGAGCTCATTTTTGGACATGTTGCACGATAGATAGATAGACAGACAGACAGACATATAAATTTGGAGTCCCTGGCGAGGACCAAGTTGAAGATACAAATTTTGAAGTAGTCAGTATATAGATTGTTTTAAAGCTATGGGACTAAATAAGATCTTCACTGGAGAAAATATACTAAAGAAATTCAAGGACGCACACTTGAAGCAGTCCAGTTAAAAAAGGCCTGGCGGGCACAGAGGAAACAGCCAAGGAAGCTAAGAAAAAGTGACCCGTGAGGTGAAAAGAAGCCCAGGAAGGGGGTAGGGTCTTGGAAGTTGAATGAGAAAAGCGCTGTTGTTGTGTTTTTGTTTTTTAAGATGGAAGACATGCTCACCCATATCAGATGCTACCGAGAGATTAACATGGAGACTGCAAATTAACTGTAGGATACAGCAATGGCATGATTATAGGTGAGCTTGACAAAAGTAGATTTAATGGAGTAAGTCGGGGTCAAAGCCTGGTTGGATTGGTTTGAAAGGGGATGGTTAGAAAAGTTGGCAGGTGGGAGACAATAGAATTTCTGAGGACTATTGCTACTAAAAGAGGCATATAAATGGGAACAGGAGAAGAAAATAGAGTCAAGAGAGGATTTTGTTTTTGGATGGGAGAAATACTGTGTTTGCTGATGGGAACTATCTGGCAGAAGTGGGGAGAAAAGATGATTCAAGAGGCTGTGGGGAGATTCGCTTTAACCATATTTTGGTGTTTCGGTGGAGGAGCTGGGTTTAAACAGCAGCACGAGCATTTCAGGAACAGACACAGGAAGAGCAGAGCACAGAAAGAGCTTGTGGAGGGGCTCTCCTGGGGGCACCTGTTTTATCAGCTGAGTAGGAATCCAGCTTATGAGATGAATGTAAGGGTAAGGAAGGAGGGTTGGAGGCTTGACAAGAGAATGGAGAGCATGAAATAGTCACCTAGTTGAGTATGGCAGGGAATGTACTGGGAAGATGTGTTGTAATTCCCGAGCAGCGTTAAAAACCCACTTGAAGTTAGTTGTGAACCAAGAGTGAGGCTCTCGGGAGAGCAAACCATGTACCATACTTCTTGCCGCATGTTTCACCCATTGGTCCGATTCCCAACTCTAGTGAGGAAGCCAAGAGATTTACCTGGCATTAGGGGCTCCTCGGGTCCAATGCTGGTAAAGAGATTGCCTTTTATCATGAGTGGGTACAACAAAACTCAGGGAAATTGCAGAGTTGAGTTGTGTGGGGGATTGAGACATGGAGACTTCAATTATTATAATGGTTTGAGTACAGACTCTCTTCATTCACTCAACCAGTATTTAGGCACTGAGAATACAGTAGTAAACCAAAAATAAGAGTTTAAACCAACATATCTTTACAAATTCTAAGGGAAATACATCTAGAAGGAATCTCACCCCAGAAGGAAGGTCTAGGATACAAGTGTAGATGGTAAATGAAGACATGTTCTCTGAGAAAAAAAATCCATATAAAATAATAATAATGATGGTGCTTAATTTGTGGGAATAAATGAAAACAGAAATTCTATAGAAAAAGGGACTATCAGAAGTATCTGGCTGGCTCAGTTGGAAAAGCATGTGACTCTTGATCTTGAGTTTTTGAGTTCAAGCCCCACATTGGGTGTAGAGGTTACTAAAAAAATAAACTTAAAAAAAAAAGAATATATTTGAGAGGATTTGTCAGCTTTCATTGGTATCATTACCCACTAGAGGGGAAGGTTTCATGTGCCTCTCCTGTGCTGGTTCCAAAATTTTCTCTTTGTCTTTGGTGTTCAGCAATTTGACTATATGGCCCATTTTTGTTGTTGTTTTGTATTTGTTTTTTCCAAGCTTGCTTAGAGATTACTGAATTTGCTGGGTCCCAGTGTTTGTCGTTCATCAACTTTTTTAAAATCTTGCTCATTCTTTATTTCTTTTGGCTATTCTCTCTTTGTTCCTTCTGGAAGCATAATTACGAAGAACATTCAGATGTTGTCTAAGAGCTCACTGAGACTTTCATTCTTCTTTCCAATGTTTTTCTCTTTCCCAGATTAAATGCTTTCTAATGACCCATCTTCAAGTTCACTGACTGACCCCTTCTTCTGCAATCACCTGTTAACTGTTAAGCCCATCCTATAATTTTTTCATTTTAGATATTGTACTTTTCAGTTTTAGAATTTCCATTTCATTGCAGCTTCTATTCTGCTAAAATTCCTCATCTGTTTATTCATCAACACTGTATTTTCCCTTTAAATCCATTAAAAAAATTTCTGGTAGATGGTATAATTTTTTTATCTGTCAATTTCACTATCTTGGTTATCAGGAGGCCTGTTTTTATTGATTATTTTTCTCTTGACTATGGGTCTCATATTCTTGTTCCCTTCAAATGCTTATAATTTTTACTGGACATTGTGAATAGTAGATTTCAGTGGTTGTGTATTCAGTTATCTTCCTTCACATGTTGGTTTTTGTTCTGGAAGATATTAATTCGGCTAGACAAGCCTTGTCTTCCCTGCAGTATGCAGCCGCTGAAATCCGACCCTCCTGTTCTCCCCTCACATGCACAGTTGAGAGACCAGCCAAGGATTTGGGTGGAGTTTGTATGCAGATTTGGGGGCATCTGACTTTGCTCTTTCCTTCTGGAATTTTACACTTCATTTTGAAGCACCTATAACAGCCCCCCCAAATCAGACCTCTGTTTTCTGGCTTTTTTAAGTTTGTAAACTGTGGCTCTATGTTTAAATTCTGGGTGCCCCATACTAAGTGGACAAGGTCATGTCCTCAGGCAAAAGCCACATAAAGGCAAATGTCACCCAGTACAGTCTCCTCTGTTAAGGGTTGTTTTCCCTTCGTTATCTACTTGAAATTGGTCACTCTCCTGTGACTTTAAATAGTATTGAAATATTTTAAATAATTTTAAAAAAGATTTCCCCACCCTACCCAGAGAGTTTAATCTGATTGCTAGCTACCTTGCCATTATTCTATTAATTGAATTTTTGTGCTCAGTTTTTAACTGAACACATGGCATATATTAGGCGCTCAAAATTGATAAATCAATTACTAGGTATATGAGCGTTCAAGCAGTTTAGAAGACACTGTTACATGTGGTCAGCCACCTTCCGTGTGTCTTGAAAATGACAGTTACTGTCTGTGTTATGCAGTTGGAGTTTTAGGGTAAGTTCGAAATTGTTCCGAGTAAAAGTAGACCAATATTTCGGATAAATTTAAACCTGATATGGATTTCAGTGGAAAATCAGTCTAGCTTGGTTAAGTAAATAGCCAGGTTACAAAGATTCCAGATGGTTGGGAAGAACAGCTGATGCTCTAAAGGCTCTTAAATTTCTGTCCAAGGAGTGGAGGGGAATTTCAGGAAAAATGAAGGGGTGAGTTAATCTCCTGAACTCTTTACGCTAACACATTAGAAAAACACATTTGCAGGTTTCTAAAGTGATGTCAAATAGAATGGGTAATTCTAACAGAAATGTACGTAATACTCTCTAGGGATGTTTTCCTTTTATGTTGAAACTATTATAGATTATTAAATGTATTTGTAAGTCCTGTTTGTAAATTCTGTTTTCTGTCCGTAAGTATGTCACCTTTGTTCACACAAACCCTGAAGTCTTCATGGTCCATCCCTGTTTAACCCAAGGTTGGAATGGAAATGTTTACTGTGCCCTTAAAGACACTGAATGATTTCGATACTGTTCTACAGGACAGAGTCGAGAATGGAGCTATCTGTGAAATTCAGATATAAAGGTTTTCTTCCCAATCATAACGTACTGGGTTGTTTGGAGGGCAGTGTCAGATTCCTGAGAGCAGATCTTAGAGCTAGCGTAGTGATGGGCCAGAGTCCTTATTTCGAGAGTTACAATTCCTAGCCTCAAACTGTGCCCGGGAATAAGACGGAAGCCCTCCCTGGAACCTAAGTGATGGCCGGACTTCTCAAATACCAACTGCCAGATGTTTTCTGCTACTTTTTTTTGCTAAGGGATTGCGGGTCCTCCTTTTCACTGATTTGCCTGGATCAGCTCAAAGTTTGTGATGGCGTCCGTCTCTGACAGGATAAAAGGGCAGGAGCGCCTTTCCTAGGGAGACGGAAGAGCCAACGATGATTCTAAATGCTCTTCATCTCCACCTTTAGGCTATTTGTCACTGCTTTTTGCCATTTGTCACAACCTTTAGGCTATTTGTTCACGAGACCGAGCAGACACAGACACCACAGCCAGGGGATAATGAAAAGAACTTTCACTTTGATAAAAACCAAGTCAAATATCTTCCCACGAGGGACAATCAATGACACAGCAATGTGTTTCACTTTGGGGCATAATATCACTGGAATCTCATCATGCTATTCGCCCAGCTCATCCTGAAATCTCTTGGGCAGCCACAGATCTGTCAACCCTGTTCTTCTGTACTTACTTCGGTTGTACCGATTTTGCTGGAGGGTGGACATTCACCGCGGTGGCAGTGGGGACTGAGGGGGGTACTGCAGGAGCAGTAGTAGTAGGGAGGTCACAGTTCTGTACCTATCGCCCAACCCACACCAGCACCGATGATGTAATAAAGAAATTTCAGGTCATTTCCAAGTACACAAATAAGGTTCGTCAGATGAAGCCTGAGCATCAAAATATTGGGCTTTCCAGGATAATACTAAGGTTTGTGGGACAGATAATATAAGAAAGTTCTTCAGAAAACCGTAGGTCATATCGGAATATTTAGAGCATATGGTCGCTATGGGTGTAGTAAAGAGTGCAAGGGTTTATTAGAGGATTGCTGTGCAATTTGTTCGTTACAGCTTCCGTAGACAGGGAGTCAGACCACGTAAGACTCTGCTGTGATCGCTTCAGCGGACAAGGCCCGCAGAGATCCTTCTACGCCCACCTTGGTGACGTAAAACTACCTGGGGTGATTTGCTCAAGAAATTAGTGGGTCAAAATCAACAGAGCAGAGATTCTTTTGTATGACAGTCTAGGAAAACAAAATAAATTAACTAAACAAATAAAATCATAAAGAGCATTTAGTCTGCATTTTCTCCACACACTCAGGGCTGTCCTCAGATTGTGGGGTTTCAACAGCCTGGCAGAGAACGACTGGGAAGAATTCTGCAACTAAAACAACATGCTCGAGAGCGTAAGGCATTCCTAAGTGATGGGAGCCCTCACTTCTCCTCTTATCCAGGGAGCCAAACGACACCCCGTAGGTAATAAATTTCTGCTTTTGATTTTAAGGTCCTACAGGGCAGGATAATTCTCTTTGTATGGTTCCTAGAACGGCCCTGCGCACATTGGAACATTTAATCAGTGCTGCTTCATAATGAATATAGGAGTTTGCAGCACAGAGTCAAATTGGTCCTGAGAGAGGAGTTTCTAACTCTCAGAGCTGAGTGCTTTCTTCCTGTTGCCAAGCTGCGTCTTCCCGGGCCCATCACGGTGAGACATCCTCGGGTAAAGAGCCACTTTCATTTACCTTGAACCTCCCCAAGGTCAGGCCCGGGGATGACCAAAAATAGCACACAGATTACACAGTCCGCTTCACTTAAAAGCCTCAAAAACTAACAGTGATTCTTGCGGGGTAACCCATACTTAAGGCCATTTTGCAGGAAAGTCATGTTGCCCCCGAACTGCCACAAATTGAGAAGCACTCAAGACCCAGAGGTCCTTAAAAGGTCTTGAGAGACTGTTGAGAAGATAATTCACCTCCAACGCCGAGGACATAATTCCTTCTACTATGGGAGAGAATACAATACGCACGACATAGCCCGTCATTAGACTCACACTTCCAAGCGCACTCAGGGGTCCCGACAAAGCCGCCAGGGCCCAAGGGCAGCCGCAGAGTCCGAGCGGAAGGGCGGGCGGGTCTGGATAGGATTCCTAGGGCTGCTGCTCCTCTGGTCTTCCTCGTCCTCCATTCCCGCCTAGGCCTCTTCTCAAATTTGACTGGGGCGCTTGAGTGGCTCAGCCGGTTAAACGTGGGACTCTTGATTTCAGCTCAGATCACGATCTCAGGGGTCGTGGGATGGAGCCCCACGTCAGGTTCTGCGCTCAGCGGGGAGTCTGCTTCTCTCCTTCTCCCTCTCCCTCTGCCCCCCCAAGATAAATAAATAAATCTTTTAAAAAAAATCTTTATAAATTTGACTAGTTCTCTGAGCCACCCAGTATCCTTCCCGCCTGGTCCTTTTCTCTGTAAAGTAACCAGTTTCTGTATGCTTTTTTTAAACTTAAGAACCCTGACTAGTAAAAATGGGTGCTTTATGACTGTCTTCATGAACAAGATGCATTGACAAATACAGGGGAAAATAGAACTGTATTTGTTATATAATATCACTTTTATTTAAAATATATGAATATGTGCACAGGAAAATGGAAAAATGTCTATTAAATGTCGAATAGAGGCTGGTACCTGGAAGAGTAGCATTACAGGTATCTTTCATTTATCTCATACATTTCTATGTTATTTTTCATTTTTTTTTTAAGATTTTATTTATTTATTCGACAGAGAGAGAGACAGCCAGTGAGAGAGGGAACCCAAGCAGGGGGAGTGGGAGAGGAAGAAGCAGGCTCCTAGCGGAGGAGCCCGATGTGGGGCTCGATCCCAGAACACCGGGATCACGCCCTGAGCTGAAGGCAGACACTCAACCAGGCACCCCCTATTTTTCATTTTTAACCAAAATCTATTACTATAAAACAAGATATAAAAATACTCGTTTCTCTAGAGAAGTTCACAAAGAACCAGTATTTTCACAGTTTTCCTAATCCATAGACTCTTGCAGCTTCAACTGTTACATATGGTAATGGTCACATGGAGAACAACAGTGTATTAAATACTAATGTCCTTTGGTGGAGGGAAAGGAATAGGAGTTAAGGTATAGGATGGGGTTACAAGTAACAATATAAGTCCTACGTGGCTACTCACTAAAGAAAATTAGAACTAAAATTTTATCATGTTTTGTATGTGTGTGTGTTTGAGAGGGTTGGCCCTAAAATTCAGAAAGACGAGGACAGAATGAATAAAATCTATTAATGAAGCTTAGATACAAACATCTCACCAATAATTCCAAGAGAGTCGAATATCCTTTGCTAGCACAGAGGCCCTCATCCATCTAGAACCATGCAGTATGAGACAGATGAGAACACCGTGCGTATTTGGTGATCGAAAGCATAAGACTATATGATCTTCTCAGAGGAAGAGCAATTTTAAATCTACTGAGATGTTCACATGTGAAAAATTAGAAGAGAAAACCAATAAAAATCATGCCATAGGAACAATGTCAAAACCACAGCGGCCTACAGTAGCAGTGGCTTATTTCCCCGACGTGCTGTACGGGCACGGTGACTCAGGGCCGTTCCCCCCCGTGCCCCCTTCGCTCCTGGGCTCAGGATGATGCAACTGTATCTGGAAAATGTGTGGCCTTGGCAGAGAGACATGAAGTGGCAAAGCGCTCACTGGACCTTCAGGCTCTCTCTTAGAAGTGACCTGTATCACTTCCACCCACTTCCATTGGCCGGAATAAATCATACAGCCAAGCCTAATTTTAATCAATAATCAAGCCTAATTTTAAACAATAATACCTTTAATCACAAGAATGTACATCATTAAACCTAATTATGAAGTTCACCGGTGAAGAAAAACACGGAGGTAAATTAATAGATTATTCCCGTGATTTTGCTATGCAATTATTAAAACTGCACACATGAAGAGTCGATGCATTTAATGTACTCATATTTTTTAAATGCTTATTGTTTATATCATAAAACGGTAGTGTAATTAATGCTGAAAAGACATTATCTAACTCCTGAAACTGTTTCCATTTTCATACTGTTAAATAAATCTTGATGTGTAAATTTTAAGTCTGGGCCTGACTTAAATTTCAAAAGGAGTCAAGCTGAATAAATAACTTGGGTGGTAGGGCAATAAAGCAATAAAGTGGCAAAATTAATAGCATATATATTTCTCTGGTTAAGAATTCAAATTTACTAAAAAAAAAATACGTTAGCAAACATTGAGTTCTAATAAATGTCAGGTACTGCAACAGATGATTTTACCAACTTTTTTTAATTAACTTTTCCTTAAAAATTCTTTGGTTGGATAACTTATTTTTTATTTTTGCCAATGAGAAAATGTATTAAATTCATCAGCTCTTAAGTGTCAGAGTGAGACTTAAACCCAGAATATCTGACTCCTAAGTTCATTGCTTTTTTTTCTATTCACACATTTAAGGATCTAAAAGGTTGTGCATGAAATACATGAGAGAGTGCTGAGGCTTCAGATCGAACACAGAGAAACTCTCTAATACCTGGGCTCTAGCATCCAGGAAAGATTTTGGCCAGAGATAATTTGGCGGATTTCAGAGGGCTGCCATCTTCAGCTCCAGCAACCCTCAGCTCCTCGCTCAGTCCTTGGCCTGCCAAGCTTTGGGAAGTTCTATGCTCTTCTGCAAGAGAAAAATGGGTTCTCCCATTATCCAAATGCACTAGGACAGAGGCATTCGCAATTGGGTTAAAAGAAGGGGCTGAGACAGGATTCTGGCTCCAGGCTCTGAAATTCCTCCATCTTGTTGCCTCTTCCATCTTAGGGAGGAGCCTTGGCGTGGTGAGTACCTGTGTCTTACACATAGTCCTCCATGGCCCATGTTCAGTGGCCACCCTGCTGCCATTTAACCGTCAGGTCAATCACCTTACCAAATTGTTTTTTTCTTAACTGCTAGTCTTGGACGGAAGAAACCCAAAGTGGCCAGGCAACAGTCACAACTTCTAGTTGAATAGGACTCTCATTAAGTCCTCTGATGAAGATATCCCCCTCTGGGGACTAGGCTGGTAGCCCTACGGAGCCCAGCGTTGGCAGGATAGAAACCTAAAGTCTCCCAGGAGATTAACTGATAGTGATGGTAAACAGGGTTATCCCTGCTTCTACCCTTTGGTTCCCCAACCTCTGTATTTTTCCTGTTTAGAACACAGTCCTATTTAAAAACTTTGATTCAAGGTGGGTATTGCATGCTGTAGTTTGTGACTCATTCTTATAAAGCCATGCCACTGAGCTGGTGCTTAGGGATACCTCCAGCAGGCCATTCGAATGTTCTATCCTATCTGCAGCTTATGAGTGGGACATAATGTAATACGACTAGTGGGTCTTGTGATATCCTATTCCAAATCTCCTTTGCTGTAAAGTGAGTCCACTTACCTGATGCACTGCTATGTGGAATCCCATGCCAGGAGATCAAACACTGTGCAAACCCTTGGAGTAGGAAAAGCAAACCTAAATCTGGAATGTCTGTCTGCTTCTGTGATAATGAATTGTTTGCCTTTCCAGTTGGAAGGGCTCCGGGGTACTCAACTCGCCACCGAGTGGCCAAATTGTTTTCTTGAGAAATGGTGCCATAATTGGAGCTCGGCGTCGGTCTCTGTTGCTGGCAAGCTGGATGTCAGGTGACAGAACAGTTTAATCAGGCTTGATAAGCAAGAGCCTCCATTTCTTCCACAGTGACTACTTTTCCCTTGTGCTCTTTGTGCCAGGATAGAGCTGGCTACTGATAGAATCTGGCTGATGCCAACCGACCGTGTTATTTCGTATAGTCGCTTGTGTAGAGCTCCTCTATAGATTCCTCTTCTGGGACTTAATATGTGATGCTATGAAGATCTTCATAATTTGTGTCCACTCTCATATGACCGTCTACAAGCTTCTGGTTCAGACCTCCTTGTCCCTGATATTTCGGTCTTCGTTCTTCTAGATTCCTGAACACTTTGGCCGGGCCATTTGCCACTCCCCATGAATCTGTATCTATTCTAGCCTTGGTCCATTTTTCTGCTGGCTTGAAGCTCTGCCCATTGTGGGGATTTTTCCTCATCACTTTCTTTCAAGGCTACCCCTGTGTAAAGCTGTCCAATTTTGGAAGCCTCCACATTCCAAGCCACCACATATACAAACCAATAACTTCGGTTATTTTTTCCCCTTCCTCTGTCAGATATTTACAAGAATTGTTCTCTCCATAAGGCCGTAGGTGTCTGGTGAGGGGACCTACCACATGATAACGGATGACATGAGGATCTGGGCTACCTGGTTGCACAATTTGCTTGTTTTCTCTGGTTCTGCTCATGTTAGATCCCGCATATATCCCTTCCATCTTATGATGGGTTATTTTGGGGTCCATCTGACTCAGTTCCTGAAGGAGAGTTCCAAATGTGCGGGACCTGAGGTATCAGGGTCAGGTGCTGTGTCTGTATCAGGGCTCAGTGATATGCCAGGAGTTGTTTCTCAAGAAGTGTCTAGTTCTCCATTGCAGATAGCCTGGCCATGCTCCAGACCCTCCAGAGGCCTACACTAGCATTCTTTCACTGGGGCTTGCCATATTTTCCGTATGGCTTCTGTTCCTGCCACCGAAACCTCTAAGACCATAGGGTCTGCTGAGTTGTCTGGCTGAAGTGGCAGGGCTGCATACCCCAGAATGTGAAAACAATGTAGACTTATTCTTGCTCTGGCCCCACTCTATGCTGGAGCCCTTTTGGTCACTAAGTATATGCATCAAATCACCGTCCCCAGGTGTGGAAGACGCGGCCTCCAAAACCCAGAGGCTTACCGGGCATTGCATTTTCAAATTCAAGGTGGGATGTGTGAAGCAATAATTTATCTTTGATTTTGGTTGGTGAGTCTTGACATGCTCATGATGACTGACCGCCTAGAATCTGTAGTGATGTTGAAGAATTCTGACTACTCATAAGGTTTATGTACCACCCTCTCAGCCGTACATCTAAACAAGGCCTTCGACATGCTGGCCACGACTGGCCCATCCACCTTGATTAGCATGATACGGCGGATCAGCGTGATGTCTGCGGGATATTCAGACAGTTCAGAACACGCAGATTATATTGTGACAGGGAGAGAGATTTCACACAGCCCCAGGGCGAAACTATAAATGTATAGTTTTCTGCATTACAGGTGAATGTAAATTGCTTCTGATTCTCTTTTCTGATAGGGATTGAAAAAAACGCATTCACCAAATCAAAGGCCATGTGCCAGGTACTGTAGGTCATATTAATGGAAGATACAACATCCGGCATTGACACTACATGGGGCTACTACTTGTAGTCTGCTGTCATCCTCAGGATCCTTCCAGTTCCTGGAGAAGCCAGACCACTGAATTAAATAGAAACATGATGAAAACCATCCTTTACATCTTAGGGGAGGCACTGGTTTCTGCCCTCTTCCTCCTTACCCTGAGGTACAATACTAGTTTTAATTTACTATTTTGGCAGTTTAAGGGACAACTTTCAGGAGCTTTTATCTGGATTTCCCACTATCATAGCTCTTACCTTGTAGCAAAGGACCCGGTGAGGTCTATACCAAATGCAGAGTGTAAATATCCCAATTACACATTTGAGGGCCAGGAAAATGACCTCTGAGTGGCTAGCAGACCACATATACCCATTGTGAGACTGGTCTCGGACAGAACACTATTTATTATCTGCCCCCCCACATTCCGCCACACCAATAGAGGAACTATAATGATACCTCAGCTCTCCAGGTATCAGTATCAGCTTGGGTCTTCTTCCTGGCATTCCGTGGGTGCAATAATTCCATTTCTCCAGTGTGAAGTGGCCTGAATGAATGGCCATCAGCCCCCCTAAGGAGGGACTGGGAGATAATTATTATGAACATTTGCCATGCTGTTGCAGGGTCCTTCGTTTGGAGACTCAGTTGCTTTTCAATGAAGGGGTTCTAACTCTGAGAAGTGACTCAGGTCCAGAAATTAGACACAGACCTTTGCACCTATCCCTGAAGATGGGAGACAGCTGAAGACTCGCTCATATCAGCATCCCAGCAAAAGAGGCATTCCTTGGAGGGGGACCTGGATGGTGGATCTCCGCGTCCATTATAACCCCTCTCAGTTATTTCTTTTAACAATAAGGTTCTCTTTCATAAAACATGTGAGCCTAAAGCAATCTCAATTAATACTACTTTTAGATATTTAGAAAAGGCACCTATCAGTGAAAAGGGAGGCAGAGATTGGAACACCAATTTAGTGATTACTTCTGAGAGTATGGCCTCACTTTTATGAGTGTTAGCTGCCATTATCAAAAACCCTTTAAGGATCATTAGAAGCAACACAGAAAGTGGCTACATTGTGAGATGATGGTAGCTATACAAAAACAACGTAGAAGAGAAAACTAAAGCGGTTCTAATGGTCTAGGCATTGACAGTCAGGGATTGTGACCAAAGTATCTCAAGCAACTTACAGAAAAGTGGTGATCTTGGGCTGTGGAAAAGGGTAAGATGATTCAAGAATTGACCCTAGTAACGATTAAGACCCTGATGTCAAAAATGCATAAGAAGATGGCGAGGTGACTTCTCCCTCCTGCTGTCATGACAAAGTCCATGGTCTGGTCCTCTCCTGACGGTGTGATGCACGGACAGTTTCCATGAAATTTTTCATGAGTTCTTGCATCCCTAGGTTCAGAACCATACGATAGCTTTCCCTGGAATAGCCAATGCCATCCTTCATTAAGTGAATGGAACCTATGCAGAAGCCAAGTTTAAGTCAAATAGGGCAAGCAGGAACAATGGCGGAGACCTGGAATGGCAGAATACTCAGCGACGTGGAGGACACAAAGAGGGGAAACGGAAGAGCGGAGCACCTGACCTGAGAATAAAAATTCAGTGGGCGTGCACGTACATAGCATTGTTCTAGAGAGGAATGCATTTTGTTATTTTAGGCGTTTCATTTTATTTTATGCTTTGGGCCTTTGTAGACATCTTTAGGAAATCTCATTTGGTGGACAGTTGGCCTATTTCCTAAAGTTTGTCAGGATCCTATTATACTTTAATCCTCTCCTAAAGCATTTATTCTTGGCTCTGGATTGTCCACAAATCCAATTAGCACACACTCAACTCAATTTACCAAGTATTTAATGGCAAAACTGAGTGGAATGCGATTGAAAAGGGATTCCTCTAGCAAACAAGTTGTTAGACTATTAAAAATAACTGCGATTCATATTCCGAAATTTTCCCCTTAAGATTGGAATGAAATCAAAAGTATCACTGTAGCAGCAGTAACAATAACCAACATTAGTATACTGCACATATTTTTACAAAACCCGTTCCCAACCATCATTTTAGTTATTCTTTTCAATAACCCTTCGAGGGCAACTAAGCATCACCAAATAAATTCTTGATACAATATTGATCGACTTGGGAAAATGAGAAAACAGTCATTTATCTTTGTAACTCAGATAAAATAAAACCCCTAAAATGGCTTAGGCCGTATGGAATACATAAAGTTTAAACTTCTGTTCGATATCTTAGTATTGCCTATTAACCTTATGTGACAATATCAAACCATGTTTTTCTTGTCTCAAAATATGCATCCTTATCTTCATTCGACAAAAATCAGCTACTCTCATCACAGATATATGTGAAGGAAAGAAAAAATAAATCGTCATCTAAATATTCTGATAGTCAACATCTATCGAGGCGCGCAGCGAAGCCGAACCAAATCACTGTGTCTGCTGTGGGCTTTGGCCACTGCTTTAGGACGTCCTTACGTTTGGTCACCCCGCGAGATGGCTTCTTTCCCTTCCACTCTGCTCAGGACACCTTGCTGCAGTGGCCCTCGGCTGACCACATGAGGAACGCCACGGCCACAGGGAAGTTTTCATCTGAGCTTCTTTTGACTCTCTGGAAGCTGGACCGTCAGACTGTTTTCTTTGGAAATGCGGACCAGACCATCACTATCATGACCGACCTACTCTGTACTCAGGACGCTTAGCCCTTTCACATGCGCTCCCAGGAGCACGCAGTCACAAGGAATCGTTTTAGAAACACTTGGCCCCAAGACTCTCTATCCCCGATCAGGTGATTTAGAGTTACCGTGATGCCCCCACAGAGGGATACTGCTTTGCCAGGAAGGAGCGCCTTAGTGTCTGTCCGTCTAAAGACGTTGTTAGGACTTTCCGTTCCAGCCACTGTTGGCTGAGAAATCGACGAGGGACGCATTGGATGGCTTTTTTCCAACAGAGGGCACAAGTCCACCGGGCATTTACCATGCGGGCCGCCTGGCCGAAGCCATCCCTGCCTTTAGAGGGCTCTTCCTTGCCTTACCGGCTTCTCTCCTCTTTAAGGAAAGTCTGCTGACTGACAAAGGGAAAGGCTTCCCCTCTCACATATGGCGGAGACATTTCTGGATGTGCACGGAGCTTTTCTGGAAGCATCCCTGAGCAGCACTGTACAGTCAGGAGCTACTCTTCTGCACTGGAATTTCCGCCTGTACCCCAAAGAGGCTGAAGGCTCTCAAGGAGTCTGCTCTGAGTCTGGGAAAATGAGTTCACACTTTTAATAGGCTTTTTTAAAAACCTTGATGTTTTTAACGATCCTGAGTTTTTATGAGAGTATTATTTCTCAATCAATGCTTTCTGTCTTCTCTCTCGTAAAATTTCCTGTCATCCTCTGTGCTTCTCTACGGTGCTTTTACTTCCTTTTGCAACCCACGGTGGGCAGGCTGCCAGGCAAGCGTTAGAAACGTCCCCGTCTATGTGGGAAGATATATTCAGTGTTCACATGACCCAGGAAGAAACTTTCAATATGAAAGAGAAGAATGTAATCTTCACGCCAAGCTTGCTATACAAAATTTGGCTATGCTTATTTTGACTCGCTTTAGCTATTCACTCCCCTGGACCAAAATGCAAAGTACAAAAAAAAAAATTATATATATATTATCATTGTCTTAACTCGAGTCCCCATAAAGCAAAGGCTGTGGTAGCGTGTGCAATTCCTCCTATTAGGGAGTGCAGTCCCAGGGACAGCAGTGGGTAGAAAAGGGTAGTGGAACAGAGGTTGAGCGGAAAAGAGAGAGCTATCCTTATCAGTCACCGCTGGTTCATTGCTTAGCCTTCCTCTTAGGCCTGTTTCCACAGCAATCCCCCCGTTACCCGCTGGTAACTGTCAATGCAAGATGTATATATTTTCCAAAATAGAAACTCATATTGCTTTTTAAATTGTATCCTCAGACAGACAGTATTCAGGCAATGCAGCCATAATTTTGGTAATAACACGGCATATCTTTTTAAATTCATTAAGAGCTGTGAAATGATTAATTTTTTCAGGCTTGGTGAAATCAATAGACCTGATTTAACGTAAGATATAAGGCCAAATAGATAACCTCTTCTCTCCTTCTCCCCTGCACCACAGACACTCTGTGTACTACAAAAAGCTCCCTAGAAAATAGAAGGTATTCGTAGTTCTGGAAAAAAATCGAAACAGGAAGGGACACATGCCGTGTTCCTAGGGGAGATGTAGGCTTTGTTGTTTGCAAACTCTTACAGAGAAAAAGGGGCATCTTCCTGTGTTGTATGCGTCCACCGGGGAGCTGATTTAACTGATGGGTTCAATACATTTCTGAACATCAGACTTTGCTTATATAAGGTGAGTGGTCGCAACTAATTCTACACAAGTCCCAGGCGTTTCCCACACTGTGTTTATCTCGGCGTAGATGTCCTGACCAGTTACTTTATTACTCACACATAACATGTAACGTTACTTCTCCTATATATAAACTCAGTGGTTAACATCTGACCTCTTTTGTCATGTTTGTTTTTCAAATAACGAAGCATCTGTGAGCCATACATCATCACCATTTTTCCTGATTTGCAAAAATCACTTCTACCCTTTTTAAGCTGGGATTCCCTCGGGCTAGATCAAATTTAATGAGATGACCTCTCTTGCATAATTCCCTTCACAGATGTACAGAGAGATATTCTTTTACTACATTTATAATTACAGACCAATTTTATAGAATCGTCAGCAACATGCCTGGAAGAAAACTCACACAGATTGATATATGCGATGAGAAATTATTCCCCCAATTTTGTATTCTCTCACGCAAGCTGCTTGTGGGGATGGAAAGCATTAATATGGAAGAGTGTATTTTAAAACAGTAGCGTCTAGATGAGTGAATGGCTTAGCCGAAACGCAGTAAAACAGTAAGATTGTTTGGTTCCACTACAGAATCTGCCGGAGGGAGACGGGTTAAGTAGTTCAGTGGTCCTACTGTGAGCCGGGTGAGCAGCTAGAGTCTCCCTCGAATTCACCCCTGCGTTTAGTCCGCTGTGTCCTTACACGCATCTCTGTCCTGTTTGTGTAAGGGCCGCCTCAATTCCCTCTGGCTCGGCGAGGCGGGGAGAGGGTGCTGTTGAGTGAGGGAGGACCAGTGTATGGATGCGGACGGGGAGCATGAGAGGGTAACGAGGCACATTTTAAGGCAATATCGTGAAAGCAGACTTATTTGAAAACACACAACAGGGTCCTCATGGTGAAAAATTTGCTTCCCTGTGTTCCGTAAACGTGCTTATCAGTTGATAGCCTAAAGGAGCGACTCTTGAAATGTCTGACTTATAAACTCAGCATCTTTACCTAAGAGAAATCCTGGGAGGTGGGAAGGAGGGAAATCAACATAAAAGCAATGTGTGAAACATTTCAAAGAGAACAAGGTACCGGGTAATAAGCAGGAGGCTTGATGAAGATGGAACAGAGTTGGCTCGTAAGAGACAGCCGTAATCCTGTCCCGTCCTAGTTCAGTGAAATCCTTGCTCAAAGCAATAGAGAAAGTTGAATGCAGTTTTGAATGTGGGCAAGACTTTATCTTCGATAGCATTTGTGTTATCACGCACGTACCTTCCCTACACCTGTACGGTTGTGTGTGTGTGTGTGAGTGTGTGTGTTTTGCGGGCTATCAGATGTAAAAAGTTAGTACTCCTTTTTGTATTAATATAAAATATCCGAGTTACTAAGTTTTCATTTGACGTGGTTTGAACTTCTCAACTTCTACTAAAATCTAAAATGGATTAGATTACTGATTCCATTGAGGATTATATTTTAATTCTGTACCAATCATCCTCCCCCCCCAGAGGATCTTGATAAAGAACTAATTTTTAAATTTATAAGTGATTAAATACCTAATTGAAGTAACAATGAAAGTATAATTGTAACAGAAATTAACAATGTACGAAGGGTAATATTTTGGAGGTTTTGATGTTTGACAATTTTTGTTTGCTTATTCTCACACAGGAAGCACTTTTCTGTATTCCAAGTATAGGATTATTTCTCATCTTGAATGACATACTCTGAACAGCAATGTGATGCCAATGGTAGATTCTGTGGGCTAACTTCCCCTCATCAGAAGACCGGGCACATTAAATACACATATATAATGTATATATAATGTGTGTGTGTGTGTGTATATATATATATATAATGCGTTATATACTCATTAGTTATGTTTGCACGGGCTATCCATCTAAGGAGATTAAAAATATCCCCATAAATAGTTATAAATCAGCATTTCCTGGGCGGTACTTATATCTTGAGCATTTGTAACAAAACTGAGAAAGGCCAGTACAGCCAGGGATGTGACCTTCAGAGATTATGTGAATGGCATGATAACTTTCCCTAATTTGTTCATGATGTGACTGATGTTCCTCACCATTCAGGGGTCCCACTTTTGTTCCAGGTATTGGCCTGGTGTTTTCCTCGATCGCAGATTGGAATTTTGCTAGACCCAGTTCGTGGACCCCATGTGGTTACACAGCATGGCCTTGGCTACCCCATACAGGCTGCCCTGAACGCCTAAGTTCTCATAGAGCTTTGGTGAGTTAGTTTTTCCATATAAGTTGTGGCTGTCCCCGCTTTTAAGAGCTCTATCACAAGTCTCTGATGTGGGTAAGGCTGAGAGAAAGTGGAGAAAGAAAACCACACAAGCAAGATCTCTCACATTGACTCATTGTCCCAGGACCTGACTTGTGCCCCTAGAGACTCTCCCTGTTACAACAAACATTTTTGTCCATCTCCTAAACATGACCAAACACATCTGAACTTTCTGGGGAACAGAGCTTAGGGTTAACACCTGACACGCTCTTCTCCACTACCTATTTTTTTAAGGTACTTTTCTACCATATGATGCCAAAGGGAGATACGTTTGCGTTAATTCACATTTTACACCCCAGATGATGTGTTCTACTCAAGATTCCTATGTAAGCCATAATACCAAATGCCAAAACTAGCTGGTTAAAAAAAGTTTAATGAACACAGTGCAAAATAATCTTTTTTTTTTTTCCCTCCACTGTCATGCAGTCGAGAGAGGTGATGTCCCATTTTGAAAATATCTTCAAGTTCTGCAGCAGGGTTCAACCATGGATTTGCTCGTGTGTTCATCTACTTCTATAAAATAACTCCTGTTCCAGGCCTCTTACGCCATGCCCTAAAATCCTAGCACTCATTCCGCTCAGTCGTTTATTTCCTCCTACATTCACTTAGCTTTTTTTCAATATGCCGACTGTGTAGCAGGCACTTCGTTGGTTCCAGCTAGTTTCTCCAGAAACACAAATGATTACCATGCATTATCCTCAACTAAGCACGGTTTAATTTGCCAATTTGCCGACCCCTCACAGAGAGTGAGGTCCTACGGCAAAGAGTACGTTTTGATGTGACTGTTGGAAAGAAGGCTGTTACTCGTCCCAGATTGCTTCCTTTTTTTTTTTTTTTATTTATTCGACAGAGATAGAGACAGCCAGCGAGAGAGGGAACACGAGCAGGGGTAGTGGGAGAGGAAGAAGCAGGCTCACAGCGGAGGAGCCTGATGTGGGGCTCGATCCCATAACGCCGGGATCACGCCCTGAGCCGAAGGCAGACGCTCAACCACTGTGCCACCCAGGCGCCCCCCAGATTGCTTCCTAAGTAGAATGCCACACTGAGGTGTTTTGTTTAAACAAAGAATACCAAGAGCGTAAGAGAGGTGTAGGTTAGGACGAAGATAGCAAGTGATAAGAAAAGGTGTCCTTAAAGTTACCTTGTCAAGACTGCAGTAAATGAGGCATAGAGTTGAATGCCCCCAAAGCCAGATCAACCATCTAGATTTCTGTGGCAGTGAAGAGTTTCCTTGGATGTCAGACATTTCGTGGAAAAACCAGGACAGTTACTCAACCTAACCCTAAACCCACTGGAAACCACAGAATCTTGGTTGGGATTGTGAATTAAAGAATACTGCAAAGCAAGGGCCAGAAGATTCTCCCTGGATATCAGTGTTATTGCTACTTTGTTATTAGGACAATCAAAAAAATCACTTAGCGCTTAGAACTCTTTGTACTACTTGAAAATAATTCATCACCTAAACTCGATGCTTCTAAAAATCGTTCTTTGGGGCGCCTGGGTGGCACAGCGGTTAAGCATCTGCCTTCGGCTCAGGGCATGATCCCAGCATTATGGGATCGAGCCCCACAGCAGGCTCCTCCGCTATGAGCCTGCTTCTTCCTCTCCCACTCCCCCTGCTTGTGTTCCCGTCTCGCTGGCTGTCTCTATCTCTGTCGAATAAATAAATAAAATCTTTAAAAAAAAAAAAAGTTTTTCTTCGGGCAAACTTAATTTAATATCATCCACATAAATCTCAGGGTATTTTTTACCTTTACCAAATAGCTCAATTTCTGCTTAATTTAATTGTCCATATCTGAATTTGAAATTGCATTATATTTATAAAAAAAAACTCTTTTCTAAATATAAATGGTCACATTTCACAAATGAATTAATTTTAGTAAGGTCATTAATGAGTTAAATATTCTTAAGTATAGATATTGTTGACTTAGTTTTGGTTTTTTTTGGTTTTTTTTTTGTTTTGTTTTGTTTTTTGTTTTTACAGAGAGATAGAGAGAGAGGGCACACAAGCAGGGGGAGCAGCAGAGGGAGGGGGAGAAGCACTCTCCCGGCAGAGCAGGGAGCCCTATGCGGGGCTTGATCCCAGGACCCTGGACCCAAGCCAAAGGCAGATGTTAAGCCACCCAGGCGCCCCTATTGTTGACTTAGCTTAAAGATGTGTGATAAATACAAGCAGTGCCTGAAATTTGAGAAGTAGGTAAAAAAGAATTGTCATGCAAATAGCATAGTCATTGTGTAATAACAGGAGTGAAGACAAATGCTTCCCTGACACCCCCAAAGGATAAGATTATATCCTAAGTCATGAGATCTGCCCTATCTTTCCTACCTCCACTTACACGTGTTCATTGTTACAGATGCTCAACAGGTCGGCTCCAGAATATAGATTCCCACAGGGGCCTCCTATGGTGATGAATGGCTCATGACGGTTTAAAGACATGAGATTTACTTTTAAAAACATACTCTCATTTTATTTTATCATTAATAACGGTGATTACTCAGGTTTTATATCAGCCAGGTTTCCAAAATAGAAAGACTGATGCACTGAATCTGAAGAAAATCCATCGGGCCTTCCAAATTTAGTTTCATGTTTTTGTTTGTACTGGTTATAATTCAAGAACCTTTTAATTTTTAATTTTTTTTTTTAGTGTGACTAATTGACTTTCACTTATTGAATAACTTGGTCCAAAGAAAGGCCAAATTATTTGGTTACAAGAAAGGCCAAAATAGAAAAGAAAAGACACTGTGGCATTCTGTTACTGTATATATTGATATATTGATATATATTGAACTCTTATTGATCACTAGGAGTCAAAACAAATTTTTAAAAAACAAAAGAAATATGTGGAAGAACTTTCTGGACCAGAAAAAGACAATGACTTTTCTCTACCTACTACTAAATAATATCAGAACTTTGATTAATTATTGATAACACCCATCCCGAAGTCATAGTGTAAGCTTGTAAAAAATGCATTTGTTAGTCCAGTTTTATCTGCTCTAGGAGTAACTTTTTGGTTTTGATTAACAAACTTTTCTTCAAGAAAGAGAAAGCAGAACTGTACGTAATGGATGTTTTCAAAAACCTCAACTTTCCATTGCATGGTCTGTCTTGCTCTGTTATGTAACTTTCATTCTTCCCTGAATAATATTCATTTTAGTAATTGTCTCCTTTGAGCAGGTTCTCAAAATGAGGAGACTCACCGTAGCTCACATATTGTAGGAATGCAAGCACAAAGCAGAAAAGGCCAGGAGCGTGTTTGCTCATTCACGACCTTATAAGTACTTATTGCACATTTACCACATGGCAAGCACGCCCATGTCTGGGGATATAGTGACCAACAAGAAAAATAAGATCCCTGACCTGAAGTAGCTTATGTTTTAGTAGATGTATGGGTGATCAACTTGGAAGCAATAAACTAAGAAAATAACTTCAATTTGTGATGTGTTAATGAAGACAGTAAGTCAGGTAGTAAGATAAGAAGTTGTAGGTAACTCATACCTAGAGTAAGTCAAATTCATAGAGATAGAAAGCAAAATGGCAGTTGCCCCGGGCTGGGGTGGGGGGAGGCAGGGCGTGGGGAGTTAGTGTTTAACGAGAACAGAGTTTCAGCTGGGGAAAATGAAGAGTTCTAAAGATGGGTGGTGGTGATGGCTGCACAACAGTGTGAATGCATATACTGGGCTGTGTACTTACAATGGTTATGATGGTAAATTCTACATGTATATTTTACCACAATAAAAAAAAAAGAACTAGAAAACAAGTGGTAGGGAGAAAAAGCTACTTTATTTTTTAATATTTCAAGTTTTTATTTCAGTTTCAGTTAACATACAGTGTAATATTGTTTTCAGGAGTAGAATTTAGTGATTCATCACTAAATCACCCAGTGCTCATCATAAGCCCTCAACACCCATCACTCATTTAGCCCATCCCCCACCCACCTCCCTCCATCAACCCTCGGTTTGTTCTCTGTTGTTGAGTCACTTACGGTTTGTCTCCCTCTCTTCTTTTTTCCCTCTCCCCTATGTTCATCTGTTTCATGTCTTAAATTCCACATATGGATGAAATCATACGGTATTTGTCTTTCTCTGACTGACTGACTTTACTTAGCATACTACCCTCTAGGTCCCTCCATGTCCTTGCAAATGATGAGAGTCCATTCTTTTTGATGGCTGAGTAATATTCCATTGTGTATATATATCACATCTTTTTATCCATACACCAGTCGATAGACATTTGGGTTCTTTCCATAATTTGGCTGTTGTTGATAATGCTGCTGTATGGGAGCTCTGGTTGGTCTCCTCATTTTGAGAACCTGCTCAAAGGAGACAAATTGTTAAAATGATAAGGTGCATCTTCCCCTTTGAACCATATTTTTGTATCTTTTGGATAAATACCTTGTGCCATTGCTGGATCGTAAGGTAGTTCTATGATTAACTTTTTGAGGAAACTCCATACTGTTTTACAAAAGAATTATTCACCACGATCAGGTGGGATTTATTCCTGGGCTGCAGGCGTTGTGTGATATTCACAAATCAATCAATGTGATACACCACATTAATAAAAGGAAGGAGAAGAACCATATAATCCTCTCAATAGATGCAGAAAAAGCATTGACAAAGTACAGCATCCAGTTTTTTTCCCCCCAAAGATTATTTATTTGAGAGAGAGCGAGAGCACACGTGGGTGAGGGGTGCCAAGGGAGAGGGAGAGAGGGTCTTTAGGCAGAGTCCGTGCTGAGCGTGGAGCCTCACGCGGGGCTCAATCCCACCACCCCGAGATCATGACCTGAGTCAAAGTCCAGAGTCGGGCACTGAACTGACTGCGCCACCGGGGATGGAGGGAACACGCCTCAACACCATAGAGGCCATATACGAAAGACCCACAGCTAAAAACAGCTACTTTAGATAAAGTGGTACAGAGAGAGAACTCAGAGAAGCCAACGCCTCAGAGAAGGAACAAACACACAAATACACAGAGACTGGGGGGCAGAGACATTCTTTCCAGTCCGGGCGCGTCCCAGGAAGAGCTGCAAAGACAGCTGGGGCAGCTCGTGCAGCACGAGCAGGTGCACGGCTGGGGGCGACGGGGGAGCAGTTCGGCCTGAGCGGCTCCACTCTCGGCCCCAAACAGCAGGGCTGGCCCCAAGCTCGCTCCCGGCGACAGCCCAGAGCGAGGATGCTTAGCGCGGAGGACCGGCCAGGGCAGCCGACTCTTCCAGGGAAGAGGGAGAAGCCCCCCGCCGGGGCCGGAGCCGAGGCCCAGGTCTGCAGGTGCAGCTGAAGCGCTCCGGCGGAGGCAAGGTCGGGCAGCGGGGCAGCTGCTGCTGGAAACAGCCGTGGACATACGTGCGTCACTTCGAGTCACTACACATGCTGAGGCTGAGAGTGCCGCGCAGGCAGGAGAAGGGCCCCAGAAGGACTGTTATGGGGGTCCTCTGTATGGATGGCCCTTCTCTTTAATACCCAAGCACAGCGACTGAAACCCACCCTCCTGTAACAGACTCTCTCTGTCACTCCTCGGTAGTGGACCATCTTCCTCGAGGACTTGAAAATAGGATGGGTGTTCTGTTATCTACTGGAGAGCCCACCTTCAGCCAGCCTCCCCACTCTTACCTGGACTCTGACCGCGGCCCTAGGCCCAGCCGCGGGCCTCTGCTGGCTTAGCTACTGATCAGACTCAAGGAGTCCTGCTCCCTTCCTTTTTTCCCCAAAGTCCCAGCCACACAGGGCAAGTGGGTTACCCTGTGTGTTTTACTGAGAATGCTTAGAAAAAACAGAAGTTTACTTTTCCTGTATAGGTGTTAACCAGTCTCTGCTAAAGGGAATTTCGCTCCAGTCTCCCTCCAGTGGTCCAGAAATCCTGCCATTCTGCTCCGTCCCTCTTTCCTTCCTTCCATCTACCCTTCCAGGGTCCTCCCACCCACCACACATTCCCACCTCCATTAGCAAACTCCAGAATTCCCGGTACTTTATTTGGCAGCACAAGATGGTTCTTCATCTAAGATATTCTCTCTTAGATCATCCTTGGAGCTCTTACACAAAAACAAGCCATCGCACTGACATGTTGCCATGATCCGTATTTGAGCCATTTAAAGATTAAAGTGTGTATTCTGTGAAATTTCCTCAGAATTATTAAGAAATACTTTTCACGGACCATACTTGATGATCTATTGTAACTGTCTTAGCCTTGCTCCCCCAATTTAATGGAATATCAAAGAAAACCAACGTATGGATAGCATTTTGATTTTGTTTGTTTTCTTTTCAAAAGTCTTCCAGTGTGTCATTACATCAACTCTGGGAAGCACGCAGAGATTACTGCTCGGTGCTTAAAGACACTGAAGATCCAAGGAGTCTGTAAAATAGCCTGAGTTCCCTGTACCCCCCGCCCCTGCCCCACAGAGCCAAAGATGAAGAGAAACAAAATCTAGTGCACATACCTTTGCCCCCGAAATCAGTGAGCTCAATGAGAGGCACCCCATTCCCCGAAGATCCTGGTCTCAAGCAAGCCAACCATTAGGACTCATGGAGAAAGATTTTAACCAGCCGCCTCTCATCCTCTCTAAGGGGAAAAATCTCCTCGTGCTCAAGACTACGCGGCATGGGGATTTGATGAATACTGTGATTCATCACGAAAAACATGTATGGTCTTCGTTCCCTTTTCTGGCACAGAGCTCCTAAAAACCTTGGACTTTCTTCAGTGAGGAGAGCAGTAAAGGCCACGTGTTGGGTTAATGACGTAACTTGGACACACTTAAGGTTGGGGGCCGGCGGCCTGGAGACCCAACCACGTGATTGGAGGGTCGTTGGAACTTTCAGTTCCACCCCCTGAATTCCAGGGATGGGAGCGGTCGGCGGGTCAAATCAGTTGCCAATGGCCAATGATTTAATCAACCATGCCTATGTAATGAAGCCTCGATAAAAACTCAAAAAGGTTGGAGTTTGCAGAGCTTCTGGGTTGGGTGAACATGTGGATTTGCGGAGAGTGGCACTTTAAGAGAGCATAGGAGCTCTGCGACCTTGCTCTCTCCCCTGCCCTACGTGTCTTTCCTATTTGACTGTTCCTAAGTTATGTTCTTTTACAATAAACCAGTAAGGAGGGGGGCGTGGAAACCTCCAACCGATAGCCCAGACATCAGAAGCACAGGTGACAGTGTGGATTTGCAGTTGGCATCTGCGGGGGACCGAGGCGAACCTTAACCCTGGGATTTTGAGACTCTCCCATGTAGCAAGCGTCAGGACTGAGCTGAATGGTAGGAAACCAAGCCAGCATCAGAGAATTGCTTGGTATGGAAACACAAAAACCCAGACGTGGAAATTGGGTGCAAAATCTTAGGCTTCTTTCTGAGCTATCACTCTATAACTGTTGCTCTCCGAAAGGTTCTCATCTTCAGCTGAAAATAAGCTCCAAGATAGGGCTTATTTTTGTCTAGAAGGCGAAAAAGAAGAGGGACTCACAGCTTTAGCTTGGGAGTCGGAATGTCCAGGGGTGACTTCTTGATCTGCCAATATTCTATGACATTAGGCAATTTAAACCCTCTAAACTTTAGTTCTCTCCTCAGAAAATGGTGATGGTAGTTGTATTTATCTCATAGGATTTCTGTGAGGGTTAAATGAGATGATTCATGCAAAGAATTTGGCCCAGTGCAGGATACAGAGTAAGCATCAGTAAATATTTGAAATTATGGAGAAGGGCTTTCTACCACTCTTTAATTTTCTTAGGGAATTCTGAGTTGTTTATGTTTCACTTTGCCTAAAAAAAAAAGAGTTTTGTTCTAACAAACTGAATTAATGATTTTGAACAGAAAAATACAAATTGATTTCAATTAAAAGTTAAAACAGTTGGACCATGTTTCCTGTCTTCAGAGTATAGATTTTATAAAGGGAACTGGAGATGTTTTAACCATAAGATTCCACGTCAGTCTCCATTTATATTTCCAAACTCACAATTGTCCTTTAAGATTTTTAAAAATTCCACAGCCAAAGTTATATCATCTTGAAGAGATAAAGAGCTCTTCTCTTAGTCTTTTGTTGTTGTTGTTGGCATAAAATAAATGGTCCTTAAAGTTAACTCTCATGATCATGAAAATAGAATTATTAATGGGCTCTTGAAAATACACATAAGGAAAACTAAGACAGTGTTCATATTTCTTATCTGGCCTCAAAGAGAGATCATTTGGTCACAGCTTGGAGTCAGCCATCAGCTCCACCATGGAAAGAAATGACCTATTTCACTTTGGTATTTCTCACTGGAGATTAAGATATATAAAAGTTTAAAGGGTGGTGTCTGCTGGATAGATCTATGCAAAGAAATCTATATAAATATAGAGATATATATGCTTCACTTTACAAAGCTATAAAAAATTTAAAATAAAAGCATTTCAAATGAATGCCTTTTACTTACAGTTTAATATATTAAAATTCTAAAAATATTTTACTATCGCTTTTGCTCTGCCATTTCCAGGAAGAAAATACAATTTAAAAAAAAAAGTAGTCTTAGATTTGTATTTCATGAATGTTTCAGTTTTTTTTTCCCCTCAAAATTTGGGTTGCAAATCAGGCCAGGCTTCATTCCATTCCACTATATTTTAAAAATAACTCCTCAAGTAATGAGATTATAACAATGGAAAGTCCTGAGTTGATTGTAGACTGACTGTTCCTCTCCACTTTCTCAGTCCTGATTTCCCAGCCAGACCAGAGAGATTAGAGCTGCAGAAACCGTCTGGCGGTGGGGTGGGGCTTGAGGACCTGTAGGATGGAGCTGTCGGTGAAGGACTGGCTGCTCTTGCATCCTTGCTAGAAGTCAGCTGGTTCTAGAGTTGCTTTGACTCTTAGGCGTCCCATTCCACTTGGTGTCTGACCCAGACAACAGCATTTGATTGTTTCTGGACTTCCTTATTTAGTTGTTTCATGCCTCTGGACCAGGTGAAGGGAGTAGAGTGGCACATAGAAAATAATTACAGAATAGCATCCCACTACAGATCGAGGTAGTGCATACCTAGGTAGCAAGCTCAGTGTTACACTGGGCAGTTGAGCGTGCAAGGACTGAGATATTCAAGAGACTGATCTTTGAATTGAGAGTCGCCTCAAGATTGGTTAAGACGCGCATAGATGAAAAGAAGGTGGGCTTAACTAGAGTGTCCATATAGGAAACTCGAAGAGTATATCATCTGTTGGATAGGCTAGAGCCGATTGCCGAGGACACGACTAGCAGACAGAAGAGTCTGGGTTTCATAATATAGAAAACAGGAAAAACTCGAGTAGGGGGAAAGCCTGATGACAAGCCACATGGCAACACGAGTACTACAACCTCAGCTTTCCAATGTGTGAACACTGAAGTGCTTGTATGAGCACATATTACAGACTTGTTTGGGGGAAGATGGAAATCAACGAACGTGTCATTGACATTCTGCAGTGAGAAGCTCACAATCTTTCAATTTGTGTCAACACTCGTATTAACAGCATAGGCTCTTCCTTTCAAGGTGTGCTTATAATCCCTCCATCACTTGTTAGTTCTAGCAATGGCTGCCACAGCTGCCTCTACAAAATGAAAATGGCGAAGGTAAACAGCCTGGCAGCCATCGTATCTGTGGGTGGCTAGGTAGGACAGCCACTGGTAGTACTTTTTTTTTGGCTTGAAATTATATTCTTATTTCTGAGGTCCTAAGACACACAATCTAAAGAAATCTAAAGGTTGACTACAATGTAATGGAATCTGACAGGAACGTTGGAAAACCTCGCCATTCATGTCAGCCGGGGACGGATGTAGGTTCCCAGGAGGGGAGCTGAGGAAGGGCATGCTTGTGGCTGCAGGACCCTACTCAGGGCTTCAACCAGCAGGGGAACAGGAGGAGCCAAGGCTCTATGAGCCAGGACAAACGCCTCAGCATCACACTGTGTGGCCTGGTTCACCCTTATATTTGCTGAAAGACGACTTTGGCCAAAAAATGCAAAATGGAAGGTGACTTTCTGAAAACCTTGCTTTAAATTCACGTTGCTACATTTCTCAGGGTTTCTAAAATGCTAAATAAATTGTTTATAAATGAATATAATTTATACTTAAAGTACAAGTGAATACTTTAAAAAATTATAATCGGATGGCATGTTATAAAACATCATACAAATATGTATTTTTTTTCTTAATTTTTTAGACAGTTTTGCCCTATCAATTCACAGTTTGTCAAAATTCAGGTTTTGTAGTTTACCTGCTTAATGTGCTTACAACTAATATTTCTTTAAATAGGTCAAATACTAACAGACATCCTCTACTTAGAATGCTTTCAGGTATTCCCACATTACAGGGGACAACTGGAATTCATGTTCTCAAATCAAGGAAAAAATATCTTTGCGACCGTCATGATTATTATGTAGGTTTTCCCTTTTCGTGCTCCTTTTAAAAGGCACTGTATTTCATCTTGAAAATTTAAAGGCCACTTACATGCAGAATGAGAATAAAATAGATGTCTCATTGTTAGTGTGCAAAGTTTCTATAATTGGGTTTTAATTAAGTTATTTTAAGTGGATATTTCAAACCCTGAGTGGGTGTTTGTTAATATATGCAGTTGATAATGTCTTTTTTCTCATTGGATTGTCAGTGACATTAGACTTTTATAGGGATTTGTCCCTGTCATTTCTTCCTCGACACCTTCTCTTTGTTCCCTGGAGACACATTCTGGTGGCAACCTTGAAAATATGAATAGCCAGGAAACAGAACTTGGAAGCCATATTATGTGGCCTCAACTCAAAACTTCCACTGTACATCCTTACCTGTTATGTCCACATGGCCTAAAATGCCAAACAGCATTTGTGGTTCCAAAGGAAGTGTGTCATCTGGAGATCGGGCACAAGAGAAATTGTGCTGCACACAGATCCTGTTGTATAAGATACGCTCTAGCCTACCTGCCATATTGGAGGACAAGAATGAGCTGGTGGATACAGGACAGTCTGTTGTGTAGCAAAAGTCCAGCCTCTCAATCATTGCATTCCGTTTTATTTTATTCTAACTGGTACGTGCAAACTCTCAGTGGAATCCACTCGCGATCTCTGAAGAAGAGGTTTGGACTAACAAAGAAGACTCCACTGGCACCGTAGCAAGCACAGATCTGATGATTCTGCCCTCCCGAGAGGGTCCCAGGGCTGACCCACCAACCAGAACTTCTGACCCCAAACTGTGTTTGCAGCTCTTATGACATGACAGACTTCCATTCTAATAATTGCCTTCCTATAATCTCTACTAGCTACAGCAAACTTCCACCCCAGAGGCCGACTGTGACCCCGGGCTTCTTGTTCTTGGTGTACGTTTCGCATACATGTCAGCCTCCTCACGCTTCCAGCCCTCTCCTTATGGGGTGCCTGCAGCATCACTCTGCTTATGTGCCTTCTAGCCAAGGTTGAGACATTAGGGAGCGTCCAGGAGAAGGTAAGACACCTGTGAGTTGGATATATGTCCACACCGACATCCTGTTGTACCTTAAACTACTGTGCTACGGTGTCAAGAGAAGACGGGGAAAGAGCCATACTAGTGTTCTACTCACTGGCCAAGTTTGGGCGGCTCGAGGCAGTACCTTCATCTTGCACATGCCTAGGTGCTGCACTGATATTATTATAGGAATATGCTGATCTGTAGAAACGGCTTTGATGGCCTAAATTCAGAATCGAAGAAAGAGAGAGTTGGCATCTTGAGTGTTAAGTTGCAAATTCTAGGATACCGTGTAGGGTTTCATAACACAATGAGCCATGCCAGTTGGTTTGATAAAGGAGTTAGGAGGAATAAATGGAGAGCTGGGTTGCCCACATCTGTATCCTGGTTCTACTACTTGTGTATGATATTGGCCAAGTTCCAGAACTTTTCCAAGCCTCAGTGTCCCTAACTAAAATGGTAATGCTGACCCTCTCCTCTGATTGTTGTGAGGATTTGGTGAATTTTTATGTGATTAGAAAAGCACTCAAGAATTCCTACGTGCTGGAACGCCTGGGTGGCTCAGTCAGTTAAACATCTGCCTTCAACTCAGGTCTTGATCTCAGGGTCCTGGGATCGAGCCCTATATCAGGCTCCCTGCTCACCGGGGAGTCTGCTTCTCCCTCTCCTCCCTGTTTGTGCTCTCTCTCACTCTTTCTCTCTCAAATAATAAATAATCTTTAAAAAATGTCATATGTGCTACCATTACCGGAGCAAACAATAACAGTAAAATGAATCAGCACGAATCACTACTAGAAGAAGGACTGACTGGGCCCAAGGTGACTAAAAATGAATGCTTGAAGAAAAGCACATTCACTCTATCTTCATAGTAAAAAAGAATAAGGCAAATATTTTCAATATACAAAGCACAAAGGGAAGACGCAAATTCAGTAAACTCCAAATACATTTATTCAGTAAGCTGTGTTCTACTCAGATTCCAGTATCAGAAAGCTGTAAACATCTCTTTTAAGCTCTTTCATTACTAAACTTCTGAGGCTGGTTTTACAATCTTGTTCTTTTGTCCCTTATTCTCAAACTTCTCACATGTACAACTCTGCAATGCCTACCAATCCTTCTTCGAGCCACCCGAGCTGTCCCTATTTTCCTCCTATGTTTTAGTAAGAGGGGAGTTTAGAAACTAATATCTCCAGATTTTCATGCAAAACAAATATTTCACTCTTCTCCAAAAAATGCCTACATTATCCACATGAAAATGGCACTTGTTTGGCCCCTGCACCGAATCCAGAATGGAAAAAGGAATTGAAAGATTTATTATGTAAGGTGGGCTCAGAGTTCACCAGAAGAAACTACAAATAGACAACTATTACAAAATCAGCTTGAGTTCCTGACATATTTAGCCAAAGTAGTGGACACAGTACATCCTAGGTGGGGTCTTGCTAGACCAGAGCACCTCAGTTTCTCACTGTTTCACAGCCTCTTCATACCCATTCAGGAAAAACATGCTAAACATTGATACATGTATGGGCACGTGTAGTGCTCTTCTTGGCTCCTGATGGAAACCAATGACCAACAAGACTGCATGGGCATCTAGGGGGACAACAAAGAGGACAATTGTCAGCACGGTGCTCCAGATTGCTATCTCCGATTGCACAGCGTTCCCATTTGCCACTCTCCAGCCTCTATTTATCTCTTACTCTGCCATGGTATTGGCAGCTTGGTTCCAGACTTTGTCCAATCAAAAATCCAATGATCCACAAAACACTATACCCATTCAAAAAGAAAACTACAGTAGGCGATGTCCTTCCTACAAATAGAAGCATCTGGCCAGGGTAATTTCATAGCCCACAGAAAAAATATGTACACGCATGTTATACGCATGTGCAGTAATGATTATGATTATGGCTCGATGTATTAGTCCTCTGGGACTGCTATAACAGAATGTCATAGACTGGGTGGCTTAACCAACAGAAATTTATTTTCCCACAGTTCCAGAAGCTGAGAAGTCCCACATCAAGGACCTACAGCATTGGTTTCTAATAGAACCCACTTCCTGGCTTACACACAGCTGTGTCCTTATACGGCCGTTCCTCTGTGCATGCACGCAGAGATCTCTCTTTCTCTTCTTGGAAGGCCACCAATCTGCTAGGATTAGGGCTCCACCCTTATGACCTCACTTCACTTTACTGCCTAAAAGCCCTGTCTCTGGATACAGTCACACTGAAGGTTAGGACTTCAACGTATGAATTCAGAGGGAGGGGCACAATTCCATCCAGCTCATATAACAATCATATGGATATCACTCCTAACCATGTATTCAGGAAATTGAGATAATCTACTCTAATCAATTGTGAGGTCATCCTATTTACTCGATAGCCCGTACCACTCACTCTCTCTCTCACTTCTAGGTCTATCTCAGTAACAGGGTAGCTTTTCTTATCATGTATTTCTCGATGAGTTCAGTGACCACATCTAGCATTATTTCAGCAGTTGGTCCATAAAATCAACAACCCTGCCTTTCCCACGCCAGCCAATTTCTTACCTTGTACCTGCCAGCTCTATTTTATGACATTTGAACCTGTGGTGCTCTTTGTATTCAGGCTTCAGGAGTACCTGTAGTCCCTGCCTCGCACGCTTCGATCCCCCATGTTGTTTCTGAGACGTGGAAGCCGTACCGTAAGTACGGGCCACCTCACATCCATATGTGGTGTCATTTCACATATGAAGCCCAGCTTCCCACACTTCTGAGAGCTCCCTGATTTGTCAAAGAAAAGGAGAACTTATTTAATTGTGGTCATCGCATTTTACTCAGTCTCCCTGAGGTTTTTAAGTTTCCATCCAGTGTATCATTCCTGATTTCCCTCCACTTACACGAAGTCTTTGGAGCACTCTTCCTGTCGTGCCCATGAATACATGCACGGTCCCCACCATCACTTCTCCTCCAAGCACATAAACACCCTCCTTTCAGGGTCTGTTCATTCCTTTCTGCCATGTAGTGACCTCTTTTCTGGAGAAAGAGATCATATCTCGCAAGCCCCATAGATCTCCTCCCCTGTATATATCCAAAAATTTTCACAAAACTCACAGAAGCCGTCAGACCAAAGCCTAGTGTGTTGTCCTAATTACAGGCCATACAGCTTGGAGTTTTCTTGAAGATTTTCCAGAAAAGTAACTGCAAACTACCTTGACAGGCCTGGCAGGTGCTACTGTGATAGTAGAACACAAAAATTAATAATTTATGATGTAGATCATACGTGTCTGGGAAGTCTAAACCTAGAAGCCATTTTAGATGGCTCTGAGGTATTTGGGGAATCCTCTTAAAAAGTTAAACAGTTTCTCAATCAACATTGGAAATTGCATAAACATCTCTTATTTACTAATCATCTTCAGGTTATTGTGACTTTATTCAGTGCCTTTCCTTTCCAAGACCTCACCTATCTGACCATTGTCCTGACTAGATCTGAAGGGACCCATGATACAGGCTTGAACTAAATTGGCCCATGACGTTATTGTTCTGTTTTGTTTTTGTTTTTCTTTTTAGGCATTTAGAATGGAGACTGAGAGGTTACTCATCCCCTGTGGGCTTCTTGAGCTAAAGGCAGAGGAGTCGAAGACCTGCAGGAAATTCTTCTGCCACAGAGACAGGCTGCAGAGATAAATGATTGAAGCCAATATGCAAGGTGAAGCAGAATCAGGATCCAGGTAGCCCTAGAGGGAGAGGGAGGATGACTGAGAGAATGAGTTTTGTTTCCGAGAGGCTTCCCAGTTGCTATTTCTGAGGCCCAGCAGCTGTTTCTGCGCTTGAGTTCCATGACTGACCCCATGTGGTGGGCTGAATGGCATTATGGACTGAATGTCTGTGTTCCTTCAAAAGCCCAGGGTTGAAAGCCTCGTCTGCAATGTGATGGTATCAGGAGGTGCGGTAATTAGGTCATGAGGGTGGAGCCTCATGAATGGGGCTAGTGCCTTTATAACAGGAATTCCAGAACTTGCTTCCTGTCTCTGCTGTCAGCCCTGTGAGGAGGGAGCAACAAGATGGCCACGTGTGAACCAGGAAGCAGACTCTCACCAGACCCTGGATCTGCCGACACCTCGATCTTGCACTTCCAGCCTTCAGAACTGTGAGAAGTAAATGTGGTCATTCATGCCACCCAGTCTGCGGTAAGTTGTTATAGCAGCCCAAACTTACCAAGAGATAGAGTGACCCCCAAAAGATATGTCCCCCCGAAATCCCAGAATGTGGCCATATTTGGAATTAGGTCCTTTGAAAATATGAGTAAGGTAAAGATCTCGAGATGAGAACATCCTGGTTTAGGGTGGACTGTAAAGCCAATGATGGGAGTCCTGTTAAGAGCCTAGAAAGGGGAAGATAGAGACGGAGGGGAGACAGAGACGGAGGGGAAGACAAGGAAAGACAGGCAGAGATCACAGTGAAGCTTAGACAAGCCAAGAGCAGTAAGGATTGCTGGGCAGGCACCGGAAGCTGGGAGAGAGGTAGGCAAGGATTCTCCCCTAGAGTCTGCAGAGGCAGTGTGGCTCTGCTCACACGCAGGATGGAACTTCTGGCCTCCAGAGCTGTGAGAGGATGCATTTCTCTCATTTTAAGTCAGCTGGTTTGTGGCAATTTGTTCCAGTGGCCGGGAGAAGCTAATACACCCGGTACGTCTTGTAATTCATCCTGCTCAAACTAATATGAGTCCAACTTAATTTTCCCAATAAACAAAAGTTATTTCACTAAGAGGTTATGTATAAATAAGTTATTTTATGGAGGCAATGAAAATTATTATAGAACAATTAAAAAATGTGACACAGTGTTAAAATATTCAGTTAACTCTTGAATCACAAGGAGATAATCTATAACTGTGACAGTAACCTCCCTATGATTGTATGTTTGGCCATTTGACACAAGTTCACCATCCCATACAAATATTTCCCCTCCCATTCAAAGGTGTGAAGATTCTTGCATGAGTGTCGTTTTTCAAAGTGTTGTTTTCTAATCATCAAGGGAATGATAATTGCTTTTTCTTTATATACCATTCGAAGTGCAGTACAAATCTATAGAATACTAAGCTGAAAACAGGAAATAGGTCCTCTAAAGGAGTGGGAAAAGGGGCGAGTGGTTCTGAGGACTCCTGATGGCAGTGACCACCCACGGTCTCCTTCACACGTGGATGGGAATGCTCTCTTTGGCTGGGGCCCACTCTCTAGTATTTCAAGCTACAGTCAGAGATTCCTCCCACCACACAAAGACACACACACACACACACACACATACACACACACACACATACACACGGGGACATCCAAACATTAAATCCACCCAGACCCAGAAAATCAACCCAAACACCGGAGCAAGAAATGATTTAATCCAACTCCCTCGGTTTATGGAGAAAAAGCTAAGGCCCAGCGAGGTGATGTGAATTCCCTACCGCTGCATAGCTGCTTGATACATCTTTACCGCTAATAAGGGCAGGAATGAGGAGGCGGAGGGACTGGGCTGCTTAGAAATTCACAGGCCTGCAGAGGAAAAGGAAAAGAAACAAAACAAAACAAAATAGCAAAAACAAAATGCTACAAGATTTAAAAATGCTATTTTGTGGTCACTGGAGGGAACTTTGAATTCTGACTTCAATTCAATTTCTCTGTCCCTGGAGTGGATAAGAAAGAGAAGTTCATGTGTCTTGTGAAAGCTATGTTGTCTGTTCAATAAAGACTGAATGGTAAGAAAATTAGGCTTTGCGCTGCCCTTGTCTGTCTTTTTCAGCTGGGTGTATATTCCCAAGCCGTGTCATACATTTGCAAGGAAATTAATCCAAGAGAAAAGAAAATGGTATTTATTTAAAGTTCAAGGCATTTCTTAAATATAAGCACTTGGTCCAATGGGTCACTGATTCCATTTTCAGTGCACTGATAACAATCCATATATTTAAACATTAAAAAAAATAATGATAAGGTAAACCTTTTACTTGTTTTTGCTTCTTCTCCGTGACATTTCTTGAGGGCTTAGGCATTTGGCCCCTAATTTTATTTTCACTTCACTGCCCTGACAGCTAAGCTGCATGGCTTGGCACTTAAAAAAAAAAAAAAAAAAATCAGTACTAGTGGTTGAAATGTCTAATTTCCTTGGTTTGGGAAGGCTTGCGGTGTCTGGTCCCTTCCTTCCCAGCCATGCCGGTTGGCTTTACTGACAGGATGGGTCATTCGGCTTCGTAATGAAAGATGAATTGTTAAGAACAGAGGGAATATAATTATGTGGTCTCAGAGGCCAGGGCCGCCACGATGCAGGGGAGAAGCTTGGCACCAGCTTGACTCCCTGCCCTCTTCCACCCACCAGGACAGGAATGTCAGTGTGGCCGGTGCTTAATATTCTTGGCATTACCCAGGCAGGAAAGTAGCCGTGTTTGGGGAGCTTTTGTGTGTTCAGAGCAGAGCCCCTGTATTGTCTGTGATCTTTATAATCATTTCCTTCTACCGTGGAATCCTGGAAATTCGGTCTTGAGATTTACCAGTGAGATCTTCATCCTTACCAGCCAGCGACTCTCCCAGGCTCTCCCCACCCGGTGCCTCCAACGTGGCAGGCTGCTCCCTGGGCATTCGCGCATCAGCTGCCACCTTGACTCAGCCCCTCTGTAAAGAGCTTGCAGGTGAGATTGTTGGGTCCCAGGACATCGGGGCCTTCACGCCGCCGTCCTTCCGCTGTTACCTGTGCTTCTTACTATGATGTCTCGCCGCAAACAGCCCCTCGCGCTGAAATCGCTCGCTTCTGCGCCTCGAGCTTCGAAGTCCTACCCTGTTGGGGGACGGAGGAAAGATCTGCTGCTTGCAAGCCCAAGCAGAAGCCAGACAGGGTCACTTTCTGAGCCCGACTGGAAAACAGAAGCCCGGGCGACGTCCGGAGGCGCGGACAGAGGCTGAGTTTGTCCATTAATTGTAAATGAGCTGAGACGATTCCGCAGGGTCGTGGAAAAGGAGCACCTTACACTGAAGCATGCACTCCTCAGAAATACGCAAGAGAAAGAATACTCAAGAAAAAAGAGTGTAAGGTGAAGCAAGGTTTTTGTGGGTTTTTTTCCTACAAGGTCTGAAGCAGGGCTGGGGGCTAACTGCGCGCAGGTGGGCGACAGGTGGGCGAGAAGGCGCTGGTCTCGGAGGCAACTACGCAGGGGCTTCTCGCTGGAGTGGTTCGCTGCAGGGGCCTCACCTTTGGGGCAGGCTTGGGGTGAAGCTGCCAAAGGAGTCGTCAGGTCGGGAACAGATACCTTCTCACCTAACCTTGCCTGAAAACAGTTAACGGAGGACGCTGCTGGAACACCCAGAAAGAAGCCCCAGGACTGGGAGAGCACCCCCCGCCCCAATTGAAGGGCTTGAAGCTGACATGTATTTTTTTTTCCTGGTCGCTCAGTTTGTCCTGCTTGGAATTGGGTTTACCTAACATTTAATGCCCCCTTGCCCTTTAATGTAACGGAATGTATATATGTTATTTATCTCTTTTCTCCTTTCTTGTACAGTCCAGCCTTTCCAGCTTATCACCATTATTTATGGGTCTACTAAAATGTAAAACTGGCTTCAGAGATGTCAAACAGAATAATGGGAATGGAGAAATCAGAGACAGAAGTCAGCTATACCAGTCCCATAGCTCCTACCCCTACCTGGCAAATGAGAATTATTTTCTTATATAGAGTGCTTTGGTGGCAATGTGAAAATGCCATTCTATAAAACACACACACACGCACACACAGGCACAAACTTGTCCACAGAGGTAAAAAGACCATTTGCTGAGATGTCAGTTTACGGAATTAAGTCTATATTTAGTACTACCTCCATTTTATATTAAAGGGACTTGCATGCTCTTTTTGGGACAATCCCATGTAAGCTCATTTTGATGGGCTACATTTAAATCAAAAGGCAACAATGGAAATGAAAGACAGAGAAAAGAAAGCTGAATTATTCAAAATGGAAAGGATGGCATAACTTTTTACAAAACAACAAATACTAGTAGGTGGGGATTATAAGTCAAAAATAATTTGACCAAATTTCTATCATCCTTACAAATGAAAAAAATACTATCAGTCATTAGAAAAATAGGGAGCCCTAGGTGCTATCTGTGGATCTTTTTCTAATTAATCATATGATAGACAAGTTTCTCAGCAGTATGATACTACCACTTTCTCATGCAGGAAAAGGAGAATTAGAACAGACGATGTCTAAAGTCTTCTGAGACCCTGAAGGTATGTACATTTAAGTCAATTTTAAAAATTCAGATCGCAAAAAATCAGAGAAGGGTTAAAGAGGGTATGATTTTGAAAAAGTCACTGATTATTTTAATAATGGCATTTTTCTTTTTAAAATATGGTTGTTTATAAATGGAAACATATTTCTAATTTAATTTTTTATGCATCTACTCTCATTTGGCACATCATCAGAGATCCAGAGGGTAGATGCCATTAAACCAACTTTAAATGTAGACACTGAGCCGCGGAAAAGCTCAAGGACTGAGAAGTATAAGACCCGGATACAAAATCTAAGTTTTCTGAGTCTTAGTGCCATGCTGATTCTTCTAAGCCAAGCCACTTCTTCAAAGGTACAAGAAACATAAATAACTTTTTAAAGAAACATTGAACGCATCCCTAAAATACTGAGATCAATTCCAGTACATTTGAGGGAGATAGTAGAAAACAGAAAGACACGGAGCTCTGAAAGCCTCCAAATATCACACATACAAATCTCTCTCCACGCAGGAGCAAGAGTGAGGACAGGCTGTTATTAATGCCTGTTATGAATATATGCTGTCTTAGCTTGGTTCCCTGGAAACCTAGTGTAAACTGGAGACTTGCGTGCTCAAGATTTATTGGGGATTGGTCTTGGGGATTATGCATATGAAGCAGTGAACGAGCAAGAGCAAGCACGGGGTAAGGCTGAACCATGACGGAGTTGCAACACAGACCTCAAGCAATTCTTCAGGGAGCCCTAGAGTCCTTCGTATCCCTCCACTGACCAGCGTCGGATGCAGGCTTTCCCTGGGCTGGAGACATAGCACTGGACCGAGCGATTTCCTTCCTCCAAGAGAAATTTTTGCATCAGGACTCAGCTGTGGGATGTCAGCACCCAACAGCCCCAGCCATGAAGGTAATCAGTTGTCTCCATCCTGAAGGGGGATCTGGGTGGTCTCCACAGCGTCTGATACACAGTCCATCTCTTGGTGCGGTGGGCCCCCTTACTACCTAGCCTCTAGGAGCTCAGTCATAAACAGATGTACTTGGAGAACCTGAAGGGGGGAAGAAAGAGGCATCTCCTGAAAGCCTCCCATCCATCTATGATGGTCAGCTCACTAAGTCCTCAGACGAGGTTCTCCTTATGTACGTCACACATTAGGAAATCATTCTATTTGTAAAACACCAGGGACTGACCAAGAAATCTTTACTCGTGAAAGTATTTGAGGAAAGAAAAATGGAATCTGGAAGGTGACTACTGACAGCTCTGTCTTTCTTTGTGGGGGTTAGTGTGGAACAATATCAAAGATGTGAGTTTTGAAGGGAGAATTAATCTAATTACATTAACCTCTCTGATCATGTTTGTTCATCCTTCTCATCAAAGGCATTTTGTATATGAATCATCTCATTAACCAAGAAACATTTGTTAAGAAACTACAGTCTATAATATGTCACTTGTCCAGGCAATGCAAGGGAGACAAAAAACTGTAAAATCCAATCCCACTCCTCTTGTGTAAAAGAAGGAAACTTGTCACTGAGTAGAAGACACAATGAGGTGATCACAGTGTAGAGTCAGAAATACATAGAAAGCATTTTCAGACAGGAATTACATGAAATACATAAATAGCCATGAGTAAATTAGTCATAACATAGGGATTACATTCCCAATGTAAGGGGTAGTGGGAGAAATAGATTTAAGGTTACATACGGCAAGATTGTAGAAGGCCCTGAATGCCAAGCTAAAAGATGAGGACTCTAGTAAATAGGTTTTAAGAAGGGATGTAAGCAAACTGGCCTTCTAAGTGGCATGTGAGAAGCATGCAAATGGACTGGATTAATAGGACAACTCAAGGGTCTGAAAACAGTCTTTGGCATTTAAGGGCGTGTTGATTTTCCCATTAGCCTGACAGGTGTGGAGAATCATGTCGTCATGGAAATGGCGTAAGATAAAAATAATTTTTAAAATGTCTATATATTTTTTATCTCTATTTGATATTACTATGCTGTTGCTGATCAAAAAATGTTATTAGAAGCTTTCTGAAAAATAGAGCACCTAGCAATTGTTTTTCACTAAGCCTACAGCATTCATTAGTTTTCCCAAAAGTTAACCTTTCTTTTTCTAGAGTTTTGATTAAAAATAAACACCTTGACTGCATTTGCCTAGGCGATTTAAAGGTTTTCCTAGTATTTTCCAAGATGTGTTACCTTTGTTTCTTTATATGTTTAACTTCCATTCTCTCTGACAATTTTACATCTAGCTGGAAATCTAAACATTTCTTTCCTCTCAAGAAATGTATTAAACTGCAAAAACATGAAATCCAGAGTTTGAACAAGACAAAACAAACCAACCTCAAGATATTCGTGAACTTCAAATCATTCAAAATTCACAAATCCGTACACATTAGGCTGCAGGAATTTTAGCAATATGTGTAACGTGACAAGCTGTCTGCTTTACATCTAGACAAAATAAATAAAAATGGCAGTGGTTTTGTGGAAATCTCTGTACACATGAACATTGTAAGATACATTTGGTAGGAAGTCTGTTATGAACATTAAAACAGCATCTTATATATGACTTTTGCATTAAAGAACCTGACCCGCATATCTGGCGAGGACACATGATTACATGTCTTCTGTTTTTTCCAAGCATCCACAATTTAGAGAGTCCCGGAAAATGTCACTGACGCTAATGCATTTTTTCAGGTACTACCCTGTGGATATAGACTCTATGCATAAGCCTCTTCCCCTGCTTACCTTTTAAATATTGAGGTCTCTCCCACCAGGTTCTAAGCACTCTTTTCTTACTCATGTGCACTCTTTCCCAGGTGATCTCAGCCATTCACAGGAATGTAGATACCATCTATAATATGATAAATGCTACTTTAACCCAAACTTTTCTCCTAGATCCAGGCTTACACCCAGCTGTCATTTGAAATCTACATGGAATGACTCTTACACATCTCAAATAGCTCGATTGTTCCAAATGTGTTATTTGACCCTCCCAGACACGTTCCTGGCATAGTCATCCGTATTTCAGTAAATGGTACCATCATACACTTAGTTACCGGCCAAGAACCTGAGATTCACATTTGACCCTTCCCTCCTCTTACCCTTCAGGCCCACCCACCAGCCTGTCTTGGGGCTTCCACATAGATCCTTACCTTTCTCCATCTCTGCTCTGATTACCCTGATCCAAGCCACAGTGATGTCTTGTCTGGATGATTCATTAATCGGTCTCCCAATTTCTACTTTTACCCTTTGAACCTACTCTCCCATGAAGCCACAAAAATGATCTGAAAATGCAAATCCTGTTACAGGAGCAAAGCACTGCAAGACACTTCCCACTTAAAATCTTTGGCTTTCCATGACTGAAAGGGCTCTGCTTGGCTTGGCCTTCACTTTCCTTTCCAGTCCTTTATTTCTCCAGCCCCTGGACTCACTGCACTAGTCATACACCAAACTCTCCCATCTCAGAGCCTTCAAATATACTCTTTTCCTGTCCTATCATGTGAGTGGATTTTTCTCAACCATTAAGTCTCAGTTTGAACTTCACTTCCATAGAGAGGTCCCCACCCTAAACCATCTTAAAATAAGCTCTTTAATTTTTTCTCTATTTCAAAGACTCAGTTATTATTATATAAAGACCCAGAAACCCCACTTTTGTTCTTTATAACACTTTTCACAGTCTGGATTTTATTTTATTTATCTGATTACTTGTGTATCTCTCCCACAAGAATGTGAGTCAGGGGTCAGGATTTGTTGAAGTTTGATTCCTTCTAAGCACAGTGCCTGTCATCTAGAAGATAAGCCAAAAACAGTCTGGAGTGCATGAGTAAATGCATGGACGAATAAAATCTGGACTTGGAATTTAAAGTGTCAACAGTACTAAAATTACAAATTCCTTTCTAGAAATTATTTTCTGAGAGCTTAGCGGTTAAGTGTAATGGTAGAACTGACAAACAGCCACCATCTTGGAACAAAGTTCTTCTCAAAGTCATAGTATGGAAAAATAGAAGAAGTAAAATATTTCCATGAGGGAAAAAAAAAAGACCATTTGTAATAAGAGTGCCACAAATTTCTGGCCGTTTCAAAAGGAATTGGCAGTCTCCAGTTGAAGCCAAGCCAAGGACAGTAAATAGGATGTGGTAATATATCTCAGCAATCGTGTACATTGGCAAAGTTGGAGGAAGACAATTTTCAACTGCTGCTTCTACTATATTTGGGCATGAGATAGTATCGTTAGTCTTTTCCTTTCAAGAATGACACAATTTACAGTTTTAGGAAAACTAGTTCTTTATTCCTAAAAATGAGTCTAATTTTATAATCTTCACATTTAATAAGGTGTGAATTCATAGTGCCTTAAAATGATGTCATAATTCAGAAATTTATGAAACACTCCAGTTTTATTTAAATTTGTTTCAAAATCACTAGTATAATTAAAACACTTGGGCTTTGCTCACCCTGGCATTGCAAAAGAGGCAAGCTAGTAAGACATACTCCTAATGCTAAAATAGATGAATCGTCTTTGGTAGCTCATAATTTTGGAACCAAGACTGAGTTTCTTCTCCAACTGAGGAGTTTTTGCTGATGTCTTACATTATCCCTATTCACTGGGGTTTCGATGTCACCATCAAAACTCTAGTCCCCACTTGTGATGTTGATGATGAAGTCCTTTGCTTGCTGGGACAGAGACAAAGCTATGTGTTCGCCAGGCCTTCTTTTGTTTTCCTCCTGGGCACAAGGAGACTGCTTCCCAGCCTTACTTACAGTTCGGGTGGGGCGATATGACCGAATTCTCGTTGTGTAACGTGTGTTGAAGTGATTTATGTTGCTTCCACGTCTGACCACCTCTGTGGCCCCTATTTCCTTTACAGCTGGACAGAGGTAGAACCTTTCAGTGCAGGAGTCTAAAGATCTCAGATTCACTGCATAGAAGGAACGTAGGACCTGCGTAACTCTGTGGAACCTCGCCACCATCCTGCATCGTCACCCCCCTGGTCACCGTTGGACGACAGTGAGTGCAAGAATCAAACCTTTAGTTTCTCAAGCAACTGACATTTTGGATCGGTGTTTTTATAGTAGTCAGCTTTTCCTAACTAATACATCGATAAACCCGGGTTTTCTAACTACTCACCTAAAACTTGTGACCACTCTTTAAATAATTATGTTTTAGTAATTATGTTAGCTACTGAACACTTCATGAGAATTACCTATTTAAGTAAATGAGGATAATTATTTAAATATCTTCTTTGCCAGCTATTTGTGTCATTTTATTTTATTTTTGTAGTAAAAAGACTTTAAGAAGGCTTTTTTTTTTTAAAGATTTTATTTATTTGTCAGAGAGAGAGAGAGCACAAGCAGGGGGAGTGGCAGGCAGAGGGAGAAACAGGCTCTCTGCTTAGCAGGGAGCCTGACACGGGACTCGATCCCAGGACCCTGGGATCATGACCTAAGCGATTGAGCCAGCCATGCACCCCTAAGAAGGCTCTGAAGTAAAAAAACAAAACTCCTGATACAATTTTCTGAACCTTTAAGTCAGCTCAGCAAATATATAATCAGTAATTTAGCTGTGTAAGATTAAAGGCCTGTTACTTTTTAAAAAATAAAATATACTTTAGTTCTTAAAATTTATTCCATAAAGCACATATTTTCCTATAAATTCCCTAACTTTTGAATTTTTGACAGTTTTTTGAAGTCAGGCTAATGTAGGTGTCCCTCTGGTTCTATTACTACTTCGAGTTTTCTGAGGATGCAGGTAGTTTAGCTGCTTCTCAGAGACTTCATTTTTAAATCTGTAATATGGACCTATTAACAGCGAATATACTTGGTTCTTGTCAAAATTCATAGAATATTCTATGCAAAGCACTTAATACAGCACCTGATACATGGCAGGCATGTGACTTAGAAATATGTGGTAGCAGGTATATGGTAAAATACTGCTTTCTACTTCCTGGAATATTTATCAATCATAATGAGAAAATACATGAAAAAGGAAAAAATATGCCAGGTGACTTTTTTAAACATGCTTTTGAACAATTCATCACTATAAAACCAGAATCTGGGGTGCCTGGGTGGCTCAGTCAGTTAAGTGTCCACCTTCGGCTCAGGTCATGATCCCAGGGCCCTGGGATGGAGTCCTACATCAGGCTCCCTGCTCAGTGGGGAACCTGCTTCTCCCTCTGCCTGCCGCTCCCCCTGCTTGTGCTCGCTCTGTGTCAAATAAATAAATAAAATCTAGGAAAACAAAAACAAAAACAAAAAAACCCAGGATCTGTTAGATCAAAAGAGTTTTCCAGACCAATTAACATGGAGAACGCTGATACAAAAACAAGCATTACGATGTTTAAATCCTGCTACCGTCTACAGTTGTGTGATGAATGTATCAAACAAATAGAGATCTTCAGGAGTGGTCCTTTTGATTTTAAAGAGAATTTTCTCTTATTTATGCTTATGTGACCTAAAAGAGGATCCCAATAATTAAGGACACATTAGGAGAAAACAAGGGCATTAACAGTCAAATGACATGAATGAGATAAAGTTAAATGTCAATGCACAGTAGGAAAACATAGTTGCTGTTACTGTTAAGAATCATAGATACAATATTTGTGTTTCAGTTGGTTTTCTAATGATTAAAGTAATCATATTATAACAACACTCTATAAACATTTTAAAAATACAAAAAATTAATTTATAAATCTATTGGTATGAAAATCAAACGTTCTTCCACAGTACAGAAATTATTCACACTGTAAGTGCGTGCAGAGCACTGAATATTTGCTTCTTCGTAGTAGAATACCTTTTAGGGCTCTTGAGAAGTGTGCTGTTGCATATATTTTATTTTACCCAACTAGCCCAGAGCATTCATCTTACATATTTTCATTGAATTCTTCTTTGAGAAATTCATCGGATGAGCACTAAAGTTTCCCTTTCATCTTCAAAAAAAGCACATGTAGATTTCAAAATTAAAATTTAATTTTATCATTGATTCCCTTCTCTTCTCCTTCTTGCGGTACAATTAAGATCATCTTGGGAGTATCCTATTATCTTATTGGATACTCCCAAGATGATCTCAGTTGTATCTGTCATCAAGAATAATTCTGCTTCTCATCAAGTTCTCGCTAGGTACTTGAGGAAGTCGGAATCCAACAGAATAATTACCCCTGTCATTAACTGCATTCATGAACTGGACCCGAAATTTCTCCTTTTATTGTAGTGGAAGGTGGGGGAGGGGTGCAAATAGTCTTTCAACAACAGCACAGACAGGAGAAGCTTTCCGTAAAGTCAGCATTAATGCCTCGACCTGAAGCAGGGGCGCCCTCCCTCAGCCCTAGTACGATGAGCAGCCGCTCCGTGACTCCAGGGAAGCAACCTCAGTGCAGGACTTAGGAGTTACGTGGTGGATGGTACCAGTGCTTCCATCTGTGACACAGTCTCACAGGACTTCTTATGAACTCCTGTCTCTGCAGGGCCTTATGGAATATCCTTTCTACTCACTGAAAATTTTTCCCAAAATAAAACTATGCCTTTAAGAAGCAGACACCTTATACAGACACCTGATGCCCCAAATTCCCCCCACAATGGCGTTTCCACTGAAAACTTTCCCAAGAAGCATTACTGATTCATGTGTATCACATCATCCCTCAGAAAAACTTCTTTTTCCTTTAATTTGAATTTGTGTGGCACCTGCAACAAAGTGAGCAAGCACACAGCGCATCAATTTCAGATCATTTATTAAAAATTCTGGGAGACAGACACTATAGAGACAATTATCAAAATAACATCAAAACAAGGGTCCATATGTCAAAATTAGTTTTCACTATAATGACTCTCAATTAAAAATTCAGAGAGCAGGGGCACCTGGGTGGCTCAGTTAGGTCAGCGGCTGCCTTTGGCTCGGCTCAGGTCATGATCCCAGGGTCCTGGGATCGAGCCCCATGGCAGGCTCGCTGCTCAGTGGGAGTCTGCTTCTCCCTCTCCCTCTGCCTCACCCTCGCCCTGCCACCTCGCTCTCGCTCTCAAATAAATAAATAAATAAATAAAATCTTTAAAAAAATTGAGAGAGCACATTTCTAGTATAATCAAGAGACTTTTATAGCCTCTTCACTAATAGAATTGAAGATATTTGATTCGTGTTTAGAAATGGACAGTTTCTCAAAGGCTTTTATCACCAACACTGCGATATTAGCCAAAATGTATTATTTGAAACATTTTAAGTGAAATTTTAAAGAGGATTTCCAGCTGTCCACCCCAAAGCCACTGAGCTTTAATAGAATAACTTGAATATTTGAGAGGTTATGTATGTATTGTTCAAGGATCTTTGTTCATTTGGGTTACTATATCAAAAATACCACAAGCTGGGTGCTTCTAAATAATGAGCACGCACTTCTCACAGTTCTGGAGGCTGGAAAGTCCGAAGTGAAGGCGCCGTCAGATTTGATCGCTGGTGATAGGCCACCTGCTGGTTTTTAGACCGCCATCTTCTCACTGGACCTCACACAGTGAAAGGACAAAATAACTCTCTCTGGCTTTTTTACGAGGATACTAACCCCATTTGTGAGAGCTCTACCCTCAGGACCTATTCACTTCCCCAAAACCCTACCTCTTCATATCGTCGTTTTGAGGGTTAGGGTTTCAATACATAAATTTTGGGGGACATCTATACATTCAGTCTCTTGTGGCAAGGTTATAGATTGGGTCGGATTTGGAATTCGAAATTTAACCCAAATGATATATAGTGGAATCTAAATATATTAAAATGAAACCATAAGAGAAGCCGACTCAGGAAGGGACGTCGTTCCCGACATTGTGAGCTTCCTTAGGGCCTCAGAGGTGTCTCGCCTTCCAAACCCATGGGAATCACATGATGTCACTTCCTGCCAAGCCAGAACTGAGGTGCTTTGAACTGTCATGGCAGACACCCCCCCTCCAGCACCACTGCTCCAAATCCCTTCTCCTGGGCAGCTGACTGCAGGCCTGAAAGAAGAAAATGGTGCACACCCACAGGCATGAGTAAGTGTGGAGAGCCTATAAGCACAGCGTGTTTAGGGAGATGGGAAGGGTTATTTATTTATCCATTCAACAGGGATTTATGAATGTCTTTTGTGCGCCACACTGCGCTGGGGGCCGGGTTCCACAGTGAACAGTCGGACACAGGCTCTCTACCCACTGAGTTTACGCTCTGCCAGGGAAGACATAGCAACAATCACCCAACAGACATGTAAAATTCCAAGCATGAAAAGTTGGTATGACACAAAGATAAAGGTCCTCTGAGGGTATGTATTAGGAGGGACTTGTCCAGTTGGGGTGGTCAGAGAAAGGTTCTTGGAGGAAAAGGTCACTCAGCTGAGAGCAAACGAATAAGCCGGAACTAACTGGGTGAAGGAAGGTGAGGTGTGTCTTCCATGCAGATAAAACACTGTGTGCAGAGACCTTGTGGCAAATCTTTGTTCGAGAGAGCCTGGGTAGCGAGAGCGAGGAGTGAGAGCGGCGTGCTGGGACATAGAGCTGCAGTGGAAAATCCACGACTACGTTACAGAGATTTGTTTTCATCTTGCTATCAGTACAAATCCATGAAAGCATTTTAACGGGAGCGGCACGAATGTTTTTATTTTGAAATTATTACACTGGATATTGAATAGAGATCGCTTAGAAGCTTCAGTAAATATGATCGAGCAAACGTTGATGGTTATGTCATTTGAAAGGCAGCATGTAATGACTACGCAATCCATTTTTCTGAGTCTGTAACCTCAATTCAACCACTTTGGCCTAGAAGAATCAGATTTTACTTTTTAATGCAAACTTTCTCATGTCAGAAACTCTGACAGTTTATTCATAGTTTCTTTTAGTAAATAGGATACTTGGTAAGATTTCATTCATATCATTTAAAAATAAAAGATTATAGAAAGTGTACACACCATTATCAGAAATGACAGTCATTGTTTTCACTTTTAGAATTCAGGTTTTGAAGAAAACAGGTGTAAAATCTATATGAGCAAAACAAGTAGTTTATGGCTAAATTCAAGAAAACCTATCACATTGATTACCTTCTCTCCCCTAAATATTTGTAACTCCCTAAGGAAATGGAGTGAGGCTAATACTGACAATTTCCATAAGTGACCAGCCCCGTACTTTTCAGACTGCAGAGCTCAATGAATACTTTCCGACTTAATGAGTTTTCTAAGTACTAACACATTCTACCTTAGAAGAACATTTTGATTTAGTGGTTAGGGTAATGGCCATGCACTAGATGTTTTATGTTTTAGGGAATGGAAATGTCTAAACTATTATGTCCAACTTTAGTAAGATAAAAAAAATTTCCTGCTTAGTGAAAAACATTTTTCCCTATAAAATAATTGACTTTCATTGAAATTCATATTCAACAAACTAAAAAGCAGAGAATCCATCAGAAGACTGGAATGGTTAAAAGAGGCTGTTGAAAGCACCATTGATTTATAGGGCTTGGACTCAAGGTGGAAGTTTATGGACAAGACATTTTTTGTCATGTATTTTCCCAGTGACAGGGCATTTACAGACTAGCCAAGTGTTACTGAGCTGATGAATTTATTAAACTGACCTGCCATCCCAGGGAATTTTGATGTGGGGACACTGAATGGCCTGGCGATGAGAGCTTTAGTGGCCCTTCCCTGCTCTCCTGAAAGCAAAAGAGAATACCAAGACAGTTAGTGTTTTTACTTTGGCTTAGGAATATCTGGGCTGGAAGGTGGGATCCCAGACATGTGCGGGCCTGGAGGACTTCTACAAGGCAGCCTGGTCCCCAAAAGGCTCAGGGAGAGGGTCATAGATTGATTTGGGCCATCCCACTTTGAAACTACAGCCAGAGAATTTCTGGATTCCAGAATCCTACAGGATATTCTCAACTCCTGATGATATATATGGAAGCAATTATCTACTATCTATTTTACAGATACCCATTCCAGGCTATGCAATAGTGGAGTTCCCTTTAGAACTCCTGACTTGCCTCAAATAATTTCTTATCTCTTTGAACTTTAATCATGGAAGCCAAGTATTTGAATCTCTGATGCAAAGACCATGAGGGAATGGAACTAGAATACCTTTTATTGTACTTTCTGGGCTTTTAAGACTACACGCATTCTCAAAACAGAAACAAAAACATAAAAATTTTAAAACATATAGAAAAATAGAGTGCTACAAAAAAGACATCAACCCACCATCCACATTAAACTATGGTTAATACTCTGCATTTTGTGTCAATCTAACTCTCTATAAATCAATGCTTACATCACTACGTATGTCTATATGTTTGGCTCTATCATTTAAACTATTTTAAAGATATCATGACACTTTCTTCTCAGTTCTCCAGTGTGAAGAGAAATGCTCGCTTGCTCGCAGCCTCCCCATCCTCTGAGTGCCCTGTGTAGAAACAGACACAGGGCCAAGGATGGTGCGGGTAGCGTTTATTGCAAGCTCAAGTCAGGCGTGAGGGTCTTGATGGCCTTAGTCAGGCGGACACCAAGCTGCTCCCCAAACAGTGGTCGGGGAAATGTTTTGAAGGGGCTGAGGCAGGAAAGGAGTGACGTCGACGCATGTAGGGGTGGGGAGGCACAGGGAGCTGGGCGGGCAGGTGCAGCGGACAGAACATGCTTCTTCATGCATTGTACGTTTTGTTTGCACATTAAGTCTTCACCCTGGTGTGATTTTTGGCATTACGATGAGGGGAAAAATCGGTGAAAAGGTCAGGGCTGGGTCATGGTGGCTCTGACTGGTACGGTCTGGTCTTTGCGGGAACAAACCAACCACTGGTAAGATGGGTCTGGGGGGCTTTGCTTCAGGCTTGTGGCTTTTGGCTTCCTGTCTGTATGTAGCGCCGCTAGGTGGGCTAGGGAAACGGACATCTGAGACGTCCCAAGGTTCTCTGCAAGTTCTTATTCCCTAAAAGAAAAGCCTAGAAAAGAGGGCTACAAATAGGCAGACAGATATTTAAAGAGCTTTCATTTTGAAACAGGCTGAAATTGCAGGGAGTTTAGGGAGGACCTAGAGCCACTTTATTCCAAGATGTGCTTTTCCAGACAGCCACCTCAGAGTCCCTGTCTCACTGCCCTGTGATGGCACGAGCATCGCACCGAACAAGATGAACCGCAGTTCCTTAATATCACATACCCAGTCTACATGCAAATTTCCCCTCAATGTCTGCTATAACTATTGTTTTCTAAATCACGATGCAATCACAGAGTGTTCGATATATTTGTTCATGTCTCTTAAGTCTTTTTAAATCAAGTGCAGCTTCCTCCTTTTTTCCTCTCCAAGCTATTAACTTTTTAAAGGCAACAGACCAGATGCCATTTAGAATGTCTTACATTCTGCGTTTGTCTGATTGCGTTTTCATGATGAATTTGTGTGTTTTTCCTGTATTTTTGTACCAAAAAAAAAAAAAACCCTGTATTTTTTGTAAACGGAAAGTTAAAACGAGCATCGTGACTAGATACAAGTAAAACACTTTTGGCAAGAATAGTTCATGGAGAAAATTGGTATTTCTTGTTGCATTTCATTTACAGAATGTCTGAGGGGTTCACTAGTAAGTGGTGCTACAGGATTAATTTTGTTACAGTCAGAACTTTCCACCAGAAATGTATGTTTCCTCCTTTGCAATTAACAAGTGATCTGTGAAGCGATACCAAGCATTATGGGACTGTTCTGTTTCCCAACATTTCACCAGAAATTGTTCGTATCCCTTCCCTTAGATGTTTCATTAAAATTAACAAAATGGTGATTTTCTAATTCTACTATGACTTTTACATCAATTATTAGGCTTCTGTAAATAAATAAAAGATTTTCCTTATCAACTAGGGTGACTTTTTTTAACCTTGAAATTATGGTTCTTATTAAAAAGCAGCATGAATATTTTGTTCTCATCTTTTAATTACCCATTTTCATCATAAGGATATTATTCATTTCCAGTGATGACAAATGAGTTTTTTTGATTTATATTCTCTTTGCTTAATATTACTGTCAACTCAATGATATACATTTACATAATGGATTTCAATGCATTATAGTTATTGTCGTTATTGACACTTAACTGTTCCAATTTGGACCGGGGGGAGACACTTTAGGCTGGTTACTATGTCCTTTTTACATATCTGCATAATCCTTAAATACTTCTTTCTTAGAATTTCTAAGATGCTGGTGCTGTTAACAGTCTCTGCTGCCCTCGCCCCACCTGCTGACTTCTCCTGTAGAATCAACAATTTCCTGAGGGTCCCTGAGTCCTTCCTGTGAATGACAATTAGATTATGAAATTTCAGTGTGAGGAGTGCTGATTTCTACAAGAAGCATTATTGCTTTTGGATTTTTCCAATAAAGAGAGCTAGAAATTTTACCTTTAAAATCATAAGTTCATTTAGTATTTTCAACTTAATTTCATATTACACGCTTTAGCTTCACTTTTTAAAATTTTAAAATTACATTTCTATTTCATTGCAACTCTTGGTTTGTAAACAAAACAATTAACATGAAAACTAAACAACTGAGATAATCTTAAGATTATCTTTGCCTTTTTTAACCTTAGAATACATCTCTAAGAATAAACAGAATAGCATATTCTTTTTTTTTTTTAAAGATTTTATTTATTTATTTGACAGAGAGAGAGACAGCCAGCGAGAGAGGGAACACAAGCAGGGGGAGTGGGAGAGGAAGAAGCAGGCTCATAGCAGAGGAGCCTGATGTGGGGCTTGATCCCATAATGCCGGGATCACGCCCTGAGCCGAAGGCAGATGCCCAACCGCTGTGCCACCCAGGTGCCCCCAGAATAGCATATTCTAAAGTCACTGTGATGTGAGTATTTCTGTTTTGATGGGCTTGTAAGTGCTACCAATTTTTTGTCTTATAAAAACTATCTCTTTATATTCCCCTTTCTAATGCTTTTTTTTAAAAAAGATTTTATTTATCTATTATTTATTTATTTATTTATTTGAGAGAGAGCAAGAGTGAGAGAGCACAAGCAGGGGGAGTGGCAGAAGGAGCAACAGAGAGAGAGGGAGAAGCAGACACCCCGCGGAGCAGGGAGCCCCAGGACCCTGGGTTCAGGACCTGAGCTGAGGGCAGACACTTAAGTGACTGAGCCACTCAGGTGCTCCTCCCGTTCTATTGTGTTAGTATAGACCTTCCAGTAGCTTCCACTCATGTTTGGTATGAAATCTAATCGAATTTGTTTTTCCCAACCTTATTCTACATTTCTACAACCTCTTGTGTTAGTTTTAAACCAAGACGTCTTCCTCCAAATACAGAAAAATTTCATTCTCTGACCCTGCAACCCCAGTGCCAATTTCCTTGATTCCTTCCTCACTTTCAGAACTAATTCAAAGTCTGTCTCCAATATTAACAGGGCCTTCTCTGGTACTACCAGCATATTTTGAAAGACACTTCTTATATTTTTGCGCTGTTTGACGTAGTTACTGTGAACAGAAAGGAAGGTCATTTTATACCATCATAACGTGACACTGTGGTACCCAGAAGTTAGAGTGAGTATTGGAAAGAGTGCTCGGTTGAGCTGGAGAGAGAAAGCCTTGAGTTGAAACAATTATTCTGACAACTCAGATGGGTAAAGGACTTAACTAAGGAATAGTACTACTGTGGAAAAAGTGAGGAATTTGGCTAAAATTATCACAATTGAGTGTCTAGTTTGGTGAAATGTTCAAAATAATTGCCAGGGTTTGTTTTTTTTTTTTTCTTTTTTCCCTATCTGGCACTATGGGCTTTTCTGCAGTCTCTGAAGTGTTGTGGAAAATAATCACAAAATCCATCCCACCCTTTATCAGAGTTGTGCTGTTCTTTTCCATGGCATTCAGGGTTTCCTTCGTGTGATGACTTTGACTCTCTTCCCGATGCTTAGCACTTACTTAGTGGCTGATGTATGTCTCAGACGAATAATTTTGGGGGAAATGTTATGAAGCAGAAACTTTGCGGTATTCCATGTGAGTCTGCCGTTTCCATAAACTTCACTGACGGTTTACCCTGAGTCTTGTGGCAAATATGAGTTACTTTTTACCTTATCCTAAGACTCAGTAATAAGATAAAATGATGTTAAAAAATGATTTTAGTTTACTTGAGAATGTCATCAAGGTATGCTAGATATCTAAGAGTCACATTAAAAAAAGCACCCGGATTTGATTATATTTATTAGACAAGAATATTTAATGAAATTCCTATTTGTATAGACCCATCGAGATCTTGGACAACGTATTATGAAATAGTAATATAGAGTCTTCTTTTTTATTTTTTTTTAAGATTTTATTTATTTATTCGACAGAGATAGAGACAACAAGCGAGAGAGGGAACACAAGCA